>NW_027122483.1:1200000-1633465 GCF_030686945.1 Centruroides vittatus
GCTCAACTATTGCCGATGGGGTCTCTGCCGATCTTGACATTGTTTACGGGTTATTGACCGGGTAACCCGTTTAGGAGGAGAGGCTGCCCTCTCCTGAGGGTGTTGTTCCAATCGTGTCGAGGGTGATCCATCCTGGTAATTGTCGTCGTCTGGCCCTAAATATGGCTCTAATGTAGCGAATTCTAAAGGGATGTTGTGCGGGTCCGGTATATTACTGCGCTGTGGTTCTCTGCAGGGGATGGGGCCGATTTTGTGACGGAGTAGCTGCATTAGCTGTGCTATAGTGGAGAGTTGCAGGGTACATGCTATGTTAAAAGTAATGGTGTGAGGATTCACCTGCATTTCCTCTTCCGCTAAGAGGCGCCTCCTCCGTTTGCTGGCAAACAAAAGACACGCCTCCTGGAGATTGGCAGGTACTGGTCGAACATTACGTTCCGACGACATCTGAAAAAGGTGTATACACAAAGTGGATTATTACAAAAATTCCTATAACTACATAAGCTATTGCTCTTTGCCTGGTGGCAATTAAAATCGGAACCGTCTTCATCTTTTGGGTAGCGGGGGCAATGATGCGTCAGAAGACTCATCAGACTCCAAATCTGATGCTGAGTCCGGGGAGGAGGACGCTGGAGGTGAAGTGGAAGGGAAACGGATTTCTTCCACGTGTTTGTTTTCTGATTTGGATGATGGGAAGGTGCACAGTAGTTTCGGGGGAAAGGCAGAGTATTCATCTGTTTTATGTGCATCTACGTGCCCTGCCGCCATGTAGCGTCCCATTTGCTGTACCCATTGTTGTTGGACTTCAATTCTGTGTTGGAGCGGAGTGATTACCTCACAGCCAACGGGGAGGACAGCCATAGTCAACGGTAACTTCCATTTATTTTGTTGCGTGCTGTCGATGGCCTCCACCATGCGGAGGAAAGCCACTCTTGCTGTTGCTGGGTCTATTTCTCTGTTCACAGGTGTTCTGTAATCGGACGTTCCCTCGCCTGGATCCATTACCTTGTCTCTCTCTCTCTCTTCCTCTGAATATAGGTTGCACATGGTTAGTATTATATAATTAACAGGCCGACATGGGATCTTATCTTAACTTATACCCTAATATAATTCTATGTATTAGTATAACGTCAAGTATACACTTACAAAACCGACAACAAAAAAAAGTGGTAAGAACAACCGTCACTCTTGTCATGGCTGTTCCCCCTTGAGTTTGGAGTGAATTAGAATCGATAAACCTGTCTATCCCTCTGTCTATGATGGTTAGAGTCGGGTTGAGGATTCGCATTGTGCGAAACCTCGGTATCGATGACGTCTTCTTGAACAGTTTCTCTTTTAACCTTCTGGAGGGGAATATCTTCCATTTTCCCTGGATGTTTCCCGTGGAATGAGTTAGTACATTTTCTTCTCCCAAGGAAATAACGAAGGGTTAATACGACGCAGATGCTGATGATAGCTGTACCAACACAACTAACAATTATTGTTGACATCAGGCTGGAAGGGTTGAAAATGGGCAAGGTGTTTGTTGTTGTCCGTAGTAAATGGTTCAAATCATAGGTCGCTTCTTCGCTAGATCTCTCTGCCAATTTAATGTCCCGACTGAACCTTCAATTCCTCTACAGCATGGGGCCCTTGTAATTGCTTCTGGAGAAGTCGTAACTCTGTTTCATTCAGGTTATGTTCGATAGGCGGTATCACCAAACGTTGAGCTATCTCCTTTTGGATTTTAGATCGCATATGAAAATGGGAAGTAAGGATGATGCCTGGTAAATATCCTATGCATGCATTCGGTAATTTTAGAATTTCCATATTATTTAATTTTTCTATAGTAGAGGTGGCGGTGGAGGATCTCTGCTGTCGGGAGGAACATTTGATAGTTAATAGAAGCGGAGTAGGGGTAGAGTACACCCACGTTCCCCGTTCGTCCACTCTTTTAAAAATCGGGGCATAACTCAAGACAATCTGTCTGGAACAGAGTTCTTTGACCTTCGGGTCGTTTCCGGTGTATAATGAGTATTCGCAACTATATTGCGGTGCTCTTCGTATTGGTACGTCTACTGAGCAAATTGAAAACTGGGCTGTTTTACAAACAGTCAACTCGTGGTGTTGCAATAGCATGAATGATTGTCTATCCATAGACAGAGCTAGTATTGGATACCCGGTTTGGAAATAGGCATATGCCTTTAGCGAAGATATATATGTAGGAAATTTTACAATTTCGTACATGTCGAAATATCCACTCGGGGTTCTTAAGGGTATTTTTGCAAAGATTCTCAACTTTCCGGGCAGAGCTACTGCAATGGTAGTGATCCATTGGTAGTATTTGAAAAGAGTATCTGCGTTGATCGGTTCGATCATTGCATATCCTTCCGGAAGTTGGAGTTGTACTTCTCGGAGAGTGTGTAACATCACTGCTCAGGTTATAAAATAAGAGCTTAATCTTCCCTGTTCTAATATATCTATGGCTTCTCGAATCTCCACGAGCTGCATATGGAATTCCTGTATAGAAAATTCTATCGTTCTAATTACCACTTCGAATGCTAAGTTATATCTATACATGCTTATTAATTCATCGAAGGTTTCTTGTCTTTGAATTAGTACGTTTATCTGCTGTCTATTGGTCTTGCTAATCTTAAAAGTATCATTCAATAGTGTTGCCTGTGATCGTAGCAAATGAACTACACCTTCATTAACCTGTTTTAATTGGGTGATTTTTACGTTCAAATTTTCTGTCTTCAGTGGTAGCGGTACAGAAAAGGAATTTCAGAGCTTTGCCCCCAAAATCAATTAATCCCCTTTTTCTTTTGCCTACCGATTAATGGTTACTAGAGCCTTTAGTTCATAATACTCCTTTTGATAATTGTAAAAGGATGATTTTAACATGTCGAACCCATTAGTAGGTAAAATCCACCTTGATTTATCCTTCTCCCCTGTATTAGTTTTCTGTTCACGTTGTAGAATCATATTGTCCAAGTACACGAGGGAATGGTTTAGAAATCGTATCTGACGCTCGAAGTGTTTGAAGCTGACATCGCTGACCAGAGTCCAATGGCTAGACGTCATCAAAAAGTTTCCCTGATGAATGAAAATGATTCCTTTTTTGAATTCTAACGTTTTGTCTGGAGGTTTCTGCGAATTAAGGCTGAATAGGTGAACGAGGAAGATGATCCTTGCGTATATTGATCTCAGCATTACCGTGTTTAAATTTATTGTTCGACATTGAAGTGTTCTGAAAAATTAGCTTGGGTTAGAATCGGGTACAAGGGAAAGGAAGGTTAATATAACATAAATCTAAGGGGAAGTCGGTCGGCTGGTGGCGGGAGTAATAAATCTCTGATTACGACTTCGACTTGGTCGGGACATTATCCACGGTTGGTCCGATATATGACCTTGACTCCTAAGTGCGTATGGAGGCGCGATTTCCAGTGCATCGTTCTCCTCTGCGCTTTCGTCGGCTGTTTCTAGGTCAAACTCTCTTTCGTCCTCTCTTTCCTGTTCTGACCGTTCTTCCGGTTGCGGAGTAGAGATGGAATTTAAAATAAACTCGTCCCAGGGGTCGATTGGAGTTATTTCCTCATTTGTTGGTGCGGTTTCTTTGTCTTTCCTTACACTATCCCTTGTGTCGATGGTTATCTCGTCACTGATTTCAAACTCGTCTCTAGTGACAAAGGGTTTAAGTCAGTCAGCATGTACTCGTAATGTTCTTTTGGTCCTTAGATCTTCAATCTGGAAATTGACAGGGCTGAATACTCCTATTATTTGGTATGGACCAGACCATCTGGGTGCTAGCTTCTGTTTTATTCCTTGCGGGACTACGACCTCTTTTAACAGAACTCTATCCCCTAATTGATAGTGAGGCGGCTTATTTTGTTTTCGTTGTCTTTCTTGTCGTTCTTTCGCCGCTTGTTCGGCACAATATTGGGCTGTTCGATGAGCGTTTATCATTCTTTGTCCTAACTCTGATGCGTAGTTATTCTCTACGTCGTAAGAGATTGTGGCTGGATTGGAAACCATTTGAAAGGGGTATGATGGGTCTCTTCTGTATAAGAGATAGAACGGACTTTCGTTAGTAGACGCGTGTACGAAAGTGTTGTATGCAAACAGGGCATAGGGAATCCACTTGTCCCAGTCTCTTTGATCTTTAGCCACGTAATGAGATAAGATATCAATAAGAGTTTTATTGAACCATTCCACGACTCCGTTACATGCCGGGTGATAGGCTGTTGTAAGTAATCATTTAATTTGGAGCAAGTCGCATACTTCTTTGAACATTTTAGAGATTAAGTTTCGTCCTCGGTCGGTCAATAATTGAGTCGGGGTTGAATGTCTTAGTATAATATTTGTAACGAAGGCTTTGGCAATCTTTTTGCTGCTGACCTCTTGCAACGGGATGGCTTCTGCATATCGACTGAAGTGGTCGACAAAGACTAAAATATATTTATTCCCCTTTGTGGTGATGGGTAACGGTCCTACAATATCCATCGCTGTCTGTTCAAACAAATAAGTCAACGGTGAAAACAACTGCAATTTCGCCTGCGTTTTTTGCCCTTGTCTCCGATGTTTCGCGCAGTTCTGACAACTCTGACAATATTCCTTTATTTCTCTTTTCATTTCTGGCCAATAAAACAGTTTTTCTATTTTGTTTTGCATCTTCATTTCTCCCAAATGGCCGGCAATAGGATTGTCGTGGAAGGTATACATAATGTATTCCTTCAGACTAGTAGGAATGACTATTTGTTCCCACCAATTTGTTTGTTGTTTATTTATTCCTTTATGACATAAAACGTCTTCTTCGTTCAAATAAAATTTATCTAGTTCTAAATTGTTAAGCTTTCCAGAGGCATTCTCATCCTTTAACGCTTGGACCACAGTTTTCCATCGCGCATCTTGTTGTTGTAACTTACCTATTTGCACCATCGAAAAGATAGGTTCTACTTCTTTTATTTATCTAATCGGGATGCAACTTAATGTGTCTGTGTTGAGATGAGCATTTCCAGCCTTATGAATAATCTCGAAGTCAAACTCTTGGAGGAAGATAATTCATCTAGACAATCTAGAGTTCATAGTTGAGTCCTTACAATTGATTAGCCATCGGAGGGGTCGATGATCCGTAATTATAGTGAATTTTCGGCCGTACAAGTAAGGCTTAAAGTATCGTACAGCCCACACTGTAGCTAGGCATTCTTTTTCTGTCGTACTATAATTTAATTCAGGTTTTCTTAATAAACGACTTGCGTAAGCAATCGGTTTCTCCTTTCCATTTTCTTCTTGTGATAGCACTGCCCCAAGAGCTGAATTCGACGCATCGGTAGCCAAGATAAACAGTTTCGTAAAATCCAGTGATTTTAATAAAGGGGCGGAGGTGATAATTCTCTTCAATTCATCAAAACTTTCTTGTTGTTTTTGACCCCATTCGAAGGTCGAATCCTTTTTTAGCAGATCAGTGAGAGGCTTAGCAATTTTTGTATATGAGTCTACGTGTCTCCTATAATACCCTGTTAGTCCTAAGAAGGCTCTAATAGGTTTATATAGGTTTGGGAAAATCTAGAACGCATTGGATTTTGTCTGGATCGGGTTTTATTCCTTTTGCGGATATTTCACGGCCTAAAAATTTTATTTGGCGTTGAAAAAAATGACATTTTTTTGGCTTTTACTTAATACCTGCAGTAGCTAAACTTGCTTGAATACCTGTTCTAAGCGTTCAAGATGGCTGGGGAGGTCTGGACTGAACGTTAGTATATCGTCCATGTAAACTAGGCATGTTTTGCCCTTAAGCCCATGTAACACGAAGTCCATTGTCCTTTCAAAAACCACGGCTGAGGTTCTCAGACCCATTGGAATTTTATTCCATTGGTAATGACCATCAGGCGTAGAAAAGGCGATCTTCTCTTTATCGCCCACGCTTAATTGCCAGAACCCCGAAAGTGTATCCATAGTGGAGAAATATTTTGCCTCTCCCATTAGACTAAGAGACTCCTGTACTAAAGGAAGCGGATACGGATCGACCTTAGTTATTTTATTTAGCTTCCTATAGTCTATTACCAAGCGTTGCCCCCCACATTTCTTCCTTACTAGCAGAGCTGCTGAACTCCAAGGGGAGGTCGAGTGTTCTATAATGTTATGTTCTAATAATCCATCAATTATTTCATTTAGTTGCTGTCTCTGTGCGTAAGGGATTCTATATGGAGGGGAGTAGATGGGAGTTGCATCGCCCGTGTTGATCTCATGTTGTACTATGTCGCAATATCCTAAATCGTAATCGTTAAGTGCAAAAACATGTCTATATTTATATAATAGCATCTCTAATGCTTTCCTTTCATCTGTATTAATCCCTGTCCAATCAAAAAGTTGGCTGAACTCCTTTTTGGATAGTTCAGCAGTCGCTCCCTCATTAATACTTTTGGGAGGCGCGTCTTCTTCGATAGCTTCTAAAAATGCACCTACTTTCGTGCCCTTATTTAATTTGACCGTCTTATCAGTAGTATTGCAAAGTCTGATGGGAACTTGTCCCTTTTTATTGGGAGAAACTAAAAGATCAACTCCCGAAACTCCTTCCTGATTTAAAGGGACGGTTTCTATTACTCCTATCCTAATATTTCTATTAACTCTGGAAATTTTGGCAGTAACTATACTTTCAGCCCTTGGAGGTAATGTACATGTTTCTAACAAAATAACCTCACTCTCTTCCTTCGCCTTCTCTGACTGCAATTTCGGTCGTTTTTTGTTTTGGATCTCGTTACTGTGGGGTGGTGTGGCCCCTGTGGGTTGACTTACTTCCGATCTGTTTCTTTTCCGATTGTTTTGTTTTGTCGCTTGTACTTTCCCTTTTGGGGAAATTGGTTCATTCCCGATACTGCATGCAAACCTATTTTCATCGAGAAAAGGTACTATAGTTCGCGGGGGTATAGTCATTCTCCCGTTTCGGAAGTCAAGGAGGCATCCCTTTTCTAAAATCATATCCCTACCGACTATCCATCACACGGATAGGTGATGTCTTTATTTTTCCGGTTACTTGATAACATGTGATTAGGCAGACAAGGTTAGGCAGAGGCTTCAGCAATCACTCAATGAGGCTCATCAACAACTAGATTCAGCTGCTGCCATCGGACTCTTCCTCTGCAGCTGGCAGCCTATCCATCACACGATCTCATTGTACTACCCGTGGCTGTACTACTTACACTACAGTCTGTCTCCTGCTTGCCTGTTACGTTGCATTTCTTATATCACCATCAGTAATACTGTTTAGCATGTAAATTTTTGCACATATTTGTTAATTGGCTTTCTTCTCTCACCACATTGTAATACTTTCCTTTTAGTTAGTATATCTTATCTTATCTTATATACATTCTGCAATACTGTTCAACTTGTATATAATTGTACATACTAGTCATTAGGTTTTTACTTTTGCCACCTCATTGTGACACTTCGTCTTCTTCTTCTTCTTTTTTTTGTCATTATTTTTATTATTATTGTTGTTGTTGTTATTATTATTATTATTATTATTATTTTGTTTCATATTTTATTTCTCACATTCATTTGTAACTTTATATATATCTGTAATTCCAATTTATGTATTCTGTATTGAACCCTGGTAGTGCTAATTGCGGAGCCAGGATGTACATTAATTTGTACCTTTTAATAAAACTGAGTACTGAGTACTGACTTGCTTTCCCACCCTGTACATTATCAATAATATACATATGAAAGTGTATCATTCATTCAGAATTGCCTTATTTATATATATCCTCCAGATATGTCAGTATGCAATGATGTGTGTATCATGTAGGCAGAATGTAAAATGAAAATACTAACATTTATATTCAGCAGCATAATTAGTATTAATTTTTAGAAACGAGTTATAACATAATGAAATATAAACTGCATAAATATCTTACAACCAAAAATTTTGGTGGTAAGTTATAGGACTAGATACACTAAAAGTTTTGAAACTAGGCAGGATTATTTCTACAGTATGATTGAGAGGGGTTGAGAATCTGTCTTCACTGATGCAATTGAATCAGTACAACCCATGGAAAGTAAGGATCTTTACTGCAGATAGTGTGACAACATAAATTGGCAACTCCCACACTTCAAAGATTGCTCACAACAGGTATTGTATCTTCAAAGGAAACTCTGCATTCCTCTCAAATATCTCAAGCATCTCCCGAACCATATCTGCCATTGTAAGAAGTCTGGCTAACATTGTTTCCTGCTTGTCCACTAGTGTCTCAAACAACACAATTCAGAGACCTTCTGACAGTTTGTAACAATTCAGGATTATGTCAGCAAACACAGGTTTCTATTCAAAAGTTACTCCATTTCAACTCCTCTATATGCACCTGAAGTTTGAGACTAACTTTTTGAGTCACCCTGTATATATAGGGAATTTAATCATCACAATATTACTGGTTTTTAAAAAACAATAATCTCTAAAAAATTTGTAAAAATTTCTTAAAAATAAACGAGTTTCAAAAATTAACTCTTTTTTATCCGATTTCGAAAGAGCCAAGAACTGAGATGGACACTGTGAAATTAATAAATTGTGAAATTGTGAAATTGTGAAATTTATTTGTGAAATGCATTTGGATAATTTGAATAACAACGTATGGATAATGAACAATAAAGTAAGGAATATTTATTAATTTCACAGTGTCCATCTCAGTTCTTGGCTCTTTCGAAATCGGATAAAAAAGAGTTAATTTTTGAAACTCGTTTATTTTTAAGAAATTTTTACAAATTTTTTAGAGATTATTGTTTTTTAAATATACAATAACCGATCCCATTGCTTGATATTTGTTTAAATATTACTGATGTTGAATTCAATAAATAAGTAAGCATTTACCTATAACCAGCATTAATTCTCTTTTAAATGAATATTTTCTTCCATCTTTAATGGTCATCATCAGGTTTCTAAGCTTTGGAATGTTTGTAAAAGAATGCACCTTCCAAAAATTTTAAAAATTGCACATCTCAAAGATACGTGCATGCTCGATGTAACTCTTTAAAAAACGAGTCTTCAATCTGCCTTCCTATTTTAAAAATTTGATGTTTATATAAATTATAAAGATAAACTTGATGACGATCTATTTTATGTCAAAATACACACTCTGTACAGCTGCCAACGAGTCCATTTCTTTAAAATTGACGGTTGTTCCCCTCTTAAATGCTTTAAATATCTCCAGTTGTTCGAGATATTTTAGGCTGGCCTGGTCATCACACCGCTGTACTATTATGCATTATTAAAGTCCACCCTGACGTCGTTATCAATGGCGTAAGAAGCCAATGCTGTAGTGGAAAGACCTTTTTGAATGGAGTATTTATGTTCCTTGATCCTTGTTTTAAGACATTATTAAGATATTATTTCAATCCAATCAGTTCTTATTGTTTCTTAAACAAGAGAAAACCATTGGAGATCTCCCGTAACCAATCCTATTACTCGTAAAGCAGGCTATTTGTTTGTGGGTGTTGGTAAGGATCTTGATGTAAGTAATATGTAAAAAGGACTCGTCTCCTGAAAGTGCTGTTTTCGCAGGTTGTTCCTGACGTGCGACCAGATCATTAATTAGGTGTGCAGGGTAACCATGCTGCCTAGCTATACTTGAAATATACTCCAGTTCCATTCTGTCATTGAACAATGGGTGTAAGCCCTCTTACTAGGACCTTAAAAGCAGAGATCTTGTAACCAAAAGGATCATGAGATTTTGCATGGATAAAAAGTGGAGCATACGAGATCTTACCCAATACCTTAGTTCTTAATCAGCCATGTTGTAACGTGATATCTATATCGAGAAAGTGTACGTTGGTGGATCTTTATTGTTCCGCCTGCAACAAGAGGCCATAAGCGTTATCATTGAAGCTTTGATGAATGCTGACAAGTTTGGTTTTTTTCTCCAAATAATCAACACGTCATCCACATATCTAGCATACAACTTAATGTCATTGCTTATGCCAGGTAAGTGCTTGAGTCACCTGACCACCAATTCACAAAGCGTTCCTGAGATGGGACTACCCATAGGTACCCCTCTACTTTGAAGGAAAGTATCTCCTACAAATACGAAAAAGGCCAAGTGACATATAAGATGTGCTAACTCTAAAATGTTGGAGATATGTCTGGAAGAGTCGTTGATGTTATGAATGAGGAAGTCCCATATTTTTGGAAGATGCATTCTTTTACAAACATTCCAAACATAAAAACCTGATGATGACCATTAAAGACAGAAAACGTTCGTTTAAAAGAGAATTAATGCTGGTTATAGGTAACTGCTTATTTATTTATATAGGAAATTGATGCTATAGTTTTGGTAGTTAAAGGTTCAGGAAGTGAGAATAAGGAGACCATCTCAGGTCATATATCGAGTGGGGTAAAATTCGTGGAAAATTTTAGTTACTATTGTCATTTACAATTGTTTTTAGAAAACCACTCCACCCTTAAAAATAAACCTTTTTGCCTTTTTATAATAATTAATAATGTAAAAATTAGAAAATATCTTGCAACAGATGGTGCCCCACCAGCTCTTGTTTTTATCACTAGCAATGGCAGTCATTTGAACTTACTTTTCTGTGACATAAAGATTCATTATACACGTATTGATAAATAAATCAAGCGTGTCATTACAAATGTATATCCTACGATCATCTCTCCAGCATTGTTTAGTCATTATGTACTTAATTCATTGGTCAAGGTGATTTAGTGTCAGCCTATTGCTCTGGGGACTTAAGACAGAATCCTGGAAACAGGAAGTTTTGTTTTGGATATGTCAGACTCCATCCCTTGTGTGGATTTGGTCAAACCCACAATGGGTATGGAATGAAAGCAGTTTTACTGTCCATAGGACAAACATTAAAAATAAAGGAAAAGTATTAAAGCAAAGATCATCATGTGTTAAAGTAATGCAATAATACAATAATTAAAATTTTAATTCCTTTAAAGGATTATATAAAACACACATTCACATACCTTCAACTCTATTAAAGGCAGAAACCACCGACGTATACAAATCATTGTTTTCTTCATTAAATATTCTTATAAAAGATTCTTCTATAGTTCTAGCTAATACCTAATTATAAGATATTATAAGATTAATGCTAAAAATTTCAGAAAAGTATAGCCAAAAATTACCTCTGTATTATTTCTTTCTTGAAAAAACTGACGAGAATTAAATGGTTTCGTCTCCAAATATTCTAAAAGAGAACAATATTGTAAATCAAAATAAATTTTAATTCTGTAATAAATAGTAAATACAGTTATACTTCTAGATACTTTGGCTTCTTGGTCTTTATAATCTTCAATTTCTAGATCTTTTTTCTCTATAATGGATAGAAGACAAGCTTGTCTTTGTTGTAATTCTGCAATCATTCCTAGACACGGAATCAATAAGTGATCTTTCATCTGTATAAATAAATAAATAAATAAAGTCAATTTTCTTATATTGTATACCTATATAAATACAGGAAGCCTAAAACACATTTAATCTTAAAATATCCCAATTTCTAGGCAACTGTCTACACATCTACAGCATAAATAATGGTAAAACTGCAGCTCTGAATTTGGTTTGGTTGGAAAGTTATCAAAGCCGTTGACCATTTGCATAGAAGTAAAAAATTCAAAAGAAACGAAGTGACCTTCGTGTGGTGTAGCTCCCGAAACCTGGAAGTTCAAAGATCCTCGAAAATGGGGTAGATTTAAAAGTGAAAAAAATCCAGAATTATTTTGCAAAACAATGCTAGAAATCAACTGGTTTCCCTTTACTAGACAGATAAAAGCTCATAAAACACAAGAAATGTCATTGTACCAGCTACTTCCATGGTATATATATACCGAGTAGCCAAACCTGCCACAATAGGAGCTATATACTGCCTATCAAAAATACACGAGACACATACATTCTCTATTTATATTATGTATAGATAAAATACCGTAGTTATCACTGTTCTATAGTAAATATCACTATTACTTTACTAGGTAAACAATCATTTAACTTTTTTTGACTTTTACGAATGTACCCTAAGCTTTCAGTTGCACGTTCGAGGTTACGTTATGCTTACAATCCCCGTGTATATTACAATATGTAATAGTCAAAAAACTTACAAAAATTTTATGAGTAAGTAGTATTATCAAGTTTATAAGAAAAAAACTGTATACGGAGCCGCAATAATATACTACACCAGTATATCTCACAGAGGGTCGCATACGGATCGTTGGTTCCTTTGTTCTCCTACTACGTCTCCGACGAGGTGCCAACCGCCTCGTTCAAAGCTGCAATTTTACTTAAATAAAAATTAAGTTTAACGAAATCAAACCCGTATATTCTCATTCTCCTTTAAAGCGAACGTCCACAAGAAGGGTATTCCGGCCAGCAGAGTCTCCGTCTTGATTAAGTATTCGTCATTCTCCCTCGTTACACAAAGATTTTGCGAATCTCCATTTTCTAATCCCTCTAAAGCTTTCTTTAGTTGTAACAGAATCCTACTTAATGACATTTCTAGTCCAGCATTCATTTCCTGTGCATCAAATCCTTAATCTTTAATTAAACTAGTAAATCCTTAAGTTTATTTTTAAAGATTTAGAGGTTTGTTATTCTTTAGTTGAAATAATAATAATTAAAAGCTTTAGCATTATTAAGTCTATAAACATTACAGATTTAAATGAAAGTGACATTTTTATTGCATTGATAAAGGAAATTGACATAAAATGAGCCAATCAGCTGATTGTTTACTAGAATTTTCATTTTATACGTCAAAACTCACCGAAAATTTCCTCTCGATTTCTAAACCGGATAAATATTCATAATAAATGCTGTTCAAATCAGTCAATAATATACAGTAACAGCTGGAATCGGTTAATATTTTATAAAGTAATTGCTGATTATTTACTGTTAATAAGCTCCAAGGTTGCGATTTAATATCTGTCAATACTTTTTTTAGATTTTCCGCCATAATCTACAAAACGCAACTTAAATACTCTTAAATTCCCGACCTCCTTCCACCATGCTTTGTTAACTTTTCGTGCTTATCGTTAGATGGCGGGGTTTTCGAAATGAAAGAGAAAATGTTGCCGGTCTAGAAAGAAAGAATTCGTATTCTATACGAACCTAATTCGAGGATGTTGTATACAATTCAATGCGATTTACACTTTATATTTTATTAAACACAATTTAAATTTTAACATTACGTTTTTGCAGTCGATAACACGGCTATTATCCAAAGTTTTAAATTAATATATTTTATTACAATATATATATATATATATACATATTTTTTAAATTAGTTTAGACTGACGTTTTTACTCTGTGAGGCATGATCTGTTTTCATTTCTGCGTAGCTTTAACCAGACTCACAATGGGAATTGCCGGATAATGAGGGAGGTTTCTGACTCAAATTCAAACCCGGGTACCCAGAGCAGTAAACTATGTGATTGTTTTGCTCCGTTAAATCAGTTTGATACCATTTTAAAACTTTCCTATACTTTTAAAACATAATAATAACATCAAACTGGCATTATCCAAATGACCTCAAGCTGTTAATGAGGGTATGTCCCACTCTAAATAAGTAATATTGTATTTTGAATAATAAATACTCATTCTGGGTTCGGCCATGCTTTCAATAGTGACAACTGAATGGTGAGAAATGGGACTTCCCGTATCCAGAATAGATCATACATGAAAAATTACTCATGATGCCGATCAGAATCGAGCATGAGCCCCCATATTTTCATTTCATTTAAACCAGAAATTTGTATTGTGCCGTTTGCGCAACAGTCAAAGCTTGAACTTGAAATTGCACGTTATTATGCACCCTCCACACAGTTCAGATCTGAAACCAGCAGGTTTTTAGTTGTTTCCAAAAATAGATACGATGTTGAAAGTTCAACGTTTTTCATCGGATGCCAAAGTTCAAGCTGCTGCAGGATAGACAAAAATCAAAACAATTTCTATGTATGGAATGCCGAAATGGATTGAACAACGTTTATTCGAAAAAATAATATACTCTTAGATTCAGTTTAATGTAATCCAATAAAACAAAACTAAGAAAGTAAATGTCCTTTTTGTTTTCCTTCATCTCTATGTCAACATTAATACGAAATTATCGATTGTACGATGTAATTTTGTCTTACGTAAACTATATTGTGATATTACAGCTTACAAAAAGAAATTATTGTTTGTTTATATAAAAATGACTTATATATAATATATATTTATTTGTTTGAATAAAAGAAACACGCCCTCATTTATTATTCGTTTTTAAATTTATAAAGTAAGCGTGTCTAAAGACAAAACTCTGTCATGATGATGCCATCTGATCAATGTAATTGTTAAAAAACAAATGAATAAACTTTCGTTTATCAATCCAATCGCAGGAAGAATCTGCATGATCATTTGGCTTGTGCTTCACGAAAATATTTACTAAATTAATTATTTAAAAATTACAATACTAGTTTTTCATAACTATTCTGCTTTTTCATAAACTGGGCCTTAAAAACACACGTTACCGAACCTTTGAGGAACTCTAATTATGTATAAATTCATATACTTATGTATTATTTAATATGTCTTGTTTCAAATCTTTGACACGTTGGGCATGAATAAAGGAGACCTTTATTCATGCCCAACGTGAATTCGTCCGATCTACACGAACAGTGAAGGATGGGCTCTGACGTATTCCGATCATATCATCCAGGATAACTTCTGAGGGTAGGACTTCACAGAGGGAGGGATCCACAGAGAGGTGGGGTCATTGCTTTTACCGCCAAGCCGATGGTAAGATCATAACTAATGCAAAATTTAATAATTTATGGACGAGATGAGCAAAGCCTCATCCTAACGCTCTGGGGGATGTGGAATGGAATCAGAGTCAGCAACTTCAGGAATATTTCATGGGCTGTCTGTAAGTCTCATCATTCGGCCACCCTTATTGTGGACCTGTCAGAGCCCGTAATGAATAAGACCTTGGTGTTCATGGAGCGAAAAGTCTACTATATTTCTCATTTTACTTCAGAAAATACTTTTTAATAGAAAAAATATTAAACATTAATATTAAATAAAGAACGAAAGAGAAAGTAAACATTTAAAATGCTATTTAGACGATAAAAATATATATTTTTTAATGAAATAATTTCATGTCGACTTGATTTTAATTTTGAAAATTACAATCTTTTATTTGATTGGTGCAAGCTATCACGTAATGTTTTCTAGATCCAATAACAGAGCTAAAAGAAAGAGCATACATAATACCGATACTTGCTGCATATTTACATATTTCCATTCCATAAAAATTACACAATGACGACGAGATCGTGCAATTTTTATGGCGCTAATTATATGTAAATATGTAAAAGTTTTAATATATTGTTTTCGTTTTATTTTTATATAAAAGTAATAATTTTATAATTTATAAATATTAAATTTAAGTTTATTTAGTTAAAAATTTAACAAAATGAGAAATTTTATTTTATTTTTAAAATTGTTTAAAGTTTGATTTACTTTAAACGGTTTAATATATTCATAACAATTTTGTAAGGTAAATAAATAAATATATATGCATAAAATATAAAATAAATTACAATAATATGCAAAATTTGTAGACATTTTTTAAAAAATACAACAATTTAATATTTAAAAATTCGACTTTTGTTCTTTTATGTGTTGCCTTTTGTAATACGATTGCAAACAGTTATTTTTCGGGAAGATAATGCCTGGTCGCACACAACTAGTGACCGCTGACCATTCTTGGAAAACCCTTTCTACTTTCTTGGCCTGATCGGTGTCCAGATTTGTCACCATCAATCAATGGGGCACCAATTATTTGCAAGACTGGATAGGATACCAGCAACCGCTATCTACGAGTGTGAGAAATGTGAATTGGCATTTACAACATCTATGGACTAATCTGACTGTATGACTGTATGACAGTGTCCTATGGCTGTGTCTTATGGCCAATCGTATCATGTATCTGGACAAGAGGAGGTCATACAAGGCATAAAAGTTGCTTTAAATTGTACCGTAGTTGCACAGGAAATTGTTTTGTTACTATGATATTGTAATCACTTTTATCACTATGGTTCTTACATTGGCACTAAAAAGTTTCAGTCAATTCCGAAACCTTCTTGGAAGATCGCCCGAATACATGGGCGATCTGCCAAAGGGGGGGGGGTGCTTCCCGAAAACACTTTCTATGAGAAATTGGCTCTTATTTAGGTGTTAGACTGGTGAAGAAAACCCCCGAAATCTCCGGATAGCCGGCTGGTTGATCAGGAGCGAACCCGCGACCAACTACCAATGTTTACTGGTTTTATCCATTCGTAGTATATATGATGAATAAATTTTAATGAAGAGAAAAATATGTATATTTATAAAATGAAACGAAAATAAATATATTAATGATGCATTTTCAAGAAATTAATATATTCGCGAGATATAATAACAAGCATTCTTTCTTTCGCAATGCGTATATTAAATCAACGAAGTAAAATATCAGTCACTTGATATAATTCGTTTTCTCATAAATAAGTTATGTACTGTACATATATTATTTTTTATTTCACTACTTCATTAATGATAATAAACGTTTTATTATTTGTCTTCATTAATATCATCTGTATATCTCAATGTCTTGAATCTATATGTCAATTAATTAATGTCTTCATCTATATATTTATCCACATATTACTGTTAACGAGGAATAGAGTAGAATATATTTCGGTATGCCATATTGAGATTTGATAACAGAGAAGACAAAGGAGCTTGGACAAACCGAAGAAAGTCGAAAAAGGAACTGCTGATAAATATATACAATTTTTAGTATGTGTAGAGTGTAGGTATATACAGAGTGTGTGGTGTGTGAAAGGTGTATGGTGTATATACACACACTTTCGTACGTAGAATAAGCAGGGGATTCCTATCTAGAAAAGTTTCTGGGTATGTTTAGCAACAGAGCTTTCATATTATAAAACAGAAAACAATATTAACCCAGACTGTACCCATAAATTTTGCGGAATGTAACCTATTTTAGTCACCAATACATGATTTAAGTTTGAATTCATGTTAAAGTACGTTTATATAATTTTAAAAATATCTGCGTCATACAGGTCTTATATCTTTAAAATTCGTATAGATAGACTGGAGAGGACTTTTGAGTCAAAATACATTTGGTTAAAAGAATTAAAAAAAAATAAATAATTCTAGATTTAGCTGTGATCTTTGTATGCTGCCACGTTGTTAGAAACTCGACATTGCTTGCCCCCGTTACTTTATTAAAAGGCCAGTACGTAAAATAAACCTTTAGACATCAATACGCAATAACCTAGTATGCAGGAATAGCGCAAAATTAAATTTAATTTAAAATTTAGATGATATACAGACAAAAAGTTGGAATCAATACAGAGGAAAGTAAAGATTAATCGAACGGGGAGTAGAACAAGTATCACAGGAATAGATACAAATTTCATACAACAGAGAGGGAGGATAATATTCCAGGGTAAATTCAATTTCCTCAGATTAACCCTCAATAAATATTTATTAATGTGTAAACAGTGATGCGAATAACTCATCCCAACAAATCCTCAAAGTTAAAAAGAATATATATTAACACAATAAAAGAAAATAGAATTTAATGGAGAATGTAAGTGTCGAATGAAGTAGTTCAAATTCAGGTTTTCACTCTTTAGAAAACAATCGATCCGCAACATCTCCTGAGTACAAGAATTCGCTAGGAATATTTTAAAGAGGAGGGGAACAGAAAAAAAAGAAAGAAGGGAACTAAGAAAATCCTATTTTAAAACTGTGCATGAGGTTTTTTTTTTCTCTCTCTCTCTTTTCCCTCCTCCTTACCTTTTCAGCACATTAAGCGCTGCAGGGACAATCAAAAAGTGAAAGTTCTCTCTCACTTTCTACACTTATACACATACTTTATATTGTGCCAACGAGGGATTTGTTTTAATACTTTGTAAGTTGAATGGAGAATTTTATTTAGTATTCTGTAAATTTTCGTTTCCAAATAAATTCTATTTGGAAACCACATTTCTCTTTCAGATATCTTTTTAAATATTCTTCAAAAGTATTCTTTAGTTGTCATGCAAGCAAATGATATTTTAAATTGAAACTTGTCCTTAGCATATTTAAAAGAATGCGATCAAAATGTGTGCGTTATATACGGAAAATGCTTTTTATTTATTCCACGATTTACATAATTTTTAAACGTGTGTTTTTTTTAATCTTTTTACTAATTTTCATATATATATTTTTTCCTTAAATTTTTATAATAAAAAAATATTTATACGAATTTATATTATTATTTTTGCGAATTTTTAATATTAAATTTTAACAGAGACTATTTTATAAAATTATTTTTACGATTTGAAATTTTTAATAAATTTTTATTCGTTTTTATCCCTAAAACTTACGAAAAAATCCCTAACTTAAAAGATTTAGGTACTTTTTTAGGGAAAATTTTTTGATAAAAAGTTTCCTAAAGATTTTTTTTTTGGAGAAATATGTTATTCCTAATAAGAAAAATTCCTGAATTAGGGATTTTTTTTTATCAGTTATAACATTTCTACTGATTTTTCAGTAGAAATTTTTGAAAATGTTTTTATATGAAAGTTTGTATTTTTTTAATTTTTAATTTGTAAGAAAATTAAAAATTATTTTTACAAATTCTATTTTTTAATCCCTAAAACAACGAAAATGTCAATTTAGGAATATTTTAAATTAAGGCAATGTTAGAAATTAGGGAGATTTTACAGAATAAAAATTTTAAAGGGATTTTCCGACATAGAAGTTTTATTAAAGAATTTTTGAGAATTTTATTATTATTATTATTATTATTATTATCATCGAATTTTATATTATTTTGAATATAAATATTTATAAATATTTAAATTTATATCAATATTTTTATTAAAGTGTTCTAGTGATAAATGTATATTAAAATTTTTGATAATAAAAATTTATTTTGTTTCATAAATATGAATAAAATTGTAATATATTTGGGCCAACCCAACCTCGTAAAACACGCCGTTTTAAAGAGAAATAAACTTAAAAAATAATGATTTTAAACTAATTTCTGTGTTTAATAAATTGGATATTTTTTTATGTAACAAGATAAATTATTAATTTAATTAAATTTATTTATTTTTCTTAAAAATTAAGGAGGAGGCGTAGGTTGTCTATCCTGATGAGAGGAAGATTTCTTCCTTCGTTTAAAAATCGCTAGTATAATTAATATAATGGCTATTACAAAAATCGAGCCGCAAATCGATCCTATAATAACATAATTTAATGGTAATTCATCGTCCTGGATGATTCGATGATCGATCGAAGTGTCGAACTTTGTACACTCCTCGCTCTTGATTATCTGATGCCTCCTTCTTGCCTTCAGCATCAGGCATACAACATAATGGGATGAAGAATTTAAGTCATTGATTTTTTCGTAATTCAAATCAATGCTCAAGTTTCTCTTTAATTTTTCTTTATCCCCGAATTTATGGTAAGTTAAGATGAGTTTATCGATTTCTCCTGTTATCTCCCAGCTAACGATTGCTTGATTTTTGTTAACGTTCACGGCACGAACGTACAGTATCCTAGGATCCGGGCACACTTCCTCTTCTTTGAGAGTCGATAGTGATTTAGATGCTAGATTATCCGGCGTATGACATAGATAATCCACGGAAGAACTGAACAGGGATGGGTGCTCGAAGATCCAAGTTCTTAGTTTTAAGGATTCGCAGTCGCAATGTAAATTATTACCTGAAAAATAAATTTCAAATTGATTAATTGTTTGTGACTGTTTTACTTGAAAGTTAAAGGAGATACTTGGTCAAGGACCTGTGTGGTGATATAATTAAAATTAATTAATTAGTTGAAGGATCTATTATGATACCTGAAGTTCTTGAGGAACTGAAGGAGTTTTCTTTTAAAGGAATCGATGGAATTAGGTGAAGCAACACTTGGGAAATCTGCCAAGGGGCTTTATATAACAAACTGTTCCTGTTTAAGTGAAAGAAACCTGGAATTATTCCACGTGGCTAGCTCGTTGGTTGTGCGCCTAACCATGTGAAATAGTTTGGTTTATTTGGTTACGGCAACGTGACACGTGGGCGATCTGCAGACGGGGAACTGCAAGAAGTATTTTGAGGGCTACTGGCACCTATTTAGGTGTTACTAACGTAAACGTGCCAGCTCTTTGGTCAGGTACGAACCCGGAACCAACAATATTTAGTGGTTTTATTCACTCGGCACTGGTGAACACGGAACAAGGCCGTCGAGACGGGGAAGCTGGGGCACCCTGCGGGCCCGTATGGTTTCTTCCCTTATAAAATGAATGTTATTTTTAGTAACGAAATATAAAAGCATCAATACCTTTCTATTTATATAGGCCTAAACGTTTTAAACATTTCATCTGTTCAAAGATAAAATAGCTAAAGGAGCCCACTAAGAAGCGAAATGCTTCGTTAACCCAAAATAATGATACGAGACTTAAACATACATTTATCCCTAAATACGTTTTATACGGGATTTATTCCTTAATTTACGTAAATACTAACCTTAAGTGCTTCTCTACAGCTACGTTTGTTATTTCTAAACAGTATATCTAGAGAGAGTTTATATATAGAACAGACCCATAATTAAGGATTAATGCAGGAATGTATTTAAATTATCGACGAGGGGGTGTATTTTTTGTAAATTTGATTAAATTTATAAAGTCCAGGAGAGAAAAAACCCGATAAAAGGTCACTAAACTGTGTCATCCGTATTAAAATATACTGCTCACGAGTGCCTTCACCATACCAAAAAAAAAAAAAAAAAAAAAAAAAAAACAGAGGAGAAGTGGAAGATGATACATGGCTCTTGAACAACTCTAAACTTTATAAGATAATATCTTATAGCTATATTTATAACGTTTATTTTAAAGGGGACGATCATTTATAATACTCAACAATTATTTATCTTTATCAGGACTCTTATAAGACACGTTTCATGACATATAAAAATATATTTTAGTGTTTATCTTTTCCATTTTTTCTTGTAAATTTGTAAGATAAAGCAACGTTTATCAAAACAAGCGATTATCTTTGAAGTACAGGTGATCAGGTGCTGATGAATCTTGGCTGTTTCATGTATCAGAATTTATATAAATGGAAATTATATATATTTATAAATATAAAGAACATTTACTTTACCTGATAAATATATTTCTTTCAGCTTTATTTCAATGGTAGATAAGATATTTTGATTCAAGTAGGACAATTTATTATCTCTCAAGTCCAACTGGCTTAAGTGCACTTGGTTCTTGAATGCGTTGGGTGCTAACCAACTAATCATGTTACTCTTAAGAGATATCGTTCGTAGATTCGGTAGATTTGCGAAAAAATTATCGTCTACAACACTTAATTTATTATGGGATAAGTCTAAAGCCTCCAAATTCTCTAAAGAGTCAGAGAAAGGAGTCAAACGGGAGAGGAAGTTGGAACTCAGATTTAAAGCTCTCAAACGTGATAACCCCTCGAAGGTGTCGTTTTCTATACTTTTTAACAAATTATGCGATATATCGAGGTATTTTAGTCTGCTTAAAGGACGGAAGGAACCAGGTACAATAAGCTTTATAAAGTTATTACTTGCGAATATCTTTATTAAACGAGAAAAATCGTGAAGATCGTGAACGGAGATGATTGAGATGTTACAACTGTTGATGCTCAACTCCGTTATAGTGCAGGAATTTTCTACAGTGCTGTTACCTCTATTGAGACTTTCTATGCGATTGTTATCCAATATGAGGGTCTTTACACCCCTGCAAAGTTCTCTCGGTATCCTCTTCAGTCTGTTGTTCCTCATATTAACTGTACGTAAGGAAGATGACGGAAGGAACGATGTATCTCTTAAGCTGTTATTCCTCAAATCTAGTAAATTTAAGTGCTTCAAGTGCATAAAGGAACCCAATTCAATTATATATATATTATTATTGCTTAGTATTAACTTTTCCAAGTGAGAATTGGACCTAAAAGTATCATTTTTTGATCACAGAAATTTTATTATTTGAAAGCGAAACCATTCTAATCTTCTTCAAGATCTTCATAGCTTCTGGCACCTTTGCTAATTCGTTATTATTCGCGTGTAATTCGGTCAAAAATTCGAATATCCTAAAATATTCCATGCTGATCTCTTTAATCCGATTATTATTTAGATTAATCGACGTTAATCCTGGTAAAGGATCAAACAGATGATCGCTTAAAGTCAACCCCGTGTTCTCCAACTCCAAACTCGTTAAACTAGAAAGACCATAGAATAAATTTTCGTTCACTTTAGTGAAATTATGACCCGGTAAAGTATGAGCTGGTAGGAACAAGAAACGAACCCGAACATTATTCAACCTGTTATTGCTTATATCAAGATAATTCAACGAGGACAACTCCAAGAAGGAACCTGTTTCAACACCACTAGCCATCACATTAGATAACCTAAGTTCTTCGAGTGGCATACCCCCTTCAAACATATGCCTTCTGATCACGTAAATTTGATTATGAGATAGATGCAACACTCTTAATTTTGGTAGGCTCTGAAGTGTCTGTGGCTCTATATCCATTATTTGATTATGGCTCAAGTAAAGTTCCTCTAAGGTCTCCACTCCTCCAAACATGTCTATGGTTAGAAAACTCAAATTATTATATTCTAAATTGATATAAACAACCTTCTTCGTGCCTTCAAAGGCCTTATTTTCTATGGTGGATATGAAATTGTGATCAAAATATAATTTTCGCACTTCTACTAAATCTTGGAACATGTAATTGCCAAGCGTGGGCAATTTATTACTGCTCATATACATGACATCTAATTTACTCTGCCCTTTAAAGGTGTTTGGATGTATTTTATTAATCTGGTTACGTGTCAAATTGATAGACAGTAAATTAGAGGGGTACCTTCTCAGGATATCATCTAAAATTAGAAGTTGGTTGCCCTCTAAATTCAACTGGCGAAGATTGGTGAGGCTCTGAAACGATTCGTGCTCTATCAGGTTAATTTGATTAAATTGTAAATCGAGTCGTTCCAGTTTCGAAAGAGGGTAGAAGACATTCCTTTTTAATCTTCTGTATAACGTTGTGCTGTAGTTTTAATACCGAAAGCTGTGAAGTACCCTCGAAAGTACCTTCAAAGATTTCAGACATGGCGTTGTGATCCAGGGCCAAGTATTGCATTTCTCGATTTTTTGAAAATATTAGGGGGTGTAGATGCTTCAATTGATTATAAGATAAGTAAAGGTGTGTCAGATGGTGCAAAGAATAGAAAGTTGCTGCCTCTAAACTATCTAAAACATTGTTACTTAAGGAGAGGAGCGAGAGGTGAGTTGCGTTGTAAAAAGTATCGTTATATATCTTCAAAATATTATTATTTGATAAAAATACTTCCTTAAGAAATGTTAGATTATGAAAAACACCATTCGGTATGTAGTGTATGTGATTATAACTCAAGTCGACGAATCGCAGGTTGTTCAATGAAGAAAACACAGTCCTGGGTAGTGTTGTGAGGAGATTGTGGCTTATATTAAGGGTCTTCAATTCAGGAAGTTCAAGTGGACCTTCTATCGAATTTATCCGATTAATTTCAAGAGATAACGTAGATAATTTGAGCAAATCTTGAAAAATTTCACCATGAAATTTCGTGATCAAGTTGGAACTTAAGTCGAGATTCCTAAGTTCTTTAAGCCTGAGTAATCGATTTTTCTTGATGATTTCGATTCTATTCCTCGCTAATTTAAGGATTTTAAGCTTTTTCAAAGCGTTTAGCGGCTCAAAAGGCAAATCTTTTAGGAAATTACCAGATATAATGAATTCTTCTAACGTCTCCTCCAGGCCTTCTAATGAATAATCCGTAAAATTATCAATGAAATTATCTTGCAAATTAAGATAAGTTAATGGCAAACCATAGAACTGATAATCCGAAACTTGGCTTATGTAATTCGAATCTAAATCAAGAGATTTCAAGGCACGCAAATCGTTAAGGGCATCTGTTGGGACCTTAGTTAAGTGACTGTTTATAATCGAGATGCCTTCTAAGTTATACTCGAGATTTGCAAAGGCCCTACTGTCTATGTGCTGTATTTGTGTGAAGGATATCTGCAAGTGAGATATTGTTGAGTTTGCAAATAGGAGATGAGGTAGCCTCTTGACTTTCTTATCCAGGTGGAAGATGCTAAGTGATTTGATGGAAGAAGATATCAAAGAGAGTGTCTTCTGTACTTCGACCAGGCCCACTGATGAACACTCCATGAAAATTCCATCTTCGAATTGGTAGCATGGACACCAGGACGACTGTTCCCAGGGTGGACATTTCTGCTGAGCTGTATTGCAAGTTGCAAGAGCAATGATGTTAACTGACCAGAAAACTGCCCACCAATGTTCCACAATGCTCATGGCTCATGCCGTCTTCCTATAAAAATTTTAAATGGAAATTAATCAAAATTAATATATTAATCACTACATATATATTTACTTTTTACAAAACAATAAGCTAAACAATGAGACCTCGATTTAACGCCACAGTTTGTTTACCTTCTGATCGACTGTGGCAATAAACTGAAGTGCTTGAATTCTCAAGAAGTTGATGCACTCGAAGAACCTCTTAAAAATTATTAAAGGGTTGATTTTATTAAGTAATTCGAGAAATTTTGATTAAATTTAATTGATATAATATATGTATAAGCTGATAATTATGATCAACATTCTTAAATAAGTCGTTAATTACAATTAAAGCAGTTTCTGGGAGAGCATTGAAACTCCATTCTATTGGATTCGTCGTAAAGCGAGTTAATTGTCTCCGCTATAAATACATTCACCAACGCAGTGTTTTAACTAAATAATACTATAGAGGGGGACCAATTAAAAATTTGGCACTTAAATATGACATTTAACATAGCCACAATACAATATTTACAATAAAAATAGAAACGGAGGTTGTAAAGCGAATCGTCGTAAATCGGGGGACTATCTGAACAGTTAATTAGTCATATTAAATAAGCAAAACTCATACCAATTTACTAATATTAAGTTTAATTATAATTAAGTCGATTTTAATTACTTCTAATAAACGTTATTTTGAAATAAATTTCGAATTTTTTCTCTCAAATTAAAGCATTTTAATGAAATTAGGTGTAAAATTTAAATAGAAATTTAAAGGTAAACTAAAACTTGAAAAATAAATGCAATTAAAAATTAAACCAAAGAAACTAAAGAGAGAATATTTTAAACATTTTTAATTTTAAATAATTCTCTCTTTAATAATAACATTCACTTAAATTATATATATATATTATTTTAAATGGCTAAAGTTAATATAATAATAAAAATAATAATAATAAAAATAATGTGCAATAAAAAATAAATTTAATCACATTTTCTGATGAAAATTTTTATCGAAAATTACTGTAAAAATCAATTTTTGACCAGGAAAACACGTTGATTGTCATTATGCAAATGACAGCTTCCTGTACTGTTTCCTATGCAGTTGTGAAGGTTTGTTGCTGTTTTCTATGCAGTTGTGAAGGCTTGTTGCTGTTTACTATGCAGTTGTTAGGCTTTATATACAGTCTTATTTTATATATATAGATAAACGTTAATTATGATTAATTTATTAATCAACATCCTATACGCATGTTATCTTAACTGGAAACGTTGATTATCATTATGAATATGCTGCTTCCTGTATTGTTTTGTATGCAGTTGTCAGGGCTTATTGTTGCTTTCTAGGCAGTTGTTATGCCTTAATAATGTTTATTTTACAGATGATAAACCTTAATTACGATTGAATTATTAATTAACATCATCTAAATATCTTATCTTAACTATGCAAATGAAGCATTCTCTATTGTTTTCTATGCGGTTGTGAGCAGTTTATTGCATTTAATAACTTAATTTTTAAGCAAAAAACTTTAAAAAATAAATAAAAAATACAAAAATTCATTAAAAAAAGTTTTAATATTTTTTTAAAAAACAATTTATACACTCTTAACATTAATTATTTGCCAAAGTTTCACACAAGAAGAAAGTAATAAATTTAAAAAATTATCTCACCCCCGGCGTAATAATAATAATAATAATATATTTGATATAAAAAATCATTATTTATATTTATTAAATTGTAAAAAATAATAAAATATCGATGGGAATGCGTTATAAATGGTCGTAAGTTACATGAAAGTACACGACGATTATAAGTCGCGTGCATGGTTCGGCGTGGAATTTAATTTCATGGTTATGTGTCATTATCGAAGATCACGTATCCAAATTAGAAGGGTATAGCACAATGGAGTATAATAATATCTGACATTTTAAGAAAGTTACACGCAGTAAACAACTCTCTTGGCTCTACAATTCGATTTTCTTTTGTAGTTTCCTAAACGATTTCTTGTCAAAGATCTAAAATGGTTCCTCTAGAGGAGTCATTACGGCACTTTATTTATTATTGTAGTCAGTGATTTTTTTCTTCGTTTCTAACCTTTACAAGGCTAATGTGACGTTCGCAAGATGCGTGACCGAGAGAGGGTGTGTAAAGTAATGAAACAGTAATGATACAGGATGAATGCTGCACCGATTTGCTCTTTATCACCTTCGTTTCAAGTTGGTTTCTTTTTTTTAATGGTACTTTTTTCACCCTCAAATTGGTTGAGTTTACGGCGATTGTTTTTTTGGTGGTGGGCGCGTTGTAATTGTGATGGAGTTGAGTGGTGTATACGTGTTATCAACGGGGTATATACACATGATGTGGGTGTATACACGTATACATGTATCAATATATCTAATTATCTGTATAATCGATAAAGATGCTGTTAATGCAGCATTATATGATTATAATGTACTGTATTTTGTTCTATTTTACATAATACGACACCTGTTTTAGTACAAAGGTAGAGCATCCACGCGGGAGTCGTTTCATATTCTTCACCCGGGAGTTCTGTCTTTATGTACTGCTGCTATTTAACTTTTATATGTTAATGTCGTACAAATGTATGCATATTGGAGTGTCATGCTACTACCTTTCGATTTTTTACTACATTTTACGTCATTCTCGGTTTTTTGTAATGAGTAAGTGTCAAATTGACGTAGGAGGGTGCAGATTTAACGGGTTGTGGCATTCTAAATTACAATTTTTCTTAATTTTCTGTAAAATATTTCGAAATTTCGAATAAATTAGCGTTAGAATAACAAGTTTCGGGTGATTTGATTACGATTTTAAAGTACAAAAAGTCCGTGTTTTAAGCTTTATTATTCAATTTTCAAGTCGTAGACTTAATTGTATTACGGATTCTATAAAATAGAAATAAAAATGATAAAGTTTAAATTAAAATTTATACAAGTCTCCGTTTGTATAAATAATAAATAAGAGCAAAAATCACTTATTGATGTAAACTCTAACAACTTCTAATACTATTAAAAGATTTTTTAAATAAATGTTATTATTTATTCAATTGTTTTACTTTATATATACAAACGTTTATAAATTATAAATGTAAAATATAATAAATAAATATAAAGACTATAAGTATATAAAGGGGATGTTTACATGTTATCAAATGCTTACATGCACATGAAGTGGGTGTATACGTGTTATCAAGGGAGATGAACGTGAAATAGGATTAAAGGTATTATCAAGGGAATGTCTGTAAAATGGGTGTGTAAAGAATTTCAAAGGGATGAACGTGAAGTAGTCATATACGTGTTATCAAGGGAGATGCACGTGTAGTAGGTGTATAATTACTATCAAGGGAAATGCTCGTAGAGTGGGTGTATAAATGTTATCGAGGGAATACATAAAAATGGGTGTACACGTGTTATCAAGGGAGATGCACACGTAGAGTGTAAAAATACTATCAAGAGTAACGTAAATAATTATAAAGAAAATGAATATAAACCGGGCATACACCTATCGACAAAGAGGAGTATACGTTATAAAGCATAATGCATTTCACACATATACATTATAAGCATACCACGTCGTCAAAGATAAAGTAAATGTTATCAATAGGGATGCAAAGGAAGCATATCCTTTTTATACAATGTTTAATATTTAAATAGCATCCAAAATAAATATTTTGCATTCAACATTACACTCAAACACATAAATAAAACAAAATAAAAAGAAGCAGATACAAGTTAATGGATTTACAATCTTTAACTGGATATTAAAAAAGATAACGAGATTTTCAGATTACGTGGAATTCTTTTCATTTTTTATTATTAAGAGTACTGCAAGAAGGATCTTAGTTGATTGTTAATTTTTCAGTAGAAGAAAACTTCAAGAAAAACAAAAAAAAAAAAAAGGAAAGTTATTTGTAGTCAACTTAATCCTTGGATAGAGAAGTGGGTCTGATTCCCAAGGGTGAACAGAACTGATTAACCTGCTTAGAAATTCCCAATAGATGTAAGGTCTCGAAGGCATCATCTCTCATTTCCTGTCGATTCCATGGGGCATTCCTCCTTCCACAAGAAAAGAACTTATACATATGTCAGAATAAAATGATATTCCGTTGCAGAAAGTTTCTTTTCTTGCCTTTTTATATTCCCAGTAAAAAAGAAAAAAAATAGGAAAATATACATTCAGCTGCGTATTCTTTTATGAATAAAAGGGCAAATACTGACCTTTAGCAATTTCCTCAAAACTTATTCAAAAGAATTAAATTTTTCGGTTGTAATTTGGGAAAAAACTGCAGACGTATCAATTTCTGTCCTTCCTTAATCTCGAGAAGGGAGTTAGCTATATTAAAATAGAGGAATATATGGAAATATTGAGTGAAAGAGGTCCAGATAAACTATATACGAACTTCCGGTATAGAACGAAAGTCACATGATTTCAATTCAAAGACTCCGTTGCTGTCAGGAAAAGTATGATTTACAGGGGCACGACATGCAATTTGAGATGGAGAGCGTATATTTAAAATGAATTATAAATTAATTTGATTAAAAATTTTTGCTCGTTCTATTTTAAAACACCTTCGAAATTATTATTAGTGGCTCATTTTAAAATATATATATATATTTTATAAAAATCGACCTTACGTAGCTCCGAAGCTGTACGATTTTAAGGTAAATTTAACCTTGTTTTTTTGTTTTATGGAGTAGTTTTTCGTCTCCGGAATATTTAAATCATAAAAAAGTAACATAAAATTCACATTTATCTAATGTAGAAAGTCAGTTAAGCGCGCTCGTTATCTCGGTAGTCCAATGGTTACGTGATCCTGTTGAGGAAAGTTTGGTTTCGAGATTTATTCTACTCTTAGGAAACATTATAATATTTAATACGCGGGTTGAAGCGGGGTATTTTCTTTATTAGAAAGTAGTTTGCTTAACGGTAGCCTTTGTAAGCCTGCAAGAAGGGCAAGTGGACTTTGTTTAAGACTAACCGAATTTTTATGATAAACCTCTCTGTTGGGAGCAATTTAGGATACATCGCTTAGTATACGAGTAATTCGGGCTAAATTCAGGCTAAATCGCTTTGTATAAGAGTAATTAAAGCTAAATTAAGGAAAGATTTGTTTTTATGAAGGCAATTCGAGCTAAATATCTTCATATCTTTGCATGGAAGTAATTCAGGCTAAATGCCTTTGTATGGAAGTTACTCAGACTAAATTCAGATTCAAATTGTTAGTATGAGAAGATTTCAGGCTAAATTTAAGTTAAATTTCTTTGTACGGGAGTAATTCAAGTCTAAATTCAGGCTACTCTTTTGTATGAAATTCAGGCTAAACCTCTTTGTATAATGAGTAACTCAGGCTAATTCCCTTACTAATAATACATTTTCTAAACTTTTTTAATGGTTAATATTCATTTTTTCGAACATTTTATGCACCTGAGCGAATATTTCCAGGTGTCTTCTGAGATTTTTCATCAGGAAATTGCGTAAAGCAGTAACAATATTTCACGAAAAAATATATAAAAAAAGTCATCCAAGTGTTAAATTTCGGTATGAGTCACGCTATAAAAATAGCTAAAGTACACACCAAGAGATACTTTACATACAGTTTGAGTTACAGCCAAGGAATAATCCCTATTTGAATGTTAATAAAGCTTGTGTTGTGTATGTGTAAAATTTAAATAATTTATCGAGAACAACTAATGAAACTTTTATTTTTATACGCATACATACCACGTTTAACATTTGCAACATTTATCACGTAGAAAGGTTGCAAAATAATGTTGAAAATACCTTCCTCTTTCCTATGAATTACACACGGTTTCCTGTATTAGTCACTTATTTAAATTCTTATTAATTATTTAAAAAAGTAATTAAGGAAACTAAAAATTAATTGAAAATTACAATTTTTCTCCTATAAATTACACAAAAGTCTCTCTTTTTTTTTTGGTTTATCCTTGAACATTTTTAGATATGATCTTCAACGAGAGAGTGCAGGCTGGTAGGTGTGAATTTGTATGAATTTATAGTATATTTATATTATAAATTATTGAAAAAACAATTAAATGAACTGTAAAATTCTATTTTTTTTAAATATAAATTACATAAAACTGTCTTTTTTTTTAAGATTTTGGATAAGATCTTTAACGAGAGAGAGAGAGAGAGAGATACTAGACACTAGAAACACCCATTCCTTTCACGATATATACGAGCTTTTCTGTACGATATTTAATATAAATTATTTATTTATAATATATACAATTTAAGAAATAATTAAAGAAACAAAAAGTTTAATTGAAAATCTCACTTTTTTAAATATAAATTAAACAAAACCTAGTTTTTTTCCCGTTTATCCTACGAGGATTTTGAATAAGATCTTCAATGAGAGAGAGAGAGAGAGAGAGAGAGTACAAGTTGTAATTGTAGATCTCATTAAAATTCTAGAGCAGACTTCGTATTTAAAAATCCAATCAGCCGTATAAAGATTTCTTTTATCACTAAGTTAAAATAAAGAAATTTAAAAGAGAAATCTTAGTTTTTATATATATATATATACATTTATTTTTATAAAGAAGAGAATCTTTTATATTTGCATGCTTTGAACGACATCAATCATACCAACGTTGATATGTTTCCTTAATTTACCTGGATGTTATTTTCTTATATTTTTTTAAGTGTTCCTGAGATAAATTTTATTACAATGTGCACTAAAAAGTAATAATTCACGATACCCTGCCATTGACTAATGCTCTGTAGTACTACAGGAACATTACAAAAGTAAACATCGTGTATGCTACAAGAGAACTGGGGATACTTCCAGTTGCCGTTATTAAATTTAAGTAAATATATATATACACCCCTTTTAGATTTAATACAGAATTGGTAAAGAATATTAATGTCCGGTAAATATTTTTATTTTTTATGAGTATACATCGATAATGGGAGGAAGTAGTGATTTGAATGCACGCGAGACGTGCGCCCTGTAATTTAATCATTTAATGAATAAATATTTTTAAAATATATATATATATAATCGAATAAAATTGTAAATATAAATAGTTAAATCGTGTGTAATTTTCTATAAGTAATTAGTAATGAATAATGGTTGAGATAGGAGATTATTTTCTGGTGATGCGGAGGATGATGGATCAATTTTCTATTATTAGTTTAGAAATGTTTTTTTAAAATTTATAAAATATTTTAAATATAATTGAGTAAATAATAGAAAAAAAATTCTAGTGATTTATAGAGATTTATTTGTTATATTTTAATCATAATTCGTTATGAGATAAGCGGATTTACTAGTGATGCGGAAGATGAGGGAGCATTTTTTTTTCTATTTTCTATGCTTTAAAACTTAAAAAATGCTTTAAAAATATTATTAAAATATACAAATAAATAAAAATACTATTAATTTATAGCGATTTATTAATTATATTTCAATCAGAAAGTAGTAGATGATGGTTTAAGATACGAGATCATTTTCTGATGATGTATCAGATGCTGGATTATTTTCCTGTTATATGTTAATTGTAACTTTTAATTGTGAAATATATATATATATATAAACTGATAAATAATAATAAAAAAGTAGTAAATTTTAACAAATTTTTAAAGTTATCATTTAATTAGTAATAGATGCTAGACTGAGATAAAGAGTGCTGCAGATGCTAGCTTTATTTAAGCTAGTTCTAATTAAAAAAACACGTTAAAATCTATAAAAAGTTACAGATATAACTACAATTAATAGAAATAAAATAATTTTTTACTTGTATTTTGATAAGTGAGAAACATTAATTGACGCGTACAGTACGTTTAGAAGCGGTATAAATATAATCTATAAATTAACATGTATATACTGGAAGGTATTACTAGAGTAACAATAATTTAAAAAATTGAGGAAAAAAACCCACATTTTCCTTGTCAAAATTAGGAAATTTACTGTAAAATTACATCACACACACACACATACACGCATACACACACAAGAGAGTATACAGTTAAAGGTGATTTATTGTCTTACTGTTAAACGATTTGATTATAGATGAGAGAAACAGGGCTTACATATTAACGAGAGATCTTCAGATAGGACTTCTCCATCCAAAAATTGTCTGCAAATTGAGTTGGATCAACTTCTCTACAAACTTGTGGCCGTTTCTCTTCGATCGATCTTAAGAACATCACCACGCTACCTCTAGTGGAGGGATTAAGAACTAGATTAAAGTTAGTCTCACCCCCTCACCCTCTTACAAGTAAACTTTCGTATTAATTACCTTTTAAATAAAATCAGTATTTAATTACGTTTAATACCCTTCTTTTTTTTTGGCAGGAGCACACTTAAATTATTCGATTTTTTGCAGAATTTATTTATTTTTTTGTCATCTAGAAACAATGTTGCACCTTTCTTACTTGTAAGTCAAGTGTATAAACGATTATTTTCATCCGTTCTTGCCTAATATTTTGGGTCCTAATAACTTAAATGTATAATAATTTATCTAAATACAAGTATGCAAGGCTTCAAAAGGCTTAAGAGCCTTAAAATATGGCAAGAGATTTACGTAAGAATTCAAGCAAAATTTACTGAGTTATAGAAGATAATCATCTTGATATTAGTAAATTTAATGAAATCATGACCGTTAACCTCTTTATAAGTCACTGAAGAGTATTTCGATTATTTTAAAATAAAAAATATATATAAAAAATAGGTACACGAGGCCTCTCTCGACCTTTAAAGAAGTTAAGAGAGGCCTTGTCTCTCTTCATACTCACTACTCTATCACCAAAAAACTTAACTTCTTAAGGCACTAAATACAGCCTGTGTAGCCTTACCTCACTCTAGGCCTCGCGAAGATTACAAACTTCATATTTACGGGATTCTGTACAAGTAGTAGGGCCTTCACGTGAGGGATGTATGAATACTTCCATAAGGTATCAATGGAGAAGAGAGATTTAAGTATTGTGATTAAGTATAGAACAGTGAATGAAAGTTAAAATGCAATTTTAAAGTAATAGAAGATTCATAAGGTCTATAAATATATTTTTATATATAAATATCCTATATATATATTTGAATATTTTAAAGATAAGCAAGGCAATTCAGTTGTGTTGAAAGGCACTGTCTATTTGTTATTCGCTCCATTTTTCAAGAATGCTTTTGTCACATCACACATAAAATTTTTCTAGAATATATATATATATACCACACACATTACTATTGTTTTTATATTTATCTGTTATTTTACATTTAAGTACAGGCGTTGTATACAGATGGGGGAGTCGTTTCTCGTATACTAACCTATATAATAAACATGCTCTTTAATAAATAACAGGCTTAAAATATAGAGAAAACTTTATATATTTTGGTTACTTTGATTGTGTTTTTATAAATACATAAATTATTTTTAAAATTTACAATGTATTTACAACGCTCCATCAATAATTCTAAGTACCCAGAAGGCCTGCAAGAGTGTTAATTCTATCGAATTTAGGGGTGATTTATTAACTAAAATTAATGTTTTATAAGGTTTAAAGTGTGTTTTAAACGTGTAAACATGTTATAAAGTTATAAAAATTTGTATTAATGAGCGCGCGAGGTTAATTGTATTGTGCTTTTAATTGTGTTCGCGGGGGTGTTGAAGATCCCACTTGTTGAAACACTACTTTCTATCGAAAAAATGCTAATTTTTAAAGGAAATTTTGGAATTTTAAGGTCCACGAATGCTTTTGGATTAAATAAAGTAATTATGTTTGATGTTTAAATATTGATAAGCATGATTATTAAGTAATTTCATTGCGCTTAAGAGGAGGTTAAATGTGCTAAATTCTAATTAGAATTTGAAGCGATTTTGTTAATTAAACTCACTTAAATATAAGGTTCAAGTGTTTTAAATGCGTATAAACTTTTTATGGAGTTGTGAACATTAGTATTAATCCATTAATTGAGTTGTAATCAGTAATGTGCCATTAAAAGTAATTTGGGCACTCCGTTCTAAAAGATTGGTTACGGATAAAAAAAATCCCGAATATTTAAAACTTTAAGGTATAAAAGTACACTTTACTCGTATTAAAGTACAGAGAAAATCATCCTTAATATTTAAATGACGTTTAGAATTATTCATGAGCATTCTGAAGTGTTTATGTGATGACTGCAAAGTGTGGAAGTTTCAGGTGTTTTATTGATTAAAATGACTTAAATATAAAATCAAAATCGTGTTTAAATGTGTAAAAATCCAGGTAAATTAAGCAAAATAATAGGTATTAATTGAGTTAATTGCGTGTTAATTGTAGAGGAGTGAAGTAGTTGGAGTGCCACTTAGGGGGGTAGTGAAAAAAACGAATTGTTTAGCGGTTTTAAGACTCAGAAGTGGCACTAGAAAGGGTGGAAGGGGAGAGATTATATACTTTTTATAGTTGGAAACTTTCGCATGAAAGATAAAACAGTAATAGTCAGCTTTGGATGATTGCAAACTTCATTTGCTAGCCAGTTAGTGTATGTTGGCTTAACAGAGTAGCAATGACATCCCTAGTGGCCTTTACAATGATCGGGTGCTGTCTGAAATCTGCCGCTTCATGAAACATTCAGTGAAGTTATCCATCTCCCAATTCCTATACTTTTACTTTCTCTTTCGATAAAGCCAACTCGACAACAACAACAAAGAAAAAAATAAAAAAGATAAAGAAGAGCAGTAGGAGAAGGAGGAGGAGGAGGAGGAGCAGCCTTTAACCAATTATCACTTAAGTTACTTTCTTCTCACAAAATTTCCATTTAATTAAAGTGAAATTTATTAGTATTAAACTTTAAACATTTTTAAAATTAAACGTTAATCGATTGGATTACGTCGCGAACTAATCCAATTGCTTACAAAGCGGAATATTAAACTTGTTGTTTCGATGACGTAGCTCGTTTAATTTTCAAGATATCTTAATTTTTCCAAGTAATTCGAATGTAGGTTTGTGGCGAATTAATATTTTAAAGAGATATTTTAAAATTAATCAATGGTAGCTACGTTAAGTGAGTTATAAATGAGCTATCATGTACAGATCGCGCGATTTAAACCATTTAAACGCGATTTTTAAATGATAATAATCTTTTATTGTTGTTCAAGTTGACCTGAATTAAGTTAGTTACGTTTCTATTACTGCAGAAGCGTGTCATGAACACATTAAAGTGGCAAAACTTGTTTTTTGTTACTGCATCAGCATGCTTCATATCAAACAATTATGTCAACGTTAACCAGTATAGGGTTATTAATTATAAAATTATTAACACTTTACCTTGCTACTGTAGAAGCACGATTGAAGTGTGATGTTCAATACGACTTCTGAATTATTAATGATTAAATTTGCAGTGTCAGCAAGTCAGTTATTTGAATTTTTCTAAGCTAATTATCGTTCTAAACGTGTGGCTAGCTGTTAAAAACGTAAACATTAATTCTAATCACGCTAATTTATCATCTAATGAAGTTGTTTATTATGTATAAATTTAATATCATAGCCGCATAACGAAGAGATTTCGAAGGAAAGTTGATGATGATGAACAAGGTTAAAGAGTATTTTTACAGATAAGAAACAAGGAAAAGTAGAAGTTAATGATAAAGAAAGCCGAGAAGATTATGAGCAAGATGAAGAAAAAATAATGTATAAAATAAATATGAAGTTGAAGATAAAAATATGATAAAGATGAAGAAGATTACGAAGAAAACGTCAAAGAAAAAAAAAATGATAAACAGGATAAACATGAAGAAGAAGGGAGAATCAGGTTTAAAAAACGAATAAGACAAAATGAATGTAAAGAAGAAGAAGAAGATGATGATGATAAAGGTAATGAGTAAGTTAAATACAAAGATTAAGATAAAGAAGATAGACAGGTCGAAGAAGAAGAAGAAGAATATGAAGGAAATTAAAGGGGGAAAGATGATAAACAAGATGAAGAAAAATTTATAAAAGATAATGAGGGTGATAAAGTAGAAAAAAAGGGAAAAAATATGAAATAGTAAGTAAAGATAAAGATGATGATAAAAGATAAGTACAAAGAAAGTTAAAAGAAAAAAATATATATGAGCAAAATAGAAAAATGGAGACGATGATGATAAAGATAAAGAAAGAAAGAACAAGTAAAGATATAAAAAAGATGATGATGAACGAGATAAAGGAGAAGAAGAAGACGGAATAAAACAAATTTGAAGATAAAGTTTCGGATAGAACAATGATGAAAGAAAGATCAGGCATCACGGTTTATTTTTATTCGTGTGGCGGTTATCACAAATTTATCAAAAATTGGAAGGAAATTTCAGAATTGAAAAATATCGTATGTAGATATTTTCTTTTCACTCGAATCGAATCAAATTTCGAAACACTTTCTACCCATACAGAATTTTGTTTTCAACTTATTCTTTAAAGATGAAAGGGAGAAAATAAAAAAAAACCTTACAAAGTGGCATACTTTTATGGAGATTTATTATTTAAATTATTATTATGTTAAGTAGAAAGATCACTTACAAATAATGCTAAAAAATCAATGAATAATATTTTTTAGTGTGTACAAAGGTACAGGCAATCGATCACTTGAATACAACATCACCCCCATTGATATGTATATAAATCCTTAGCTATGGAGAGGAGAAATCATTGATTAGTTTAGTAGCTCGGTCACAATGCCGGGTTCCAACTTTTAATCATAGTTTTTATTTATTTAATTTATAATATATGCTCTCCATCTCAAATTAGTAGTAACTTGCCCCTGTACATCATTCTTTTCCTTACAACAACAGAGTCGTGCCAGTCAAGTATATAACTCCATTGATGCATCAGTGAAAGATGAAGTTGGAGAATGAAAACTCAAAACATTAATTTATCCATCAATGAAGAATGAATTGCCTTTAATTTCATTTTTTTAATATTAAAATTACATTAAAACTTAAATTTGATTCGTCTTAACTGTGTTGAAATTGTCTTTAGTCTCCTTAGAATGAAAGTAAAGATAATTTACTTCCATTCTTCTTGATTGTCTTTAATGGTAAATTCGAAGGGAGTTAATGACAATTAAATTAATGTGAAATTGCCTTATTTTCATTTAAGGAAAATAAAGACAATTTTAACTCTATTTACATGAATGAAATTTAAGTTTCAATATAATTTCAATGTGGATTAAAACCAATTTTATCCTTCATTTTAATTAATTTTTGATGTAATTTAATTACCTTTGAAGTATATGAAAAAATTAACAGAGTTGAAATTAAAGACAATTAAGTGGTTAATTGTCTTTTACCTCCATTGTTTTAAAGAAAGTTTAAAATATACGTTAATCGCATTTAATTTTATCCCATTAATTTTTCGTATAATTAAAGCAATTATAAACAAATATTATCTCATAAAATTTTAAAGACAAATCCCACACTCCATAACAATTTAAGACAATTTAATCCTTTATTTCATTTTAAAGTAAATTAAAAAACAATTTAATCCCGTATTAGTGAATCAAGTTCAAATTTAATTGTTTTTTGAAATATATCAACGATTAATACAGTGAAATTAAAGGCAATTATAGGGTTAATTATCTCCTCCTGTCGTTTACAGAATTGTTAATTACCTTTAATTTTAACACATTAATCTTTAATTGTTTTCCAAAATTAAGAGTGAAATTAACCTTTTTAATTGTCATTTTTTTTTACAGAAATGTTTAAATGTAATTTAATAGTCTTATGGGAAAAAATTTAAAGTATAATTAATTTTAATTTGATATTAATTAAGAATTTTAATGGAGAATTTTTATAATTAAGTGAAGATTAATTTAAAAATATTCGAGAAAAGTTTATAATAAAATTATTTATTTATTTTATAATTTTTACATTGTAAAAATTTATAAAAAGAATCCCAATTTTAAATGTTAAAAAAAAAATATATTAAATTTGATGAAGTTTAGTAAAATTATGCATCAGGAGAGAGGAAAAAATATTATTACTTTTTTTACCTTATTAAATCATTTATTTTTGTAATTATAATTTATAAAAAAATTAAATAAAAAATATTTATGAAAGTTTTTAAATTTTTTTTTTCCTTCAAAGAAATTAAAGAGATTTTAATTTTAAAAAATAAAAATAAAAAATCAATGAAGTTAAAAATATAACTCATTAATTTTAACGTTCGTTTTTAAATTACTTTAAAATAAAATTTAATTATTTTTGTTATAAGTTAATTTATACTTGTTTACGCAATTTTATATAACGTGAGTTAATTTAATGGCTGACATAATCCACACTTTGATATATTTGAATATATTTTTTATTCTCATATACGTTTTAAAATGTGTTTTGTTTTATTTTTTGTTAATTATGATTAACTTTTTAAATTATTAAAAGTATTTTATGGGTGATTAAATGTAGTAATAACATGTCGTCTATGGCTCCATCTGGGAGTATTAATTCGCATTATTTACGGACATTTTTTAAAATTTTATTTTATTATTTCCTTAATTATATTTAAATTAACATTAGTTTTAAAATTATAAATGTATTATTTAAGGATTTAAAAAATATTTTTTTCAAGATAAACAGGGCTTGACTCCCTTCCGGAATATGTTCTTCGTAGAAGAGCGTCATGCTCTCGTAATACATGAAGAATTACATTAACACATGCAGTATTATAATACTTCCCCGTACCGGTACATCAGTCAGGTACACAACGTCTGTAACCGGCTTAAAGATGCTTCACGATTATGCTGTGATAAGATGATAAGTATAAGAGTCTACATTGATGATAACATAAATCATTTTTTTATGCTAATTTCACCTTTTTAGTTCACATAACAGCTTGATTGATATAACCTTATTCTTATTTTAAGAAAGGAACTAATACAGTTGTTAAATATAATTAAAATAATTGTTCTAGTTACTGGATTTCTGTTCCTGTTCTGGCCATCAGGTTAACGAATCAAGTCGTTTGTGATAGGTAAAAAAATGACATAAATTGTTCAGATAATGATACTTCACAGCCATTAGATTAATTTAAAGCTTAACGTGCTTGTTCTTGTGCTAAACATTAATAAACTTTCATAAAATTATTATATATTCTAATGCTGAGTTAATGTTGAATTTTCTTATAAATTGAAGTAATTTTGTGTAGGCCATTGATAGCGGGTCAGTGCTTCACTGACGGATGGTGATGTGGTTTCTTCACGTGTCTAATGCCTGAATAGAGAGTTTTGCATAGAAAGTCCTCCCGGGAAGAACTCGCTCCTTGGCAGGATCGCCCATGTGTTGCGTTAAATTATCCCATCATTTAATTCTATTTTTCACTTATAAAGTCAAATGTAAGAATGTTTTTCTACCTTCAAATAATCAATAAGTGAAAAACTAAACAATTGGGAATTCAGTTGAAGAAAAGAATTCACTTTGTTACAAGTAACAACAAGATACTTCAGAACGAACAATAAATGTGTATATATATATATATATATAAAACGAAAACAATAAGAATTCAGTTCAGGACAAAAATTTATCTCAAAACAGGCAACAAGAATCTATCTCACAATAGCAACGTAAGAAGAACAATTTACTTCACAACAGAGGAAGAATCTACCTAAAAACAACAAGAATTTCCCTGGCTACATCGTTTTTCTCATTCGATATACTTGAATTCTATTTCCAATAGTGTAAAATATGATACAGATTGTTATTATTGTTATTGTTTTAAGTAACACTATTAAGTGTAACTAATATGGTAACTAACACTTTTGTATTGTAAGCTACAGTAGCATGGGATGCTTTCTTATCCTGGTGTATCAAAGTCGCTTTACCAGGTGACCATTGTAAGTAATATTGTACTTATATTTCTATTTCTAGTGTAATACTTTTGCTGTAAGTAACACTAATGCTACATACAATAAAACTATTACATTTTTCGGTGTGGGATCGATAGTGTTACTTACAACAGTACATTTACATCTGTACTTTTTATTGTGAGATCGCTTGTCTTACAAAAAAACTAGTTATAAACAACATTATTATTTTCTGTTCGTAAGTGATATTGGTGTTACCTATAATGAAATTATGTCAGGAACATAAAAAGTCCTTTTATTTTTCTGAAATAAGATAAAAATCTTAAGTTTAATTGTATGTTTTAATTCATTAAAAATAAATTCGTTCTGCTCCAAATCATGTAGCATTTTAGATAATTCGTCAAATAATATATTTAAATATATTTAATCCAAGATTTCATTGAAATCTTGGATATACATTTATATATAGTATCACATCTATTGCTTAAAATTTAAAAATGATTAAAGATTAAACAGTTCAAAATATCAGAATAATTTATAAATAAAATACCCTCATTGATAGAAGGTTATACACCAAGAAAGAATTATTGAAAATGAATAAAATGCTATTAGTATCAACGTAAAGACCATGGTGATAAGTGATTACAATATCATAGCGATAAGACAATTTCCTGTGCAACTACGGTACAATTTAAAGCAACCTTTGGTACTTTGAAGGACTTCCTCTTACTTGGTTACACATGGGTACGGTAGGACTCGGAGGACACCATCCTGAGAAATTTGGAGCAGCAAGACTTCAGTGGAGTTCTGCTTTTCCAAATTTCTCACACTCTTAGGCTTAAACTGGTATCTCATTTGGTTCCAAAAATGCTTGAATGATCTCGAGATCTGATATGGCAACATGACTAAGACATTTCTGTGAAATCCTAGCTGCGTGTGATCGAGAATTATCTTACTAGGATGGCTGTTTGAAGCCCTCATATAAAAGGCAATAGCATTTTATGAACATGTTAGTTTGCCATCAATGTCTCTCGTATCACTACTAAAATCTCGTATTGCAATGGCTCACACTGCAATACGAGATGGCTTCCCTGACCGGCATACTAGCAGTGGGAGCAGTGTGCCACTCAATAGTAAAAGCGGGATTGAAGCTCTGGATAGTGCGATGACAGTACGTTGCTGGTCTTTAACAACCACTATTTCTCTGTCTCCATGAATGCAAATTTACTTCAGGTACTAGATGAGACGATTCTTTAGCGAGGTCTATCTCTGAATGGTGGACTAAGATGCCGTTGCAGCTGTTGTGGTTTTTTTCACGATCAGACGGTAATTCCTGTTGGTGGTCTGTCTGGGATGTCCAAAGCCTACCTGCCGTGTGTGTATACGCCTGAACCTTCGGATAGTCAGGTGAGAATGATCTAGATCAGGAATGGCGAATCTATGGCACGCGTGCCCAAAGTGGCACGTAAGAGAAATCATCTGGCACGTAATGTATCATATGATTTCTGTCTTTTTTAATCATCCTTTCTGTTTATCACCTGATCATCTTTTTTTCAATCAGACTTTTTACATTTATTCGTAAGCGTATTCGTTTAATTTCTTTAAATATCATTATTCGAAGTCTAAGACATTGGCACGCATTAACATCTTTAAAGCTAAGTATGCTTACGATATGGCACGCGGACTCAAAAAGGTTCGCCATTCCTGGTCTAGATCAGTGATTTTCAAACCTTTTCGAGACACCGCCTCCTTGGTTTCATAAACTAATAACCAACGTTCTCAACCGTACCACAACGCCCCTGACCCATTTTCCTTTGTATTAGAAAGGCTTGGAAATATTCTTAGAAAAATTTATATGAATTTTACACTTTGTGACCTTATTGTACTGTACAGTAAACCTTGCACTCCACACCTGTAAACCATTAAACGCAGTGTTTCTTCTTACCTGTTTTAGTAGAGGAAAGAAAAAAATTGTCAGTGATCTCGACCCTCGCCGAAAGTCACCGTTCAATCAGAATCTTGTCTTCAGCGCCCCCTGCCGCCCATTTGCTTCTTTTCGTCCCCTAGATTTACTCTCCCTCCACATTTCCTGGTATAGACAGTACAGTAAAAGATTCTGCAAAACGCCAACCTTTTGCTTTCCTCGACGGCCGACTATCCAAGTGGTTAATTTAACATTTATACTTTTTTAAAATAAAAATTATCCCCATCTACAAAATCTAAGATTTTTGCCATTTTATAGTAATTCAAAATATAAAAAAGATTTTTATAACAAAAACTCATAACAGATGGTGCCACATACAATTTTATTTATTTTGCTTAATAATATAAAAGTTATTTTTTAAATAAAATCTCGTAACGGCCGGAAAATTTATGCAAATTTCGCTGCTGGATTTTTAAATTATTATGTCAACTACTAATGGGTGTTTTCTTTAAAACTAAATACTATGATTACTTGCGTATAACTCGCGAGTTATCTGTGTTCCAAATGCAATTTGAAAGGAGCAAGTTATGAATTTCAGTAACTTTTTCGCGTTATACTAAAGAAATTACGTTGATTTCTCACGTTTCCTTTGAAAAAAGGTTATTTTTTCCATAAAATAATACAATTTTGGAATTCTTTTGAAGGAAATAACTCATATTAAGATGGTAATTTTTGTCACAATACCACAATATGCACGAGTTAATAATTCGTAACCAAAGAGGTTACAATAAGCCTTAAAATTCCAATTTTAATCGTGCTTAAAATGTAAAAACTCAATTAAAATTCCAATTCTGTAAAGGTTTTAATCAAGTTTTTAATCTTAATAGGAAGTAATGTTGTTAAAATGGGGTAGACACGAAACATACCTTTATAGAGTAGATCAATGTTTTTTTATATGGATGAAGTACAACTTAAAGGTATAAAAATTCATTATATCGGTATTTTTAATCGAGTTTTATGTTTAAAAGTGAATTAGTAGTGTTAATTTTTTGATTTATATTATCAATATAGGAAAAGAGGTGTAGAAAAGTGTAAAAAGTTTAATTGATTTTTGTTAGATCTGTGTTATCTGTTATTGTGATCAATGACATAATTATAAAAGAATTTAAATGCTGCTAACTGATAAGACTGAATTTAACTACCAAATAAATAGATAACAATAGATATAACACTAGATATCTAGCGTAAGTAACATCACGGTGTATATCTATTAATATCTGGTGTGTGAAATGTAACTATTTTGGTGTGTGTGTTGTGTTCTGTATATGTTTGTGTGTGTTGCGTTGGTAGGAAATCGCACGCGATTTAATACACTGGTTAAAAATTAATTTCCTGGACCACCCTCCACTCCCCAACCTGTCAATTCGCGTGCAATAATGGCCGCTGTTTAGAGGGGTTGTTTTAGCAGGTGGATATTATTGAAGGTTTGAATGTATATATACATTATATTAAATATGTTATAATTTAAAAAATTATGTATCCTATTTCATTTTTATCGAAATATATGTAGTGATAGTTTGATTATTTTATCGTTACATCTATGACTAATGAAATTTTATTGTTGAAAGTCTGAAATATATCGTTTAACCTATTTCGTTAGATTTACTTCTATAAATTATCAGCAAACCGGTTTATTTTTATACATTATAAAAACTCCTTTTCACGTAATATAAGGTGTTTAACATTAACTTCAAACTAAAGAATTTCTATAGTAAAATGGATGAAATTTATATGTTTTTCAGTGAAATTTTCAACTGAGTAAATCGCGATCGTCTAAGAAATTAACGCGTGTTTTTAAATGTTAATGTCTTTCAAAAAGTTAATAATGTTGTGATAATTAAATTAAACTAAATTATATTTATTTTTCTTATTAAATTAACAGGTATAACAAGGTATTTTTAATTGCAAGATAAAGCAGAATAACGTAATACACGAGCCATCCGCCAAGAGGATATCTCCCGAAATGACTTTCTATGGGCCTTATTTAGGTGTTAGACAAGTAAAGTAAACACGAGAAACTCCACGTGGCCAATCCTTCGGTGGGGATCGAACCCGCCACTAATGTTCAGCAGCGGTATTTATACATTTTACCACCGGTGGGATATCGGATAAAGAAGGAAATCTGATCCCACCGCCCGATTGACATATCGGAATATACTTTTTAGATAACTTAAATAAAGAAAAATGTGGAAAAGATGGTTAAAAGCTTTGAACCAACGTGATAAATAACTTTTATAGAAGCCAGAAAAGTGTAAATGTTATTCACATAAATAAAATTAATTTAAATATAAAAGAGGATTTATATAGTTTATTTCCGCCTAAGTTCAAATCAGAATCAGTCACGCATCGTATATGGGTTATGACAATGCTGCAGAGAATTTTTATTATTTATTACATTAAATTATTTTATTATTGTTCCTTATTCCAGTGATCACTTTTCGTTCAATTATATTAAAAAAATACACTTATTTAGAGCAGAGAAGTGTTATTATTTTAATAACCAAATAAATAAAAAGCATTAAAATAATGCCAGGTACAGAGTGGTTCAAAGCTTTTAAACATCTTTTCCACATTTTTCTTTATTTAAGTTATCTAAAAAGTATATTCCGATATGTCAATCGGGCGGTGGGATCAGATTTCCTTCTTTATCCGATATCCCACCGGTGGTAAAATGTATAAATACCGCTGCTGAACATTAGTGGCGGGTTCGATCCCCACCGAAGGATTGGCCACGTGGAGTTTCTCGTGTTTATTTCACTTGTCTAACACCTAAATAAGGCCCATAGAAAGTCATTTCGGGAGATATCCTCTTGGCGGATGGCTCGTGTATTACGTTATTCTGCTTTATCTTGCAATTAAAAATACCTTTTTATACCTGTTACTTTAATAAGAGAAATAAATATAATTTAGTTTAATTTAATTATCACAACATTATTAACTTTTTGAAGGACATTAACGTTTAAAAACACGCGTTAATTTTTTAGACGATCGCGATCTACTCGTTGAAATTCCGGAGAAAAACACTTATAAATTTCCTCCATTTTACTATAGAAATTCTTTACTTTAAAAGTTATGTTGAATTTTTTAGTTTACTTAAAAAAACGTCTATTTATAAAGTGTTAAAACAAGCTTTTTTGCTGATAATTTATAAAAGTAAATCTAACGAAATAAAAGTAAATCAACCAAATTTAAAACGTACAATGGTACAACGTTAGTTGTACCATTGTACGTTTTAAATTTGGTTGTAAATGATGCTGCCAAAGTAACAGTTAATTTTTTAACACTACTAGAATTGTACACGTTTTTTCTGCATCCCCTTACAGATGGGACATACTAAATCGTAATATCACCGGTTTAACATTGAAATCCGTAAGTAATATAAGATGGGAGAGCGGAATAAACGCGGAATAAATATATCAAATATTTTAAAGGTTTTTTTTAAAACTCCTGTCAACCATACAGAACTATCATAAAAACATACCAGTAAATTCCTATCGGTTGGGTTAAGTTATAAATCTAGTCTAGGGTGGGCAACCTTTTTTATAACATGGGCCAGAATAAATTTTACGTTATTTCCGCGCGCCGTAGTAGTTAATTGACGCCTTCTTGTGATTTGTAATTTTTTTAGTCTGCAAATATGAAATAAATAAATAAAAAGTTAATTACTACATTTATTTCTCTTATCGTTTTCGAAAATTACAAAGAATTGGAAAAATAACTAATTATCTATTAAAGATCTCGCGGGTCGGATAGAAACTTTTCGCGAGCCGTAGTAGCCCGTCGTTGATCTAGTCTACTCGTGATTCACATTATCGGGCGAGGGCGGCCGAATATCTAGCAGGCAGGCGGCTAACAGCTCACAACCGGTCCGGGATATAAAATTAGATGCTTTATGCGTGTGTTGCTTCTTCCAGCTAAACCGGGTGAGGTTGGTGCTCTGTAAACCGCGTGTGCCAATGCCTATATAATCTGGCTGATTGGAAACTGACCCGGTTTCGACATTCCTTCCGCCACTGAATTATTCGAATATACAACAGCAATCTTATCATTTTTTTCACATGTAGTATAAAAATTTGTCAAAGATACATAATGCAGTTATAATAAAAAATTAATTTTAATTAATACTGTACGTTAAAATATGAAAATTTATATTTTATAAAATACAAGGGAAGGTCATTGGAAGGTGGAATCGGCGCTTTCATCGCTTCCAATGACGGCACGCCACTGATATATATATATTGGATTGTATATTAGAGTAGAACAGAGGTATGCAACTTATTTATATTCTCCTTCTATGAAAGAGTAGTTTTCTAGTTCCCTAAATAGGAGCCAGAGTCACGTATTGCTAAGGATAAGTAATCAGAAAACGTGATGTGAATATTAAGACACAGGAAAATACGAGAAACACTAATCATTAAAAAATGTTTATGGTGTTTAAGTCACTAAGTTTTTGGAGAAATATTTTGACTATAGTATTACAGTATAAAGGTTAATTGTAATTAACTGAGGATGTCATCTATGTAAGTAATTATGTTTAGACAACTGTATTTGTAAGGCGAGAGTTTCACTTTATGACTCTTAGCACTTACGACCCGCTATTTTGTCTAAAAGGCTCTAGGAAGATTTTTAAGAGGACTAAAAGAGTCTTTAAATTTATGATGAGCAGTTTTAAAGAGCATAAGGGAGATTGGATTTGATTGATGGAATAAGGCAACACAACATTTGGGCGATTTACCACGAGGGAGATTACCCACGGCGGGAGAACTTTCATGGAAAATTGGCCCCTATTTAGATGGTAGACAAGTGAAGAATCCACCAATAGCTTCCGGTGGGGACTAGCATTTCCTTTAAGATTTTTGACTCTTTCTATCCTGCAAACACCCTTGGATTGGAACTCGGATTCTCCAGAATAACAAGGTGGTGCCTTTGTCAACTAAGCCGTTGGCCATCTAAAGAAAGTAAAAATTAAGGAAGAAACGTCATCTTATTAATTTAATGTATTTATTGTAATTAACTTAATTGAAATCCTTATTATATATTTTAACACACATCACCTGTTCATTTGATTGTTCAGTTGTGTTTTCCTCCTGTTCTCTTTAATTAATCTGTAGCATTTATTAATCCTGAAAATTTTTAAAAATCGGATTACTCTGTTATAAACCTATTTATAATCTTTACAAAACAGGAATCTGTTCAATATGTAAATTTCTGAATTATGTATTATAGTATACAATGTAGCCCATAATTCACTTAATCGAGACTGTCATTCCAATCAAGAGAACTTTCATAATAGAAACTACGAGAAAATTCTTTTACTTTTAGGCCGGTTTGTGTTTATATCCAAATGTATAACTCTATTGCAATGTCGACTTATCCTAGTATTATGTGCCTACCTGTAGCCGAGTGAATGAAAAAACTCCTGAACATGGTGGTTAGTCGCAGTGGCGTAGCAAACATAACTGGCGCCCGGGGCACGACACTATTGGCACCCCCTCCCCCTTATAAACACATATAGTTTGTCTTGGAGACCATTTGGGTGCCCCTCTGCGAGTGACGCCCGGTGCATGATACACCTCCTTGCACCCCCCTTCCTGTCCAATGACCTAGCTCGTGGAGTTTTCCATCATGTATATTCATTTCTAGTTAATGTATCCGAAAAGTTCTTTATTGGATTGATATCAAGACTTCTAGCCAGCCATTCCAGCAGTTTCAGTAGTTAATAGTAGTGGCGAGCAAATTGCATTATGTTATTGAAAGATGCATTATCTTGTTTAAGCCATGAGTAACTTCGCCGATAGATAACACTATTTTCAAGCCCATTTTTATAATTTTGTGCATTCGTTCCTCCGGCCATAAAGCAATAGCTGGTGTTCCATTGAATCCAACGCAGCGCCACGCCATTACTGAATCACCACTTCTTTGCATGCTGAAAAATTGTTGAAAAACAAAAAATTGGTATTTTTTGTTTTTAAAGTATTCCAGTATGTCAATCACTCACCAACACTTTCCAGATTGATTTTGTTCACACTAATAAAGTACTTGAAATTACTCATCAGTCCAGTAATTGTGTTTCTGCCATTGTTGTGTATCTGCTACGAGTACTAACTCTTGCAAACGCCTGCGGCTATCTACGCTTACAAAGGCAATATTCTCGAATTGCTACTGTATTTTACTATATTTTTCTACACTGCAAAGTGTCTAATGTGTAGATCACCTGGCATGTGCTAACTGTTACTGTAACTCTTATTACGCAAATTATCATGCATTATTTGCTTTTATTTTTCAGACAGTTGCTTGTGGAGGTTCTTCAATTGTTTAATATTCTTTTAAATTTTATATTATTTAATTTTATACACGTTCAACTGTCTATAAAATTTTGATACACACCCTACAACAATGTCAATGATTAATAAAATAATGTAAAGGATAAAAATTACTTCAAAATAACTCTTATCTTAAAACCGATGGAGTCAGATAAAATCATTCTTTTTCTTATTTGTACTATATATATAAGTACACGGAAAGTTAATCTTTACTCTTTTCTGACGTTCGGACGCTAGAAATTTCACAATACTCTAATCTGTTTACTTAAAAACAAATCCGAATAAAATTAGAAGATAAAAAAATAAATGTAAGGCAAACAGGTAAATCATAAGAGAGAAAAAATTTTTTATTATCTATATTGTATTACCCCAAATGCATTTCGCCGTCAACGGCCTCCTCAGTAGGGCTTTTTTCTTTCACAAAGAAACTTAGATGCAAGTTATCCAACAACACCAGAGACATCATCCACACAGTGACTACTTCGCGTACAATCTTTGTATCCGATTAAGCTATCCCAGCATTCCGCAACGATCACGCCATTATTCAAATTCATTGTGCTGGTTTGCATAATGATCGCGTAATGTTCTTTAAATTTTCGCTTAATTACATTTTTTTCCGATGTAATATTTTAATATTATTAATATCGATAGAACAATTATTAGCCCGACAATGTAAAAATATTGGAGAAGTATTAATTTTAAGGCGTGTCGAAGCCAGGTGTTCCGACAACCTTACTTGCACTTTCCTTTTCGTTTCTCCCACGTAAAAATTAGTAGTTTCGCAGGAACACAAAAGTCTGTAAACCACACCATCTTCTTCCAATAATTATTTTTTCACATTAGGTCTTGTCACAAGTCTAAATAACCTGTTTTTTTTAGATCGGAGCCAACTTAATTAAATTATTACGTAAAATTTTTTGATATTTTTCGAAGATACCTTTAACATACGGGAAAGAGACATACTTATCTACCGACTGTTTTTCCTCTTTTACTTGAAATCTGTTTTCTAAATATACACTATATCACTTCTTAAAGAGTCAATTTGGATAGCCGTTCAATAGATACCAGTATTTCTTATTTATTTTTTTGATTTCGTCTTCTCTTATGCTGGCTCTGGTCGTTCTAGAAAAGATCTTACGTATTTCCATTAAGTATATATTTTTCTTTTGGTTAATTGGGCAATAAGATTTAAAGTTTATAACTTTCCTTGCACTACAAGGTTTTTCGTATTTGCAATACTCTAAATGATCGTTGAACCTAATAATTGTTAGGTCTAAGTAGTAGTTAAGTCAGTTAAACTTTTCACTCTCGTGGGTAAACCTAATACATTTGTTAATCTTATTAGCTTCTTCTACTATTTTTTCTGGAAACGTTATTTTACTATTATATATAAGAAGTATATCATCTACGTACCGTTCAAGGAACACTATTCCATTAATTGTTGACAGAATTTTATCTATATCAATCATGACTATTTCTGCTAGCTTCGGTCCTACAAAGATTGTACGCGAAGTAGTCACTGTATGGATGATGTCTCTGGTGTTGTTGGATAACTTGCATCTAAGTTTCTTTGTGAAAGAAAAAACCCCTACTGAAGAGGCCGTTGACGGCGAAATGCATTTGGGGTAATACAATATGAATAATAAAAAATTTTTTTCTCTCATAATTTACCTGTTTGCCTTACAATTTTTTTTAATCTTCTAATTTTATTCGGATTTGGTTTTAAGTAAACAGATTAGAGTATTGTGGAATTTCTAGCCTCCGAACGTCAGAAAAGAGTGGAGATTAACTTTCCGTGTACTTATATATATAGTACAAATAAGAAAAGGAATGATTATATCTGACTCTATCGGTTTTAAGATAAGAGTTATTTTGAAGTAATTTTTATCCTTTACATTATTTTATTAATATACAATTTTTAAGAAGGATGGACCTGGAGGCGAGGTTGAGGGCATTACAGGAACAACGAGAGAGATATGGGAAGGATATGCAGTTTTTTAAGTGCCATTTACGTGAAGAAACACTCGATATATAAATAATAAAAATGAAAAATTACGGAAATTATTCGATTATCCGTCAGAGATAGAGTCTCAACAGTGGCAAGAAAATTTGGTGGTGAATTTAACCACGCAGAAAATTCCGAAAGACTATATGCGGTTGCTGTCATATGGAGTTGGGATGAATTTACCTTATTTCGATAGAACAATTGACACTATAGCCGATATAGACCTCGCAATATTTAGAAGCAATTACAACAAAAAAAAAAGAAGAATTAAAAATTAAAATTGCTGAAGACCTAAAGATATTTAATAAAGGAGAAGGATACATAATGGACCGAAACGCTGATAAGTTTATGGGTAAATATGTTAAACTAAAAAAAATTCCTCCAAAAATCTAATTTGTGCTTGGTAAAAGCTGATAAATCTCAACATTTTATCTTAATAATTTTATCTTTACAAGATTTAGAAAAGCGAAAACAGGAAACTATAACAGCAGGAAATATTGAAGAATTAAAACAAGACCCAACAGAGAATATTCGAAAAATATTAAAGAAAAATTTAAAAAATTTGCTGAAGGAAGGCATCATTTCAACTTCTGAAAGTAAAGAATTGCTCCCAAAAGAAAATGTAAGGATACCAAAATTAAATATACGCATAAAGACACACAAACAAAATAAATGTCGACCCATAGTGGATTTCAAGATGACTTTACTATATAACCTAGAAAATTTTTTGAAAAAATCCTTGCAGGTTATCACAAACTCGGCATTTAGTGTGAAAAATGCGGATATCCTGATTTCAAAATTAGAAGCGGGAAGAATACTACCAGAATATAAGCTAATGAGCCTCGACATAGAGACGATGTACCCTTCAATTACTAAAGAAATAATTATACAAAGTCTAAGTAAGTACAGTGTTGAACAACATTTAATAGACTTAACTAAATTTGTATTAGAACAAAACTTCTTTGCAGTTAACGGGAAATACTACCGTCAGAAAGACGGAATCTCTATGGGTTCCGTTGTAGGATCGAAGCTAGCAGAAATAGTCATGATTGATATTGATAAAATTCTGTCAACAATTAATGGAATAGTGTTCCTTGAACGGTACGTAGATGATATACTTCTTATATATAATAGTAAAGTAACGTTTCCAGAAAAAATAGTAGAAGAAGCTAATAAGATTAACAAATGTATTAGGTTTACCCACGAGAGTGAAAAGTTTAACTGACTTAACTACTACTTAGACCTAACAATTATTAGGTTCAACGATCATTTAGAGTATTGCAAATACGAAAAACCTTGTAGTGCAAGGAAAGTTATAAACTTTAAATCTTATTGCCCAATTAACCAAAAGAAAAATATATACTTAATGGAAATACGTAAGATCTTTTCTAGAACGACCAGAGCCAGCATAAGAGAAGACGAAATCAAAAAAATAAATAAGAAATACTGGTATCTATTGAACGGCTATCCAAATTGACTCTTTAAGAAGTGATATAGTGTATATTTAGAAAACAGATTTCAAGTAAAAGAGGAAAAACAGTCGGTAGATAAGTATGTCTCTTTCCCGTATGTTAAAGGTATCTTCGAAAAATATCAAAAAATTTTACGTAATAATTTAATTAAGTTGGCTCCGATCTAAAAAAAACAGGTTATTTAGACTTGTGACAAGACCTAATGTGAAAAAATAATTATTGGAAGAAGATGGTGTGGTTTACAGACTTTTGTGTTCCTGCGAAACTACTAATTTTTACGTGGGAGAAACGAAAAGGAAAGTGCAAGTAAGGTTGTCGGAACACCTGGCTTCGACACGCCTTAAAATTAATACTTCTCCAATATTTTTACATTGTCGGGCTAATAATTGTTCTATCGATATTAATAATATTAAAATATTACATCGGAAAAAAATGTAATTAAGCGAAAATTTAAAGAACATTACGCGATCATTATGCAAACCAGCACAATGAATTTGAATAACGGCGTGATCGTTGCGGAATGCTGGGATAGCTTAATCGGATACAAAGATTGTACGCGAAGTAGTCACTGTGTGGATGATGTCTCTGGTGTTGTTGGATAACTTGCATCTAAGTTTCTTTGTGAAAGAAAAAAGCCCTACTGAGGAGGCCGTTGACGGCGAAATGCATTTGGGGTAATACAATATGAATAATAAAAAAATTTTTTCTCTCATAATTTACCTGTTTGCCTTACATTTATTTTTTAATCTTCTAATTTTATTCGGATTTGTTTTTAAGTAAACAGATTAGAGTATTGTGGAATTTCTAGCCTCCGAACGTCAGAAAAGAGTGGAGATTAACTTTCCGTGTACTTATATATATAGTACAAATAAGAAAAAAATAGTCAATGATTGTGTAACGACCTCTAAAAAGTGCAAGACATTTTAAACACTGCAAAAAATTAATAAAATGACCTATTTAGATTTGATATGTTGACAGATATAAACAAAAGCTTGGTTTTCGCAGAATAAAAACAAATATTACCTTCTTATTTTTATTTTGTACGTACAATTTCCTAGAGTTCGTTAACACTTTCTTAAGAGGAATACCGATGAATTTTATTGATTTATGGAGCCACGTAATGAGTTCGTTGACGTCTTCTAAATTTCCTCTTACCTCATATTGTTTTCTGTATACATAATTATTATCATTGAAACACTATCGATTGATGATTGATGAATAAGTTTTTCAATTAATAAAAGTGATATATTTGGAGATTTGCAATAAAAAATTTCTTTTTATTACATTCGACAGTGATGACACTTTGTATCATCAATTAGTTTTATGTATCTTTACAACAGAAATTTCCCATTTAACTTCATTGAAGTTTATTGAAGGTAAATGGAAGAAGTTAATGGAATTTATATAAAAGACGTTCTTAGAAGGCTAACGGAAGAAGTTTGTGGAATTTTAAGTGGAAGTTCATAGAAATTGAACTATACAGAGGTCAGGCATTAAAACACTTGGGCGATCTGCAAAAAGGGGTGTCTCCAAGAGGATTTTCTACGGAGAAACTGCCCGCTTTCTCGGTGTTAGACACGTAACAAAACTATGAACACTCCACGTTAGTAAGGCGCGAACCTGCGACAACTACAAGTGTTCAGTGACTAATTATGACTAAAGAAAGATACTTTATGAAATTATACACAATTTTAAGATGAATCAGATTATAAGAACGTCTAGAACCATACACAAATGAGCAAATATTGCTAAATTTCGACATTAATTAACACCAAGGCCTAAACGAAAGTTAAAATATTCGCAAAAGATAATTTAATATAAAATAATAATTGAACTTTAAATTGATTAAGTCTAAGATTTATAGCTCATAAAATAAATAAAAGTGGATAAATTTAATAAACAACACTCGAGTAATGTCAAACCTTGCGTAAAACAAGTTGTTGCTGAAGGACGTTTATCATCAGTAAATGAACTTTATCCATAAACAAAAATACATAAATATCCACCATTTATGTAATTAAAGAACATTAAAAAATTTAGTATAATTTTTTTTAATTCTCCAATTATTAATTATTCAAATTTTATTCTTTTATTTATTCGTTTAACCTTTATGTTTACCCTTAATGAACAATATAAACATGAATATAATAGAGCATTATTTGAAGCATTATAACGTAATGATGAAATAGGTGTACATACACGCGTACTAAAATAATATACAGAGGCATGTGTTTATAAATATTAATTATATATTTTAATGATTAACTCAATTTTTAATGTTTTAAAAGTTACGTTCAGCTCATAACTATATAATTAAAAAAGTATGAAACTAAAGCGTTACAGACAGAAAGCTTACCGAATAAATATATAATTTATTAATTCATTAACAGTATATAAATAATTAACATTCGTATAAATTACTGATTATTTATAAATATTTCGGGGGTATGAATAGAAATCAAGATGCGTAAACTCGGTGGCCATCTTGGTTACCCGATATATATTAATACTTGCCTAACTAGTGTTTAATAAATACAGTCTACAACGCATGCGTGTTATCAGTAAATTAAACACTTGATCAATATGCAGAAGAGATAACACTCAGTATAGCTTCCTGGAGCCATGCAGAACGGACGAAAGAAGGTCGCTATTATAGGAGCGGGTGCCAGTGGGCTAACCTCAATCAAAGCGTGCAAAGAAGAAGGGTTCGATATCGTTTGCTACGAAAAAACTAACAATATAGGAGGCCTCTGGAGATATAGAGACGAAGATGTGGAAGGTTTGGCATCCGTGGCACGCTCTACTATTATTAACAGCAGCAAGGAGATCACGGCTTTCAGCGACTTCCCTCCACCCAAGCATTTTCCCAATTACATGCACAACTCCATGATGATCAAGTATTTGGAGCTGTACGCTCAGAAATTCGAATTGGTCCAGTATATTAAATTCAGGCACGAAGTGTCATCGGTAACACCCTCGAATGACTACGAATACACTGGAAGATGGAAGATAAGAGTTAAGGATTTGTTAAATGGAGTGGAATTGGAAGAGGTGTTCGATGCAGTCATGGTGTGTAATGGTCATCACGTGTATCCTTTAAGACCCACATTCCCGGGTGAAGATGAGTTCGAGGGGAGGATCATTCACACTCACAGTTATAAAAAACCAAATGGTTACGATGATAAGAAGGTGCTGGTTGTGGGTGTTGGGAATTCTGGAGGTGATGCTGCTGTAGAACTCAGTAGTGTCGCTAGTAAGGTAAGTATTGTTATTTAATGTTTCTTGTTTTTTTATAAAGCTAGAAGAGCTGTTAATTAATTAATGTATTTAGCTACAGCTTGCGTGTAATTGCACCACTGATTACAATAAGCGATAGTGGTGTACGATCGCGCAATCAGCCATATACTGTATCAAAGCCTGTTGCTCAAAAAGGCAGCTTGAAAATACCTACTTACCTGAAGATTATGATAATTTAAACCGAAATCGTGATTACATTAAGCGTTATTTTACCTTAAATGTCTTGAAAACGTGTTAGTTCTGATAACATTAAACAACTTTAACAATAAGTTTGTTATTTCAGAACATAAAAAAAAAGGAAAATTCGAGTAAATATTCGTTCTAGAAATAGTTCATTGGCTTTATTAATAAATAAATTATAATATTGCGTAGTCCGTTCATATGTTTATCCGATTAAAATTACGATAAACTTTTCTGGATAATGTTAAGAAACAAGGGTTAAATTAAGGGAAGTTAGTACAAAGTGAGGATATACTTTTATTCTATTTTAATAAAGGAAAATATTATGCTATTTTTAGGAGGGTGTAACGTAAGGAAGAGTACGAAAATATACGCATATCGTTCGAAAAATTGCCGTTTACTTACTTACTTTTATGTGGTAAGCCTTTGAGTCAGTTACGAAGTGTTGGATAAATACAGCGTAAGGCATTAAAGTAATTTTTAACCTGTGAAGAAAGGACATTATGGAATGACAAGGAAATTATGCTGAAAATTTACATCCTGAAAGATTACCTTATATAAATGACGAAACGTATAATTATATTTATAATATTAAATAGTGGTTTTTTAATAGGAAAGTAATAGTTTATTGATATAAAACTTTGAAAAATATCCTTTAAATGTTCTTCCTACAAACTGTAATAGGAAGCGAAATACAGTGACATGACGTTGATTTAGCCTACTTTCCTTCCTCATAAAGTTGTTACATTTAATCCTCGTAAAATGATCAAACCTTGACCTTGTATAAATCGTATTTTTAATAAATTTTAATTAGTTAACCGACTATTTGATAAGTTCGAACTATAAGTGAAAACGGCTCGAGCTACCTAACTTTCCTGGCAAAAAAGTGAAAATTTTGTGTGGCGCCATCTGTTATGAAATTTGTATTAATTATTACAAAATGGCAAGAAGATTAATTTTAAGTGTAGGAATGAGTTTTAGAAAAAATCGTAAATGCTAATAACCAATAAAATCTTCATTAAGTCCGATTCCACTGGAGATAAGACACGTGACCTCCTGTATCTCCTCGCCCCCTCGACCTTTAACTATCAAAATTTAACAGCATCAATCTCCCTAATACACAAACCTTCCTACAAAATTTCAGAAATTTTCGACAAAAAGCATAGGAATTATTAAGGTTCAAAGAAGGTGAACAAAATCGTTCCCCCCACACACACTATCATCCATTAATACAGAAATTACACCCGAATTATTATTATTATTTTCTCTTGCATTTCTCGTAAAACATTTAATAGAATAATTCTTCAAAATTAATTCGAAATGAATTTATAATTTAAATTAAGATAACTATTTTAGTGCAAAATATTAGGCCTATTACACAATTTCTCTTGTTTTGTGGTATAAAATTAATTTCCTCGTATAAGTAAGAATTTATTTCAATTGGTCACGCAATATTACTAACTATCTGGTTTATTCAATGAGATAAGGCAATGCAACACATGAGAAATCTTTCAAGGTTGGTCTCGCTAAGGGAATTTGGCCTTAATTTAGGATTTTAAGTGTTAAACAAGTGAAAGTAAAACAAAAACTGCCTGAAGTACGAACCACGCGACCAGCTGGCTACCAGTGTTCAGTGGTTTTATCCGCTCGAAACAGTTGATACCAGGTGATACACAGCTTCCATCTGAAACGTGTAAAGCAGTCAGGTTGCAGGCATTCGCGCGCTCAACCTCACACAGTTTAGCTGGTGGATGCTGGAAGCAAGGATGACACATGTCTTTACAAAACCGTTTATTTTTTGACATGAAATAACTTACACCACGAACAAAATAGACTGATTTGAAGATCAGGCGCTGGGTATGATGATCGTCGATTTTGCAGGGTTACTCAACAGGTGATGGTGCAGCCCCGGGGTCTTCTTAATCGCGAGATCTTCAATGTCCGGATGAGTCGGAACAGTTCGGAGAGGATGCAAAACTGGTCAACCGCCGCCAAAATTAGAAGAAAACCGTCGTTTTGACCTTGAGATTCGGGAGTTTTATATGATTTTTCCCTCTAATCTCGCCTTTTGATTGGTTCTGTATTGATTGGTACCTCACTTTCCGATTGGTCTGCTTTTTTGTTTCCAGAGTTGATCCGACTCGACAATAGTGTTAGCTAAATTCAAATTTGAATTACAAAGGTTATACAAACATAAGTTCGAGTCCTTATTTCTTCCCTTTATTCCGATCAGGAACCACCATGCAACTTGCAACTTGAAGTCAAAAAAACTTCTAAAATTAACGAACAAAACACTATTAGACGACATACAACACAATTAAAAATGATCTTCGGCGCCGACCTGTCTTTATAGGCTACGGCGTCTACAAAGCATTAAAAACTGTTAGTCTTCCACAATAGTATCCGTGTTATATAATTGCTTTTAGTTGCGGGCCCTCTGGCGGATTCGAGTAGTCTCAAAAAATTTACATATTTTCGTACAATACAGGTCGGCGCCGAAGATCATTTTTAATTGTGTTGTATGTCGTCTAATAGTGTTTTGTTCGTTAATTTTAGAAGTTTTTTTGACTTCAAGTTGCAAGTTGCATGGTGGTTCCTGATCGGAATAAAGGGAAGAAAATAAAGAAATAAGGACTCGAACTTATGTTTGTATAACCTTTGTAATTCAAATTTGAATTTAACTTTAATTCCCGAGTTTTGTACGAAAATAGGGTTAGCGTTTTCTCTTCCGATTTGTTTGAAATTAAATTTTTGTTTCCACCCTTTTTGGAACCTCACACGATCGTGGATCCAGTCGAAGCAGTATCGGCGGTTAGTAAGGGGTCGTGAAGTGGGCGCTGGAGAGACGGCAGCTCAGTTCGGCTCTTCCTGGTATGTCCGCGCCGAAGATCGGGTGCACGGCCTTCCATTCGGTGTGGGAATTCGATCAGGTGACCGTACGTTTTTTAATGATGACACCTTGAATGTGTCATCGCTGGGCCGGCTATGGCAGTGAGAATTAGACTAAACTAGACGACTAGATTCTCACCGTGTAATTGTTTACATAGCGACGTTCCCACGTATCAACAATATTAGTTGTTATAATTTTTTCAATCACCTCCCGGATCTCACAATTTTATAGAGAATTTTTTGATAAACTATTAAATGCAATGAACACTCAGTCAAAAGAAACATTGATAAACTATTAAATACTAGTGGCCGGTCGTGGGTTCGCACCTGACCAAAGAGCTAAGTGAAAGTTTATGGGAATTTCTGACACCTAAATACGGACAGAAGGCACACTTTCTTGGAAGATTGTCCATGTGTTACGTTGCCTTATCACACGAAACTAAACAATAGAAAATTTAAAAACTATAGTTTAATTTTTTTTAAATTTATTTATTAACTTTTTATATTTAACATATTTTAATATTATTCAATTTCTATTGAGGCGATAGTTTGTAAAATTACACATAACTGTGTTGCAGTGACGTATAATTAAATGATAATCTATTATAGTTAATTTTGCATATAATTGATGATATTTGAGTAAAAACACGTTAACTCATTTTTCAAACTTCTGGGAAAACCATACTAAAGTACTGAACTTGTCCTGTATTTAGGACAGGTCACAGATGATTAATTATATTAGAGGTTGATAGGCTAGTCTATAGGAAATTACATGTAGCGAGTCTGGAAATCTGTCTGTGCTTGCCTTAAAGTCTTACAGAGATAAAAATATATATTTTTTTACATTTATATAACAATATTTTACAACGAATGTGTTCAGTATGTTTTTAAAAAAATTTTTCAGGTATACTTAAGCACAAGAAGAGGATGCTGGATAATACACAGAGTTGGATCTAACGGATTACCCTTCGATGCTCTGTACTTATGTCGCTTCTGGAATCTACTTTACCATATTGTTCCATTCAAAATAAATAATTCTGTGATAGAACGAATGATAAATAATCGCTTCGATCACGAATTATATCAATTAAAACCCAAACACCGGATACTTTCCCAACATCCCATGGTAAACGATGCTCTACCCAATCGTATATTGAGTGGAACCGTAGTCGTTAAAGGGCCAATTAAACGCTTCGTTAGAAACGGGGTTATCTTCGAAGGAGAGGATTTCGTCACGGAACTAGACGAAGTCGTTCTAGCTACCGGCTACGTCATCAAATTCCCATTTCTTTCCGAAGATATCGTATCCGTTAAGGATAATAAAGTGGAGTTGTACAAATACGTGATACCACCCCAGCTTAAACACAGGACACTAGGCGTGATCGGACTGATACAGATCGTCGGGGGTCTGTTTCCGATTTCGGAGATCCAAGCCAGATGGTTTGTTCAAGTTTTAAATCATGAGTTCGATCTACCTTCTACGCAAGGAATGTACGACGAAATCAAGCGAAATTCCGAAATTATGAGGAAACAGTACTTCGATGGACCGCGACACACCATACAAGTGGATTACGTGGATTACTTGGACGATTTGTCTTCCATGATGGGAGCCAAACCGAGTATGTTGAGTATGTTTTTCACAGATTTCCCACTATTTTGGGCATGTTTCATGGGACCGAATCTTCCGTATCAGTATCGTTTGCAAGGGCCACACTCGTGGGAAAACGCCCGACATTCTATACTTCGTTATAGAGAGAGGGTGGATGCTGCATTCAAGACACGTTATTTCCCACCAGAAACTACGATAAGGAAAGGTATACTGAGATATATTTTTGGGTCTTTCATGACTTTTATCTTCGCTCTTTTGTTTGTTACTGTAACGTTTTAATTAAGAGATATCGAAGCATTGTATGCAAAATCCAGTTTAAATTGCAAATTTAGGTCGAAACGATTGATTGAAATTGTTTTGTAACAGAATCTATTGTATTTTACTATATACTTTTATATAAATCGTTACAATTGTTTAAAATTTAAGGTCATTTTCACCGCAGAAAATGAACTAAAATGTGAAAACATATATTGTTTTTTTTTTTTAAATATAGACATAAAAAATAAAATTATCATTTTTTATTTTCATAAAAACAGTTGAATTTATTAAAAGGAGCGTTATCTTATATCACACTTTTAAAAAAAATTCAGCAACGAGTTGCGTAACTTACCCGGCATAAGTTAAAATTGTGTGTGGCGTCATCTGTCGTGAGATTTTATTAAAAACAACTAAAATCTTTATTAAGTCCTATTCCGCTCGAGATATTCTCATTTATATGACCCTCACGTCTTCTCACCCACTCGACCTTTAACCACCGAAATTTAATAGCAGCAATGCTTCTAATAGATAAACGTCCCTACAAAATTTCATAAATTTTTGACGAAGGGCACAAGTTATTAAGCTTCAGATTGGGTGAAGAAAATCGTGTCTCCCTCACGCACACACACACACACGCTAACATTCGTACGTACAGAAAAAAGCCCAAATTCTTTTGCATTTGTGAATGATTCGAGGTCTCCTGAGTCCAAAAATGCAAATATATTAGATGGGACGGTCATTTTTTGAACGCCGTGTAAGTAATATGCTTTATAAATTGATTTATTTATAATATTGTGGCTTATTGAATGAAATTTGAATTGAATAAGCCAGTACAATAAATATGTGCTTCAACGCCTCCCGAACATCTGTATGATCCTGGTTGCGTGATATGCTGCCATATACGTTTTTACTTAGATAATTATTTCTAATACTTGTATCTTCATTGTAAATAGGAAAAAAAGCTTAAGAACCTCTGTTGTAAGAAAAGGAAATACTAGTTTTACTAGTTTTACTACCTTTATTTCACTTTTTACGGACCTCTTATTGAATCGAACCAAACTCGATTGTGATGTCAGCCTTGTCAGAACGTAGGAATTTGTGTGATTCTGGACCGAAAACCTTGTATTAAAAGTCAGGACGAATAGTCTGTATATTCCGGAAGAATGGCTAACAACTTAAAAGGATTATCTCATGGCTCGTTAGCTGTAGAATTTCATTATCTCCAGAATCCAACACGTTTCCAGAATGCTGATTTTAAAACTTTACACAAAACTGAGTGTTTTGAACTTTTCATATCTCAGATGTGAGTAAGATTTCAGCCATTATACTTGAAAAAAAACCTCTTGTGAATGCTTTGTTCTTGCTCTTGCACAGGAGCAGTTTGGCTTTGAGAAGAAAATGAACTTCTGTGTTTTGTTCCTCTTAAGTTGCCGATCTATCTTCCGAACGTCTCCACTTCCAGTACAGGGTTTACGTTTTATCACTAAAAAATAGCCATTCAATTATTTTTTTATCGTGCAGAAACGACTTACATTTATTTGGAAACAATCGGGGACAAGTACTACGATTAAAATAATGTACAGTACAGTACTTGTATAATTCTATGAAGAAGCGATGTTTTATAATTGTTTTACCCCCTTTGTTAATTTTTTGATTATCAGCTTGGTTATGCATGGCGGAGCCAAGTATGTATACAATACACGTTAAGATTATGTATGTAAGTTATGTATATGTGTAATTGGGACGGCTGGAAGAACGAGACGGTTAAGTTTCCACCTACCGCCGTGGGGGATCCGAAATCGAGTACAGGCAAGCAAGCCACATATTTTTAATGGATGGCCCTTTTAATTCACCCTTTATAATAACGTCACGACTCGTGGCCTGTCTTTAAATGTCTCTGACAAACCGTCGTTTCGTTTGAAGGCTCGAAAGGACAACAACCGATAGTTTAATGGCGAAGAACGTAGAAAAATGAGTAAATTAATGTAGTTAATTAATTTTAAAAAAATCCAGTAGCGAGTTGTATAACTTTTCTCATAAAAAAAGTTAAAATTCCATATAGCGCCATCTGTTACGAGATTTTTATTAAAAACTTTTTATATTATTAATTACTATAAAATGGTAAAACGTTTAATTTGAGGATAGAGATGGGTTTTATAAAAATCGTATAAGCTAATGACAAATAAAATCTTCATTAAATCCGACCTCACTCGAGATATTCTCATTGAATGAGTCTCCTTCTATCTCACCAATCTCTCGACATTTAATCACCAAAATTTAACCGAATCAATCCCCCTAATACACGAACAAACCTGCAAAATTTCAAGAATTTTCGACAAAAGACACGGGAGTTATTAAGGTTTAAATTGAGTGAACAAAGTCGTGCCTCCACACACACTAACCTCCTTACGTACAGAAAAACCCCCGACTTTTTTTACATTTCTCGAAGCTCCCTCAATCCAAACACGTTAAAATCTTGCCATCGTCTCCCATACTTTCCCTCTCATATACATAACAGCCAGCAAAGTAAAAAAAATGAAGTTTTTATGACCTACTTCATCTTACGTAACTTATAAATATGTAACACAAAAGCAATAAATAATACAGCTATAATCAGCAATGTCTATAATTATTTTTTAAAATTTGTAAATATAATTCTAATTTAAAGCCTGTAAAAATTAAGGAAAAAGTATAAAATAATTTACATTGCTGAATATTAATTAAAATATAATTAATTAATTAATTAATGCTCATACAAGTAAACGAAACTAAACGATTAACGATAATTGGAGTATTTGTATGGCCAAAATATCCATAATTTAAATGATATGTACGATAAATTATCAATTAATCATCAATTGCCAATTTTATTATGGAACGATTATGAAAAAGCACAACTGCCTGACACCGTTCAGTGTGACGTCATTCCATCGTATTATTTAATGAAGTGGCAGTCTGTAGCGCATGCGTGCTATCGGTATATAAAGTATTTGACCGATATGGAGAAGAGACAACACTCAGTTTCGTTTCTTGGGGTCATGCAGAACGGACGAAAGACGGTCGCTATTATAGGAGCGGGTGCCAGTGGGCTAACCTCAATCAAAGCGTGCAAAGAAGAAGGGTTCGATATCGTTTGCTACGAGAAAACTAACCACGTAGGGGGCCTCTGGAGATATAGAGACGAAGATGTGGAAGGTTTGGCATCCGTGGCACGCTCTACTATTATTAACAGCAGCAAGGAGATCACGGCTTTCAGCGACTTCCCTCCACCCAAGCATTTTCCCAATTACATGCACAACTCCATGATGATCAAGTACTTGGAGCTGTACGCTCAGAAATTCGAATTGGTCCAGTATATTAAATTCAGGCACGAAGTGTCATCGGTAACACCCTCGAATGATTACGAATCCACTGGAAGATGGAAGATAAGAGTTAAGGATTTATTAAATGGGCTGGAATTGGAAGAGGTGTTCGATGCAGTCATGGTGTGTAATGGTCATCACGTGTATCCTTTAAGACCCACATTCCCGGGTGAAGATGAGTTCGAGGGGAGGATCATTCACACTCACAGTTATAAAAAACCAAATGGTTACGATGATAAGAAGGTGCTGGTTGTGGGTGTTGGGAATTCTGGAGGTGATGCCGCTGTGGAACTCAGTAGCGTTGCAAGTAAAGTAAGTATTGTTCTTTAATAATTCTCTAATTCGTAAAAATTAGAGTAGTTAAATTGTAGAAAGAGATCTCAAAAATATTAGTATTGTATATAGATTTTATATATATATATTAATATACGTCTAAAAATCTAGTATTATATAAATTTAAAAACTTAATATTACACCATAAGTACTCCTTCTATTGTTACAATATAAAGTGCAAAACTGAAGCAAATTAGTTGAGTTAAAACGGTATTTTTCAAGTAATTCTTTGATGTAAAAAATGTAAATAATTTTTAAGCGAATTTTGTTCTGAAGTGGAAATACAGAAAATAAAGTAGATGCTTTTCACTCGATCATCGTGCAAGGAATTAGATTTAAATCCTGTTTCCTCTACCATTATAGTTATTATATGGATGACTTCGTTTGATTTTTACGAATTATTTCTAATAGAACTCGTATCCGACCCCTACGTTTTCCTTTATCGTTCAGACACTATAACGTTTTCGTTTTAGCGAGGTCAATGTGGGGTCACCTATACGAGAATTTATATATGTAATTATCAAAAAGATTAAGTTTTTTTTATAGTATAACAAGTAGAAATTATCAAATTTTAATCATAATTATTGCCAATTAACTTAATAATTGCCAATAATTACGATTAAAACAAAGTAGAAACACTTATCGCTACAGGTAGATCAAACCCGCAATTACATCCAATTTTTAAGCTCAATTTTAACGTCCTGAAAGGTTTTGACCACGAGAAAATGTTAGGGGAGAGTAAGAGAGTTTATTGTTATAAAAAATTTATAAAGTAATATAAATAAATAAATTATGCGTAATGTTCGTTAACAGGAAACAGAGTACAGTGACATGACCTTGAATTACTTTGCTTCCTGGTAGGACGTGCTTCACTTAGTGTAACTGTTCGTGTCGTAACCTACTTTTACAGCCTTGTATTGTGCGTAACTTATGTAATAAAAATAATTAATTTATCATCAAATTTTTTATCGTATATAAAAACATTAATTGTAATAATTTAACTTGTAAAACACACCCCATTATCAATTATTATAAAATGAAAATTAATCACAGTTAGGAAATTTGATTCAATGATGATGATGATAATTATATTAAATCTTACCATTTATTTTAAAGTTTATATTACAAATTATAACAGTAGCGTAGCCATAGGGCGTTAACTAGAATTACGAAGGTAAGGAAAGAGAGGCAAGCACCTCTTGACTCCTCTCCTTATCTTTATAATTCTGGTAAGAACTGAGGTAATAATTAAGGTAACGTAGCTCCTTGCCTTGCCATCTTACCCTTTACTTTGCCTTGCCTAACTCTGCCTAAACTCTGTCTAAATTTAGAATGTTAACATCAATTCGCGCTTTCTCTTGAAGATCTCGTGCTGTATATTATAAATGATCACTATAAAAACAATTAATCTCCATATCTTAGCGGCGAAACTTCCTTCTTTATAATAAGATTATACTTTTTATAACAGATAGTAATTAATTTATTATTAGGAAAAGTCGTTTGTGCTGTTTAATCTTCACTGCAAGCATCTAAAACTTCAATTCGCAGTAAAAAAAAAAACAAACCAAGCATGTCCTTATCTAGCAACGTATCATTCGGTGTTCTACTTAACTCGAAAACAATTTTTTCAACTTTATTACGATAATTACTATTAAAGTTGTGGTTATAAACTCAGCAGAGAGTATGCAATTGTTGCTACGACCGGTTCTTCAGTATTTATAATTGGTATCAGAAAAAAAAACGAGTAGTTACGCTTAAAAATGGAAGTGCTGGTTCGGTTATTTGCAATAAAAAAAAATAATTATTCTATAGATTTATATGGGCTGTTTGTAATATGATGTAGTTAAATCTATGAAAAGTACCATAAATCATAAGTTAAAAACCAAAAATAAACAATGGCATAGTCCGTTTCACGTGAAACGGATTATGTAATTGGTTTGTTTACTTAGCTGTTTCTCACTCCTAGTTTGGTATTTCAGCTTTGTAAGATAATATCAATTCTAAAAACTAAAAGAAAATTCATAGAAGCCAGCAGAAATAATAATAAGATAGCGTGGAAACTCATTCAACCGTAGTAAATTTAAAAAACATTACTCAAAAATTTATTTTATTTGTGATATAAAATGATATAAATCATATTAAAATACGTTTCGATTTATTTGAAATTTTTATAAAAATTCTTGTTAATCTTCGATACATGACTGATCATGCAAAGAATTTTATCTGTAATTCACTTATAAAATCATATTTTATGCTTATATTATAAATATACATATACATTATCCAGTCGAACCTCCGTTACTGGCCACCTCTAACCAGCGGACAATTATTTTACACCAAAACGCCTCCAAACAATGACAACCTCCGAACAACATCCAGTTATTGTCCACCATTCAGAGGTTTGTTTGTGTTCTTAAATATTCAATGTAATAAAATGAATTTTAAGCATTTTTTTTAAAGTTAGGGGCACGAATTAAAGGTATTTATATCGATAAAAGTGAGGGAAATTATTGTATAAACGTGCTTTCCTCGTATTCTCATGCCAACCCTTTTCTCTTTTATATAATTAAACACACGTTTAATATATTATAACATACTACTATTTATTTATGCATTAAACAATAGAGTCCCGTATAACGAATTATCTTTTCTCTTCGCAGGTATACTTAAGCACAAGGAGAGGATGCTGGATAATACACAGAGTTGGATCTAAAGGATTACCGTTCGATGCCCTGTACTTATGTCGCTTCTGGAACCTACTTTACCATATTGTTCCATTTCAAATCAGCAATTTTGTGATAGAACACGTGATAAATAATCGCTTCGATCACGAATTATATCAATTAAAACCCAAACACCGGATACTTTCCCAACATCCCATGGTAAACGATGCTCTACCCAATCGTATATTGAGTGGAACCGTAGTCGTTAAAGGGCCAATTAAACGCTTCGTTAGAAACGGGGTTATCTTCGAAGGAGAGGATTTCGTCACGGAACTAGACGAAGTCGTTCTAGCTACCGGCTACGTCATCAAATTCCCATTTCTTTTCGAAGATATCGTATCCGTTAAGGATAATAAAGTGGAATTATACAAATACGTGATACCACCCCAGCTTAAACACAGGACACTAGGAGTGATCGGACTGATACAGATTGTCGGGGGTCTGTTTCCGATTTCGGAGATCCAAGCCAGATGGTTTGTTAAAGCTATAAAAGACGAGGTCGATCTACCTTCTACGCAAGGAATGTACGACGAAATCAAGCGAAATTCCGAAATTATGAGGAAACAATACTTCGATGGACCGCGACACACCATACAAGTGGATTACGTGGATTACTTGGACGATTTGTCTTCCATGATGGGAGCCAAACCGAGTATGTTGAGTATGTTTTTTACGGATTTCCCACTATTTTGGGCATGTTTCATGGGACCGAATCTTCCGTATCAGTATCGTTTGCAAGGGCCACACTCGTGGGAAAACGCCCGACATTCTATACTTCGTTATAGAGAGAGGGTGGATGCTGCATTCAAGACACGTTACTTCCCTCCGGAAACGAGAATAGAAAAAAATCTACTGAGATATATTTTTGGGTCATTCATGACTTTTATCTTCGCTCTCTTGTTTGTTACTGTGACATTTTAGCTAAGACGTCTCAAAGTCTTGTATTTAAAATTCGGTTTATAATTCAGATATATTCCAAAGTAATTATTACTTACTGTACTTTTTAAAGTGATTTTTTTTGTATCATATTTTACACTGTATTACAAAATAAATCATTACAACTTTTCCAATTTGTAAAACAGTAGAAATTGTTAATTATTTTCCTTAAGGAAGTACTTCTATTTCTACTACAGGAAACACAGTATTTTTTTTTCCGAATCTCTTCCAGGAAGCTTCGCCAATGAATCGAAGAGCGTACTATACACTACGTATAACGATACGCTTCACAGATATATTTAGATTGTTGTTACACGAGATGCAGAGATAAGTAACCAAGGCTATTTTGTTAATTAGATACTGTGAAGCATAAAAATGTGTGTCTAATCATTAGAAATTATCAAATTCCATCCGTAGTTTGAGATTAAAAGATTTAATTCTAACCTACTTCTCACGTCACGCATCTACAAGTTAAGTAACTGTTTATTTTCTTTGAAAATAGGTTAATGTTTCCTTAACTGAACGTATATCACGTTGTTGAAGCCGCTAAATTTGTAATAACGAGGTAAATGGAGAGCGACGGTGGGGATTGTTCGTTATATCCGAACATTCCGTAGTAAACCAGACACTTAAACAACCGCTTTACCTTAGTCATATGTCACAATTTCACTCGATAGACGCCTGGAAACAAGAGAAATTCTTTATATCGGGGTTTGTAGTGTTTCGTTTTACGTTAGCTTCCGTCTTGAGGTTTTCGTAAAATTTCTATAAATAAATAAAAATTATTATTATTAACGTTTTAAAGAATAGGAAGGAAGTGATAAATTTAGAAAGTTATCTTTTGTTTCTTAACACTACGATTAATTGTTCCGGTATATAACGTTCTTATCAACACTTTCCGCATGTTACGCTACTTAAATGTATGTGCAGCTTTCTATAAAATGCTGAAATTTATTTAAAAATATTCAGTTAAAATTCAAAGTCAGACCGAAAATTGACATGTATGTATATAACACTACTTTCTCCCTATCTCGCAACTTCCGGTTTGCTCCCCCTTTTAGCACTCAATTTCGGGTTATCCTCTCGCGTATAATCGAGAATATTGGAGAGGAGATCACTCAGGTGACCTTGAAATGTCCAGAAATGCAAATAAGGTTGGGGGTTTGTATGCATTGTATGTGTATGGGGGCAAGTTTATTTTACCAACTTTGAAGCTGAATAACACCTGTTCCTTTTGTCGAACATTTCTGAAATTTTGCTGGTTATTTTGGGAATTAGGGAGGAATATTTCTAGAGGTTTTCAGGAAAATTGGACCATTGGTTCGGGAGATATTAAAGGAGTGTTGCCATACCTCGACAAACTTTCAAGTCATCAAAATTTGTTTTAACTTTGTACTGTGTGTCCTAGTGTTTCTTAAAACATTTAACAAGTGTTTCCGCCGGGAAAGTTAAGGGACTTTTATATTTACAACACTAAACACTTGTACGAATGAAAAGAATTTTATAACTTGGAATCTGGATTCTTTTTATGATGTGGCCTCCATACCTTAATATCTCCCGGACCAGCAGTCCGATTTTCATGAAAATTTCCAGAAACATTCTGAAATAACACACAAACCACACTACCAAATTTCGGAAGATTATAACAAAGGACACAGGAGTTATTAAGCTTTAAGTTTGACTAACAAAATCATGATCCAACTTGAAGCTACCACAGATACACACGCACTAATGTGCATACACACGAAAAAACCCCTAATTTTTTGCATTTCTTGAAAATTTTGGAGGACATTTTCCAATCGATCGCCACGATATTAATAGGAGTAAATAAATTCGTGTAGAATATTACGAAATAATACGAAACAATGCTATTACTTGTCAATACTTCCTTGTAGATAACATTTAATATTAAGCGGTTGCTATCGTTAAAGATTCGAAAATAATCAGTAATGAATTAAAAATAATTGCCTTTGTAAAGTAAATTCTTTTTAATTAAAGAAGAATTACAGCGTAACCCAAAAAATATGTGACATTTAATTTTCCTCGATGCCCTCGATAATGCGTAACACAACTTTGAAGCTTTATCATAATGGATTGAAAGCTGCGTTACGCATTGTCAAGAAAATCAAATGTTACATTTCTTACGTTACGCTTGGCGTGACGCGAACACGACAAACGAAGCAAGCGAATACTTGATTGAAATACTTGATACAGAAATTTTCGACAAGAGGCACAGAAGATATTAGTTTCAAAGAGGATGAACAAAATCATTTGAGCCCACTCCCTTTTTCTCTGCTACATGTGATGCCATTAGATCTTTATCAATAAACCTGACTTAATTCCCTCTATCTTCTTCAAAAAATTGAAATCGTATTGACTACAGTGATATTACACTACAACACAAGTGTTCCTGATATATCAATCCCTGCCCCTTAATCTCAGGATGATTCAATATCCTAAGAGCACACTGAAGAAAAATATATACGATTTCGATCAACTAACCTGTCAATTAGTTCACTAATCTCTTGTACCTTTAAACAGGTTAACCTGAGAAATGCTGTCCAAAAGCCGGAACCTGTCAGACGCGGACGGTATGGAAGAAATCGTGTTATTGTAACGTATATAAAAGGAGGTATAGACACAAAAAGAGCTATCGGCAAATAAATTATTTTTCTATTGGGAGTTACCTGTCACACACGGAAAAACAAGAGTCATATCGAGTTCCGTCTTTTGCAGGTTTTGCTATAGTACAGCTTCTATATACTACTTTAATCAGAAATACAAGCGTAGTCTAACGTCCTTGATTCTCTCATAAACAATGCACAAATCAATAGATGAATTATTCATATTGTAATAAAGTTGTTAGTATTGTTTAGAATATTCTATATGTAAAAAATTCGATTCTTTTCCTCAAAAGATGAATTGTGTGTTAATGCTGACTTTTTACAATATTGAAATTCTTGAATTCATTTCTCATAATACAACGTGTTTGTATTATTCTCGATGGGACAGTCTTCTTTTTCCGTGTATGACAGATAACTCCTAATAAAAAAATAATTTATTTGCCGATAGCTCCTTTTGTGTCTATACCTCCCTTTACATACGTTACAATAACACGATTTCTTCCATACCGTCCGCGTCTGACAGGTACCGGCTTTTGGACAGCATTTCTCGGGTTAACCTGTTTAAAGGAACAAGAGATTAGTGAACTAATTGACAGGTTAGTTGATCGAAATCACACTATTTTCATATTTAAAAAAAGAAACTGCACAGAAAGTTTTTTTACCGCGGCATTTGTCTTGCATTGTTTTACTCCTGCTCCGTTCAAGGTCAATAACCTAAACTAATCCTATATTTTCGGTTTCGGTATGATTCGTACAGTTCGGGGTAGTGGTTTAAAAATAAGAATTAGTCTTCCATTGAGTGATTTGCACCGAATTTTTCATAGTCACTCTCTGCCACCCTGTGGGAAATATACGCTACCTTATAACGAGGACAACTCAATCCTTCCTCTGAAGCAACGCTGGGCATTCTTTGATTATCGAACGTATTCTTAATATTGTTTATAATTGACCTCATCCACAAAATAAGGTCAATAACGTGTTGCGACGTCCACCATCTTTAATTATTACAATTATAAAATTCTTTCAACTTGCATCGCACTTCCTTAACATTCATTTAACCTACATTTATATCGTTCTCTATCATCAATTCTTACAACCATGCCAATTTTTGTTCCCGATTTATTAATTAATCGAGATAAGAATAACATTGATTTTTAATACCTGTGTTTTCTAGTGTTATACAGTTGTTGGGTCTTATGGTATGTGGGTACCCGATTAGGATCATCGAAATGGAATTCGCCGGTAGATCAGTAGATAAAACCGCTGAACTAGAGGTTTCATTCACTCATCTGTAGGCAGGCTGTAGAGTTTTGTTTGTTTGTATAAGGGAATGCGACCATAGTTCGGTGGTTTAATCCATTGGTAGCACGTGGTCTAAGGGCCAAACATATACAGAATTAATTGGAAAAATTCCCAATATATAGTGAAAACAATTGCAAATTTATCAACGAAATGATGGTACTTCAAGAGTTGTGTAATATATTGTGAAATTTTCCATTTGGTGATAGAAATGAAGATCAATAAAAAGTCTATTGTTAAGATATAATGTATATATATATATATATAATTATTTCCTTCTGTTAAGCTGTAATTTCCATTCTTTCACCTGCAATCGTACATTGAAAGCGCATAGCGTGATAAAAAAAGAAAAGGTGACTTTCAAATACAGAAGGTCGAAGATAATTTGTACATAGAAATCAAAGAAGATATATCGATTTACGGTTTAATAAATATGAAATATCTCAAATCACTAAAAATAATATTTCTATAGTCAATTTATATAAATTTTCCTCGTGAAATCTATTGTCAGCAACGTTGCTCTTAATTATATGTATAAAAACAAATGGGGGTGGCCTAGAATTCAATTAATCACGCTCTACTTCTATACCTTCTAGGTGCATACTTCTATCCTTCTTACTGTATATATATATATAATCGGTGGAGATGTGTGATTATTTTATTATTTAATTAAATTAATTAATAAATCCACATTTAGGGCTAAACAAAAATAAATTACAAATGATAATTTACATTAAATACAAATATTTTTTCAATGCGATTTTTTTTATATTAATTTTGCCTGCCTGTTTGTATGTCTGCCAGGTATCTCGTGACTCAACTTTTCACCTATTTCCTAATTAAAATGCTAAACCAAGAAGAATTTAGATAATTTAGTGTTGTGTATTTTAAAAAATGAATAAATTAAAGATAGAAAGTAAAATAATATTAAAAGAATTCTCTTTATTCAAGTAAATGCACTAAAAGCCCACGAGTCATCGTTCCATCAATATTGGTCTATTTGTGGGCTTTTTAAACTCCTACTACGTCCATCCACACGCGCTCTATCTCCATCCCATTAAAATATTTAAATTAATAGTATTATGCACCGTACAATTACACGGTTTGTCCATGGCATGTTATTTTTTAGTGCTTCATATTCTTGGACCATAACCCGGAGCTGTTTTCCCGTTTCAATTGAGGAATGATGCTCGATACACATGTTCCAAAAAATTTCCGGGGTTTATCGACCCTGGATTCGAACCCAAGATCGGTAAGAGGATAGCCTTGACTGCTTCGGTTTGGCTTATTTGTATCTGTCAACAAGATACGTGGGCGATCTACCTAGGGGAGGATTTTCTACTGGAAACTGGACCCTATTTAGGTTTTACAAACGTTAACAAAATTCGGAAAACACGTGGTCAGACCTGAATCCATGACTAGGGTTCAGTGGTTTTATCCACTAGGCCATTCCTTATATATTGCACTTGTATTATCACTTGTATTTAGCTAATACGTAGCAGAAGCAAAATAATATTGCCTAGTGTAATGCTATTTTTGTTACCATATTTTCAATAAGAATTTCTATATACAGGTAGGGTGGAAAGTAACTAGACATTGAGAAATTGTGGTTTTTGTAATACTAATGAAATCATAATAACATTTATATATGCATATATGCACATCCATCAATGAAAGTTTATAATTCTTTCATCGATGGTGTAGACAGTGAATAACAGAGGCTAGTGGGATGAAAAAATGGCCGTTTGCTTGTCTGTTTAGGAGAGAGCGCACATTGCTGCACGCGATTAGGTGTAGAAATCAGTGGTTGCTGTGCAGAGATAATGGCATATGGTAAAGGGACGTCATGCCACAACTCATTTGAAAAGAATTAAGAATTGTAATTCGAAGCTAATGATTACAGGTTCGGTTGCGGACGCGCAGCGAAGTGTCCATTCATCCAAATCACAATCTGATAAAAACGTATTGTTGGTGGGTGGTGTCAGTACCTATATTGAATAGTAAAATATGTACCCATATTTCCATTTAATGAGGTATTTTACAAATGACTTCTATTATCTCTGCTTTAGAAATATAGAAATTATAGTAATATCGCAATGTCTAGTTACTTTCCAACCACTCTGTATATAATCTATATTTTTCCTTGAATATACTGTATTTTATAACTTCCTCGTTACATCATAAGTCATAATTTTGAAAACAAGGTGTGTGTCGCATAAAAAATGCTTAAATAAATCACAAATTCCAATAAACAGTTGTTAGTCAACAAAAATTAAATGACTAAAATGTCTCATTTTTTGCTAATTTAGTGTAATCACGTTCGATTTAATTTTTTGCGATAGACAAATGGGGAGTGGTGCTAAGTGATATTTAGGGCAAATTAATTATCTAAATAACACCTGGAAGTTCACGGAAAGGAAAATATATATGATCTTGTATACGTTAATATCTGAGAATGGGCAAAACTATTAAATCACTGAACACTGGTTACAGGTTCGTGCTTCCATGCGGCTGGTTATCGAAGTGTTCGGGTTTAATTCACGTGTCTAACAGCTAAATGGAAGTAACGTTTATCATACAGTTCTCCCGGGAGTTATCCTTTAGCATTGAATTCCGGGATAGTCACGAACTATCCTGGTACACTAGCCACTTGGAGGAACCCGCAACCGAGTGTTCAGTGGTTTCATCCAGTGTGTAAAGATGGATTAAGAAACGTTCATATACCTTAACGAATGCAAAATCGACCTTGACAATACTTCGTGTGCATGCAGTCACGAACTTTTCTGGTTTATTCAACCGTAAAACAAAGCTTATTTTTTTTCTTTACAAACTCTTTTTAATCAGCCTGAAGATTATAATGTACAGCAATGTCTACAGCGTACAAATCTACATAAGTTATGGAATTTTACGAAAATACAAGAAGTCTAGTAATCTGGCAACCCTACACTCATGTACTGAAAATATTAATAGAATCGATCCCTTTCTCATATTAAAAACTACGAAATCTAAAATTAAAATTATATATATATATATATTAATGAAATCAACAAGTCTTGTTTCACGATTGAATAATTTTAGAAAATGATTCTGTAACAATACCAGAAAAACACACAAGGAAGACGAATTGTCGAAAGCACACAATAGAACAAAAAATATTTGAAATTTTTTATACGGCAATTTAAGTTCGTTGACCCACATTTGACGATTGTTCTAGTTGGATTTTATTGTTTTGTTATAGATTCACACGCCTACTCTCTTACTTGACATGAATGTTACTTGTCTGGTCTGACGAGTATAAAGAGGATTCCTTGAAAATATATCAATGATACACAAAAACTGATTTTTTGCAACAATATGCTCTGTTTATTACACAATTACAGTAATTTATCTATGACGTAACGTTTGTATAATTTCTGCCTATTGCCATCCGCACCCGATTGTCCAGTAGTGATAGTGTGAATGAAACCACCTGAACATTGGTAGTTGGTCGTGGGTTCGTTCTTTAGTCACGTGATGTCTCCTAGTTTTCTTTACGTATCTAATTTAATAGGGCTAGGTTCCTAGACAGCCTCTCGGGATGCATCCCTCTTGGTAGATCACGTCCATCTATCCCAGGTGTGTACAAACAGGTTTGCAGAGAGATACGAATAGGGTGACGCAACAAATAAGTGATCTACCAAGAGGGATGCCCTGGAGAATTTTGTCTGGGAAACTAGCACCTATTTAGATGTGTTACACACGTGAAGAAAGCCAGAAAATCCACGTGGTTAGTCTGTTGATAAGGAACAAACCCACTACCAATGCTTGGGTGGTCTTATCCACTTGGTCACTAGTGAACAATAGGGAACAGTTAGCAATAGGTTTATTCAGCTTTACGTGAAACGCTTTCATCATCTACTAGATGATCCCAGCAGTTATAGGGCCTATAAAACAGAGGAAAAGTATGGTGATCGCTCAAAAAAAAGACCCCCTCAAGATTTTTATATTTTTGGATTCAGAGGGACTTGAACCGTCGAGAAATGTAAATAAGTCGGTTTTTTTTCTGTATGCATGGATGTTGTGGGGTGCACGATATTTTTTCACCCAGTTTGAACCTTAATAACTCCTGTCCTCTGTCGAAAATTTTTGAAAGTTTGCAGGAAGATTTGTGTATTAGGGAAATTGATGCTATTAAAATTTGGTGATTAAAGGTCGACGGGTGGGGAGATGATGGGGATCGTGTGTCTCCAGTAGGGTCAGACTTAAAGACGATTTTACTCGTCCCTACCCTCAAAATGGCTTTTCTTATTGTAATTCGCTTTCGTTTAATTCGAAATTCCCAATTTACTGCCGATATTTCACCTTACGTAGTTCCTTATTCTTCGTATTAAAAATAAAATAATTCCAAACAGTTACTCGAATACACCTGATATTATTTAAAAATATGAAATTAGTAGAACTAGTAATGATATATGCATCGAATTACACCCAGCATGCACAGCTACGAAATAAGTTTTGATTATAACCCCGAAACAAACAGATACTTTCAGTGGATAGTATACACGGATGGCTCTAAGTAAGAGTGCGGAGTGGAAGCTGGTGTGTGCATTCAAAACAACAACAATAAGACAATATATCAGGCCAGATTAAAACTTGCTAAACATTGTAGCATTATGCAAGCTGAACTATGGGCCACATACAAAGCAATCATCCAAATAAAAGACAAATAAATACAAAAGTAATATAAAATTCCCTATTGAGAGTAAGGTGGTTCTTCATGTCTTGGCAAAAACTGAAAACATTATGCTACTGGGCAAAGAAGTTATTAAAGTAGCACAATATCTCGGTACTACCCGCAATATCCAATTCAGTTGGATACCAGTTCATAAAGGAAACGAACTGGCCAGTTCTTTGGCCAAAATGGCTGGTACTCTCAAGATGCAGGATACATATACCAGGTTACCAAAATCAACACTGAAAAATTCTTTACACGAATGGGCACTAATTGAATGGCAGGAAGATTGGAATAATCCTATAACGGGGAGACTTTGCCACCAGTTTATTCCCTCTATTACTAAACACATCAAGGCTAATTACTACGAACCTAGATCCGAAACCACCCAATGTTAACGGGGCACGGCAATTTTACGGTCTACCTGTACCGATTTAAGAAGAGAAACAGTAATAAATGTCAGTGCGAAAATAATAGTGTAGGAGATGCCATACATTTTATATTCCACTGTGAACGATATGAAAATCAACGCATTCGATTCTGTAGGGAATGCATTCAAGGACTTAACTGGCCACCGACACTACAAAACATTTTTAATAAGAAAAATCTCTGGAAGTGTTTTTGAAAGGTTTATTGAAAGCACCAGGGCTCTTCTGCCAAACTTTTACAGAAAAGAAAAAAAAATTCTGGTTAATGTTACCTATGGTTCCAAAATGGCGGCTCGACTCTGCTTCCAGCAAATAGAAGAAAGGAAACAGTGGGGACACACGTTCTAACTTAACCTAACCTATTCTAATAATTTTGTTGGTAATAATTATAGTAATTTATTAGAATAGGTTAGGTTAGGTTAGAACGTGCGTCTCCACTGTTTCCTTTTTTTTCTATAATCAGAGACGAGCCGCCATTTTGGAACCATAGGTAACATTAACCAAAATTCTTGAGAACGAATACAAGAACAGACAAGATGACCAGGAAGACAGTGAAACAACGGAAAAGTGACGTTATCAGCGATAGATCGGCCGTGTAGAATTCTTCTGTGCATAGTTTAGTCGTCTAGTATTAGTTTAGTTTTAGATTCTAGATTTAAAAAGAAAAAAAAAAGTATTTCCATTAATATGTACTCATTTCAGTTATATATGTTCGGTATGTTAACTTATCAATTGTAAGGGAACTTGTAAATAACGTAAATCACTTACCTTTTCTGAGAATAGAAATTGAAATCAGTATTATTATATCATAGTAAACTAACACTGTATTTACATTCTCTGCGTATTAAAATCGTAATCAGCTTTTAATATCATTGTAACCTTGCAGTGATCAAGGTTATTATCTACCTACCCAGAAGTGATGGGTTTTGCATACTACTGTAACCGGACCATTTCTTGTAATTGATAATATTGTATAACGGTTCTGTCAACTGTTGTAATTTTGGTTATTAATAATTTCCGATACAGCGCTCTGAGGTCCTAAGAACTTTTTCACCTTTCCTTCACCCCTTTATTAGAGTTTATAGTACTACATTCTTGTCGTCGGGGAGTAGGACACGCGTTACATAGTATTAGTGTTGCTTAAGCGCCATCTGTTATCTACAACTGCAATGATCTGCCTCTTTTACTCTGTAAAAAATAGTAAAATAAATATTAAAATATTATTTATACCAAAATTATAAAATATATGGCAAGATTTATGGGTTGATTCATATAATTTTGATTTATAAATCGGTAATAAAATTTTTCTAAAGTTTCTATCGAACGATACTAGATGGCACTTAGTAGGATTTAAATCTATGGAGAACGAGAATATATCGTCCTTGAAATAAACAAAGAGAGATTAATCAACTTGTTAGTCTTCTTCTATTTATTACCAAAATAATAAAAATAATAATTTAGAAATTATTAAAATACATGATACAACCTGCAAGCTAGATTTGAAGTAATTATAACTAGTGGTGTAATCGACAGGTGAACAACCTGCAATCTTCAGGACACAAATGGCTTTTGTTGCTTCTAGCGCGGTCTTAAAACAATAAGATAAAATATTAGTAGAGAGCAATGACACTACTAAGAAAGCCTACATTATCTTGTCAGTCTACCTATTATTTATTATATTATTTACTTAATATTGAACAATTAATTTCCTTTTGTACACGCAATTCCTTTATTGTTAAGTGAACAAAACAATTACTATTAATTTTATAATAAAGAAGTGACTTTCAGCCATATTTTAGAGGAAATTTTGCCATAAAATAGATGAAAATTTATGCGAATTTCCCACCTTTTCACAATATTGTACTCTAACACATCATTACAATATACTAATCTATACCCTTTCGGAACTATAAATATAATAATTGTATTACAAATTGGGCAAGCAGGATTAATTATTAATCGAAATTATAATGCTTGTAACTGCTTGGATAACTCCTGATAAAAATCATCCAACTATTGTACATTATCTACTCCTGATATAAAAATTGATATACGTGGGAGAAGATGTAATTAATTAGGGCAAAAAAAAAAGAAATATAAAGTGAAATGTATATAGCTGTTATATATATATATATTAAATAATTATTATGGTCGACATTTATTCTATTTACGGAGACGACGTTCAGTAACTTTGCAAGATAAATGACTGGAATATCGAGTTTTCTGACCTCATAATTATAAAGGAAATGTATTGAAATGTAATATACATTACCCATCAGTGTCAGTGTTCGTGGTAATGTATGTCGACATTAAATAAGGGAATTTTTATTAGTGTAAGGGATGACTATTTAATAGGAAACTGACACCTATTTTGGTGTTAGACACGTGAAGACAAGCCGGAAAACTCCACGTGGCTAGACAATTAGTGGGGCACGAACCCAAGACCAGTGTTATGTGTTTCATCTACTCAGCCACAGGTAGGCTACAGAGAAAACTAAAATTACAAAGGGATTCTATTGTACACTAATTCTTAATTTCTCAAGAGATACTATTTACAACTGAATTAATTAGATTTAAAAATTTACGTTAGTTAATTAGGGAATTATATACAATTTTAAATTGTATTGGGATTAAGATTTTATATGTCTATAACTTATATTTTCCGCTTTAAATGCCTCGGGGACATGGAAGAAATGATAAATTACTTCAGTAAATTTCTTGATGATTAATCATGTTCAGTACTTTCTTTTATTTGTGCATGTACAACAGATTATAAACGACTTGAAATATGTATTTAGACGTTATTCTTGAGTTATAAAGCATTCAATTAAGCATACAATCAATTGACTTCTTCCTAAAATGACAGTTCAGTACATTAACAACATTAAATTAGAATTTATAAGTGGATATTAATTCTACTTAAGTATTAACGTCTCCTTTAATGCTGTGAATGTTGATACAGATTAATTGAGTAGAGTATAGAAGTTTTACTTGATTTATTGTTAAATTCATCAAGGGGTAGGCCATAATTTTCAGAATATAAGCGTATCCAACACCTTATTTATTACAAAGAGTAGGGATAATTTAACCCATTTTTCTTCTATTCTTAAAAGAATACAATAAAAAATAAACAGAATGCAAATATCATAAAATACCCAAAAATATTCTTAAAAATATCGTTTTCTTCCCTCCTTTCGGGCGAATTATGCCTTGTTTTAAGTGGAGATTCCACTCTTTCTTTATAGCCAAGAATTGCTCGACGTGCATCTTTCCAAGCGTGTGGTCCTTGCAAACGATACTGATAAGGAAGGTTTGGACCCATAAAACACGCCCAAAATAGTGGGAAATCGGAGAAAAACATCTTTGATATATCAGGTTTGGCTCCTATCATGGATGACATTTCGTCTAAGTAGTCGACGTAGTCTACTTGTATGGTGTGACGTGGTCCACCGAAATATCGCTTGTTCATCATCTCAGATTTGTGCTCGATATCCCAATACATATCTTGTGTCGAAGGTAGATCTACTTCACCAGCTAAAACCCGGGCATACCATCTTGCCTGTATCTCCGATATAGGGAAGAAGCCACCAACAATCTGTATCAGCCCAATAATGCCCAAACTTCTATGCTTAAGTTGCGATGGGATGATGTACTTATACAACTGTACCTTGTTCTCTTCGACTGTTATTATATCTTTAGACAGAAAAGGGAATTTAATTTTGTAACCTGTTGCCAAGACAACTTCGTCTACTTCTGTGACGAAATCCTCCCCTTCGAAGACGACACCGTTTCTAACAAAGCGTTCAATTGGCCCTTTAACCACCACGGTTCCACTCAATATACGATTGGGTAGAGAATCGTTTACCATGGGATGTTGAGAAAGTATCCTGTGTTTGGGTTTTAATTGATATAATTCGTGATTGAAACGTTCATTTATCATTCTTTCCGTCAAAAAATTACGTATATTCAATGGAATTACGTGAGAAAGTACGTTCCAGAAGCGACTTAAGTATAGAGAATCGAAGGGTAAACCATTGGTTCCAACTCTGTGTATTATCCAGCATCCTCTTCTTGTGCTTAAGTATACCTGTAAATGAAAAATCTAAATTATTTTACAAAATAAACCTGTATAAAACCTCCAGAAACGGGGAAAAAATCCGTTTTAGGCAGGTTTTATTGTAATTATTAGTGTAAAGATCTAACCAAAACTGTCACTTTTATATCCAAGATAACGTTATATAACAGCTCATTGGGTACTTAATTACTCGACCAATTTAATATTTCCTTACTTATGTTTCGTAGCACTTAAATTAACAATAAACAAAGAATTAATCGTTATATACCTTATAGCAATTTGTAATTTTATTGATTTTTAAGAGACGATACAAAGAAATTTTTCTTTTAATTTCCTGCCCATCATTGATTTATATAATCAGCCAACTCATTAACAAAAATTCAAATTTTCCCAATTTTTTTTTGGCCCAAAGTAAAGTATAATTAACTGTACTCATCAATAATTGTAATTAATATTTTCATTAAAATTTATAAATTGTGTTAAGCTGGTAATTACTGTATTTTAAAGCGCAAATATGCAAAATTATTGTAATTTATTCGAATAACGAACCTATTAAAAATGAATAAATCACTTTCTGTTGAAATTTAGTATTATTATTAATATTATTTACTTTTAAAATAATATTTAAAATCTATTTTACGTTAATTTCTTATGGATAAATTGTAATTAATTAACGAAAATAGTTTAATGTTTTATATTTAATTCGTGTTAATTATATTGAATGTTTTTTTTATTGGTTAGGGTTTTATTTATAAGGAAAATTATGTTTTTTAAACATTATATTAAAAATTTACTCCTCCACCAAATAATGATACATGTAAAAATGCGAGGCCCTAAAGTATAGATTCATAACGCAGGCCCTAGGCTACAGACTCGTAACGCAAGGCCCTAAGACTCATATTAATTGGCTTATGTGCAAATCTATTTTATAAAATTTCTCATCTATCTCATTCCATTTACTCACGTGTCATTTAGCCTAATTTTAGGCATGGCTAGGGGATGAAGGAGAAAAAATTATCTATGAATATTCTTTAATATAAAAATATTTATGTCTGGGCTAAATTTTATATTAATACCTGTTTAAGATTTTATTAAAAGAAATTTAATCCCTCTAGATAAAGTTTCTGGGAGAAACCTGCACCCCACTGAAAATATGATTCTCGTCAGTAGGGATGATAAATACAGATTAAAATTCACTGATAATGATTAAAACTTAATTTTAATTAATCTAAATGTTATTTTTAACACAATTAATGTGACAAAACTCTCACCTTACTAGCGACACTACTGAGTTCCACAGCGGCATCACCTCCAGAATTCCCAACACCCACAACTAGCACCTTCTTATCATCGTAACCATTCGGTTTTTTATAACTATGAGTATGGATGATCCTCCCCTCGAACTCATCTTCACCCGGGAAAGTGGGTCTTAACGGATACACGTGATGACCATTACACACCATGACTGCATCGAACACCTCTTCCAATTCCACCCCATTTAACAAATCCTTAACTCTTATCTTCCATCTTCCAGTGGATTCGTAATCATCCGAGGGTGTTACCGATGACACTTCGTGCCTGAATTTAATATACTGGACCAATTCGAATTTCTGAGCGTACAGCTCCAAGTACTTGATCATCATGGAGTTGTGCATGTAATTGGGAAAATGCTTGGGTGGAGGGAAGTCGCTGAAAGCCGTGATCTCCTTGCTGCTGTTAATAATAGTAGAGCGTGCCACGGATGCCAAACCTTCCACATCTTCGTCTCTATATCTCCAGAGGCCCCCTACGTGGTTAGTTTTCTCGTAGCAAACCACATGGAATCCCTCTTCTACACAGGCTTTTATGGAAGGGAGACCACTCGCTCCGGCTCCTATTACGGCAACAGATTTTATTCTATTATTTTCCATGGCTGAATGAAGTTTATCTGGTTGTCGTTCACTTTTTATATTGGAGGATAAGTTTGTTTACCGTCATTACGCATGCTCTAACAATAACTATCATCGCTAATCTGGTCAACCTTCGGTGTTTCTTTAATATAGTATTAAAGAAACACCGAAGGTTAACCAGATTAGCAATGATAGTTATAGAACAATTAGAACAAAATTAAGAACAAATGCGCAATTAGAACAAAATTATAGTAATTATGTTCTAATTGCGCAAGAAATTTAATTTATAAAGTAAAAATACATTTAAATTGACGAGAATTTCCTCCTGGTATGTAAAGAAACAGGGAGTATAAATCCAACACAAAAATTAAAATTTCCCCATGAAGTGATGGGGTTCTAACTTTTGATTGGTCGCAACACCCAAATTTAAGAACGAATGGAGTGGAGAATGGAGAAGATAGTGACTGTGGAGTCATGGAAACTGATCCACAGATCGTTTTATATTCTCTAATATCGCGTCTCGGACAGACACGACATAAAGATGCATTCAATAACTTTAGAAATAAATGTAAATTTTGTTTTTCCTGTTTGTATGTTGAAAGGGCAGATATTTATGCAGATTTCCTTGAAGAAAATAAGATTAACATATTGTATTTCGTAAGGAAAATATAAGTTTATATTATTAGAAATAGTACAGGGGATAATTAACAATGCCTTTAAACGACCTTCCCGTCTTCTCAACATAATAAAAAATTGTCTGGATTTTGTATGACTTTGTTCTGAGAGAAAATGGCCATTTGTCTTCATTAATAAACGAATTATTGAATTGTGGTTGCGTAAAACTTATATATAAATGAAACAATCTGTGACAAATTTATTATTAACTACATAAAATTGTATTAATTTAGATTTATTACATAAATTCGTGGAATTTTATTTAGTTTTCTCTTTCTTCCTCGAAGGCATTATTAATATAACGTAAAACCGATTTTATGTACGGAAGATTTTAATTGTTTAGCTGTATTTGTGGATGAATATGAAGATGGTCATAAATATGACCTTTTGGGGGTCGTTTCTATCTCATTTAGAGCTAGAATCTTACCCTAAATTACAAATAAATAGGGAAATAATGAGAGGTTGACTAAATCCCACGTAGCATTAAGGTCGATCATGAAACCCATGTAGCACTAAAACTAACCGCAAAGCCCATACGTAGCAGCATGAATTTATGTTCTAACCCGTAATGAGGTATGATAAAACCACTAAACACTTAGTCCGTGCCGGATCACGTGAAGTTTTCCTGGTTTTCCTCGCATATCTAACACTTATATTGGGGACAATTTCCCATAGAAAGTCTTCCTCGGAAGACCTACTTTCGTGGAATACCTCAGCGTAACACAAAGGCGATCTGTGCCATCAGGAAGACTTTTTAAAATGAACAATTAGCTCGAATTTAAGTGTTGAACACGCGAAGAAAATTTAAAAAGCTCCACTTGGCTACCAAATAGTGGGGCACGAACTTAAAGACGAGTTTTCATTGGTTCCACTCGGCCACTGGTTTGCACTCTTTTTGGCAGATCGCCCATGCCGTATTCCATCAAATCAAATTTATATTTTACTCTGATTTTTCTCTTGAATTTTTAAAATATATATATTATTTAGAGACACGACAAGTTATCTTTCGTATTAGTGTATAACTTTGTGAAACTCATCTGTAATATTATACTATCAATAATTTATCGAAAATAGCCAGAAAACTGGTCAAGGTTCCTTAACTATCCGGCAATTTCAACATTAAAATAACTCGGAATAAAACTGATAGTAACCATTATTATTCATGAATATTAATGAATATCGAACTGTGAATCTTTCATTTTAGAAATTCTCAGTAATTTAAAGATTTATTCTTGTAATTTTATCAATTACATAAGAAACCGATACGAAAATCTTAATTGGTACATTGCGTGACGCATTATATATATGATAAAATTTAATATTTATCGTTGTAAATTAAATATGTAAATTAATTTCATTCTATTCATTACATTATTGTGTTTTGAATTGTTAAATTATTTCAATTTACCTTTTATGGAACTGGACAGATGGTCGCGTGATAATGAATGTTTCTGGAGGTACGAAATTCGAACCCAATGTTAAATTTTTGTGATTTTTCGTAGCTAATTCGAATCTAGACTTTTATTTCCATTCCTGAGCAGTATATCCTCATCCCACTGTAGATTCTTTAGCAGTGTTGCTTCATTTATGGTAGATTCTTGAGAAGTGTTTCTTATTCTACGGCAGATGCTTCAGCAGTGTATTCTCATTCCACTGTAGATTCTTGAGCAATGTATCCTCATCCCACTGTAAATTCTTTAGCAATGTTGCCTCAGTCCACTATAGATTCTTGAGCAATGTATCCTCATCCCACTGCAGATTCTTCAGCAGTGTATCCTTGTTCCATCTCCTACAGTATCCTTGTTCCACTGTAGATTCTTGAGCAATGTATCTTCATCCCACTGCGGATTCTTCAGCAGTGTATCCTCGTTCCACTGTAGATTCTTGAGCAATGTATCCTCATCCCACTGCAGATTCTTCAGCAGTGTATCCTCGTTCCACTGTAGATTCTTGAGCAATGTATCTTCATTCCACTGCAGATTCTTTAGCAGTGTTCCTTAGTCCACTGTAGATTCTGAGCAATGTATCCTCATTCCACTGCAGATTCTTTAGCAGTGTATCCTCGTTCCACTGTAGATTCTTTAGCAGTGTTGCTTCATTTATGGTAGATTCTTCAGTAGTGTTTCTTATCCTATGGCTTATTCTATGGCAGATTCTTCAGCACTGTTGCCTTATTCCACTGTAGATCAGATCCTTCCACAATGAGCAAGTGAAACATTTATACAGTCCACTGTATACTAAAGTATTGTGTAAGAAACTCATTCTGTTTATATGCAACATAAAACTGCAGTTTTCCCTCCTTTCTAAATAAGAAAACTGCTGTTTTACGTTGATAATAAATTTTATATGTTTTAATATAAAATATATTATCAAGATAAATATTTGCAAACGAATTGATTTTATCTGAAAAATATTCTGAAACAGGAAATGTGATATATTTTCAATGAGACAAACCTTGAGTATTTTATCAGATTAAAATATTTTCTTGTGTATATAAAGTCAAACCTCTGAACAACGACGGCTACTGACGGGAACACAAAAGACGGCCGTTATTTAGACATGATCGTTATTGAAAGTTCGACTGTATTTGCATGTTGAGTGAAGAAAACCGAAAAATTATAGGCGTAGGTTTTCGCATTTTCATACTTAATGTGATAATACGAAAAATTTTTGAATTGAAATAACATGACTTCCGGCTTGCATATATCAATATGTAGAGATTACCGGGGCCTCCTACCCCTATCTGGTCTCGTGTTGCATGTATCTAACTGTATCTAACTTCGTTCTCGAGATAAAGGAAGGACAGACAGTGGGAATTTATAGGTCTACAATTTTTTCAAATTGCAGTTAATCAATTAAAACAGACAACAATTAATTTTTTCACAAAAGTATATTTTCGAGTGTTAAAAGAAAAAAATATATATATCTTTCATAACTCAATAGCAATCTATTTGCATTACGACGTACAGTACACTTCCCTCAATATCTATCAATGCATTCTACAGAAATAATTGTAAGAAATGAGGAAACTTTTAAATACGAGGCTCTAGCCCAATCTTTGATTATGTGAATGTCCTCTCCTTCATCTCTTATCCCTGTCTTTATCTTCATTCCTCATCTCTGTCTTTAACTTCATCCCTTATCCCTTTCCACTGTCCTCAACTTTATCCGTTATCCCTTGTCTTCAACTTTCTCCCTTGTTCCTGTTTTCAAAACTCTATCCCTTATCCCTATTTTCACTTTTGTCCGTTATAACTGTTATCAACTTTATCCCTTATCCCTGCCTTCATCTTCATACCTCACATTACTATCCTCAACTTTAACCCTCACAATAGAAATGATATATAGTGGAATCAGCACAGTTAAACGATGAGAAATGATCCAGATAACACACGAAAAGTGGAAAGAATAGAATTTAATTAAAACCCTTTCGATTTTTCACAGACGTCTCCTATTACTCGGCACACTTGAAATTTTTAAATTTGATCCTAAAGGCCGTTCAGTGAACTTTTTATCTTAAGTAAAAATAAGCTTTTCACTTGTTTTTATTTAATTAAATATTAAAACTATCTTTTGGGTCACGGATAATCACGATAAGAAACTTAATCTGTACAATTGACCTTATACACTTACAGTGTTGTAAGAAGATATCTTTGTAACTTGGAAGAGTTCTGACCCAATTTTACCAAGCGACAGAGAAATATTTTTGAAACCTAACGTTTTTATAAATAATAATAATAAATTATTTTTACCCTAAAAATACCGGGCCATCGTAAAACCCTAGAATTTTTCTGGAGAAAAAACACGAAAAATGCTTCGAAGAAAGTCTATAAATTAATATTTCCGAATGGCATCCTTTGCAGAAAAATAAACGTCTTAATACATCAGAAATTATTAATTTTCCTAACGTCTTACTAAACATAACGTTAAAATAATAAATAATAAATTATTTCATATTGATTATGTGCCAATTCGAAAGGAAAAGAAAAATTTAACTCAATATATTTTGTGTATGGCTCCTGTTTTTGGGACTCAAAACATATTCGGTCAATGTTACCTATGGTTCCAAGATGGCGGCTCGTCTCTGATTCCAGCAAATAGAAGAAGGGAAACAGTGGGGACGCACGCTCTAATCTAACCTAACCTATTCTAATAAATTTCCATAATTATTACCAACAAAATTATTAGAATAGTTAGGTTAGGTTAGGTTAGAACGTGCGTCCCCACTGTTTCCTTGCTGGAATCAGACGAGCCACCATCTTGGAACCATAGGTAACATTAACCACTTATTCCTATACGTTTGTAAGAGATATATAAGGCTCCTATTATACAGGCGTCCTTCTTTTCCAGGACATGTCCTACATTTAATCCTAATGCCCTAAATTTTAATAATTTTTAACTATCTTTAAAATATATATAACTTTTATTTTAAGATGTAAATTCATTTATAAATTGTTTAAAATATCTCTTAGGGCCTCAAAAATAGCCAAAAAATAATACAAGTTTTCCTTCTAACAGATGCATTAAATTGGACAAGCAACAATTGATAACAGTTAGATAGGACTTGATGATAAATAATGGAGAAGACTTAAAGTGCTTTCGATTAAGTATACTTTCATCAATTTCGGCATGAGAAAAAAGTCAAATAATGTCTACTGTTTTAGAAAATCTCTACCTATTTATCACGAATTTTTATTATACAGGGTGGCTCAAATTTAGTTACCTACTTGTCCACTGACTGAGTGGAGAACACTAGAACACTTGGTCTTGGGTTCGGACCAGTGGCGTGCCGTCATTGGAAGCGATGGAAGCGCCGATTCCACCATCTAATAATTTTCCCTTGTATTTTATAAAATATAAATTTTCATATTTTAACGTACTGTACTTTGCATTAATTAAAATTAATATTTTATTATAACTGCATTATGTATCTTTTACAAATTTCTATACTACATGCGAAAAAAAAACGATAAGATTGCTATTGTATATTCGAATACAATAGTGAACCGAAAATCGGAATCAATTGGAGACTGGGGTTGTTCAGATTAGGGATTTGTTCCGATTACGGTTTATGTACGAAAAAATATATTAACCTGTCCGATGTTCAAATTTTTCTCCGTTGCGTGTCGCTTCGTGTTGAATTTTCGTCGATTTTAAGCCTAACGAAAATTTTTATAATAATAATCGAGGCTATCGTATCGTTAAAAATTATTTCTGCATTTTGTACAAACAAAATAAATATATTGAAGAATATAAAAACATGAAAATTATACTTTACAAGTAAATGTAGTAACAAAAACGTTCGATTCAGCACGACACAGTCGGACTGAAAATCGTGCGGATTACCGGAGATTCCAATTACCCGGGTTCCGATTTACGAGTCTCTACTGTAATTCAGTGGCGGAAGGAATGTCGAAACCGGGTCAGTTTCCAATCAGCTAGATTATATAGGCATTGGCACATGCGGTTTACAGAGCACCAACCTCACCCGGTTTAGCTGGTAGAAGCGACACACGCATAAAGCATGTAATTTTATATCCCGGACCGGTTCTCAGCTGTTAGCCGCCTGCTCGTCAACTTCCAAGCAGCCAGATTATAGGCATTGGCGCATGCGCTTTACAGAGCACCAACGTCACGGTTTAGCTGGTAGAAGCAACACACGCATAAAGCATCTAATTTTATATACCGGACCGGTTGAGAGCTGTTAGCCGCCTGCCTGCTAGATATTCAGCCACCCTCGCCCGATTATGTGAATCACGAGTAGACTAGATCAACGGCGGGCAACCCCGGCCCGCGGGCCAGCTATGGCTCGTGAAAAGTTTCTATCCGGCCCGCGAGATCTTTAATAGATTATTAAATTGGAAAAATAACTAATTAATAGTTATTTTTCCAATTCTTTGTAATTTTCGAAAACGATAAGAGAAATAAATGTAGTAATTAACTTTTTATTTATTTATTTCGTATTTGCAGACTAAAAAAATTACAAGTTATAAGAAGGCGTCAATTAACTACTATGGCCCGCGGAAATAACGTAAAATTTATTCTGGCCCATGTTATAAAAAAGGTTGCCCACCCTAGACTAGATTTATAACTTAACCCAACCGATAGGAATTTACTGGTATGTTTTTATGATAGTTCTGTATGGTTGACAGGAGTTTTAAAAAAAACCTTTAAAATATTTGATATATTTATTCCGCGTTTATTCCGCTCTCCCATCTTATATTACTTACCGATTTCGATGTTAAACCGGTGATATTACGATTTAGTATGTCCCATCTGTAAGGGGATGCAGAAAAAACGTGTACAATTCTAGTAGTGTTAAAAAATTAACTGTTACTTTGGCAGCATCATTTACAATCAAATTTAATGAATGAGACGTACAATGGTACAAAAAAAAGCTCTAGAATTTATTTTCCTTAAATTTACGATTTATGTATCGGTTGTCATAAAAATTCCTTTCCACTTCTTTCCCAAGACTACACATATTCGACTACAAAGTAACCGGTTTCAACTTATTTCTACTTAAGAAGTAGTTTAATAATTAAGCGATTAGGGAATTAGGAACATAAATAAAACCCTGACGAAAGAGCTGAAATTTTACTTAAACAGAAGCTTAACTGAATTAACCTCTTGCCGAGTACAGTGGGGTCTGATCTTTTCGTAATATTAGATGTAATAAAGACAGAAATTTTTCCAGTTCAATGAGAGTGACCGGAAAAGTTGTAAATTTTGGAAATTTCCGTGAACACTTGGTTCTGAAACCAATTAGTTAGAAAAGGAACAACGGACAATCTGTTAAGTTTAACATATTTAAGTTTTTACAGCTATGGTGAGAAACGTTTAAAATTTACACCAGCCCTGTGGCGTCCTTTGAGATATACTAGTGATGCGACAAAAGAGGCATTTGACATTGACCGGTATCGGCACCCTCGGGATTTGGCACGCACACACCTACCTGGCCCGTCTCCGATTCCATTCATTAGCCACTCGTAGGAAGCTATTTCACTAACTTGTAAGTGGGTTGTTTTAAGATTTAAAAAGTAAAGAATATTTTGTTATTTTTATGTACGTTTCTTCACAAAGTTATATTTAATTATAAGTTTCTTTAAAAGTATATTCGTACAATTGAAGAATTTTTTTTTACTAGGCATGTATATTCATCACACATTTTGTTTTACCAAGTAAGTTTTTCTGATAATTTTAATTTTAGCCCTTATATCGTGGCTAGTGATTCAAAAATTTATTTTAAAAAAGTTTAGGCTCGGGACCATATAATGAAAAAAAAAAAAAAAAAAAAAACATTATTAAAAGAGAAAGATCAATGCCTAAATTAAATATAAATACGTCAACAAAAAATTTCGACATTTTGACGATAAAATTTATGACCAATGACGATTCTTTCGTAAAATTGAAGCAATTTGGAAATCGAAGCGGAATAAAATTTAACATTGGTAGACAATATAAAATAAATATTGAAAATTATAACGAGATAATTACGATTAATAGATATCTCTAAATTAATAGATGTTACATGTTTTTTCTCATAGCAAAAATTGGCATTTAGAGGGCGTAGGGAATTTATTGAATCTAATAACGGAGGTAATTATATTGAACTTTCTTATTTATTAAGTACGTCGGATAATCTATTAAAAATACATTTAAAGAAGTATACGGTTTTTACTAGCTTATCGAACAAACGAATACGAACTGGCCCTGACGCGCAATTACTTGATTGCCTCTGTAAGTCGGCTTCTTACAGAAACACAGCTTCCATATTATCAAATGTCACGGCACGTTACTGGTTCGGACCCGAACAGTGATGGCCGTTTTTCCCGGGCTTCCTTCACGTCTAACACCTAAATAAGGCCATTTTTTCGTTAAATTTCTTTTAGGAGGACGCCTATTATATCGTTTCAATCCTATCCTTTTCTATATCCATCGTGAGTTCGGCCGTGCCCAAAATGTCCACGAAACTCCATACATGAGAACTTCCGGATACAATCCTGGATCCACGCCATAATCGCCTAGTTCGTCCGGCCGTCAGCCCGTTATAAACACTAAATTACTGTCTTAATTACTTGTAAACATTGAAATTGCTGAAGATAAGGTCCTGCTCGTTTAGTACACAAATTCCAACCATTCGAGACAAGTTTTAAGCTATTTTACAGCTCAGTTAATTTCTATGTATAAAGATGACAATTGATTCGTATACTTTAACATAATAATGATTTATTCATTGTATACCTGGAATAAATTTTCCTATTTTATAATTATTTCCCGAAGGAATAATTACGCTTAGAAATTCCTAAATTGATAATAAGTAATATGCAAAATCAATTTTAAAGTTTATTTTTAACTTAACAGCCGAATAATTTCCCAATAGCGTCAACCTCTATTTGACGGCCACCTCCAAATGGTAGGCATTTTTTGAAGAGGCGAGACGTTTCCTTATTTAAAATTCGTACAGAATAATCTCCAAACAACGGCCGTTTTTTTATGTTGCAGTTAGTGTCCGTTGTTCGCAGGTTCTAGAATTATTTCTCAAATAAAACTTTTTTCCCTGTGAGCACTAAGAGAGCCTTTTTTAAAAAATATACACATTATGAAGGCTAACAAACCAAAAATTAGGTATTGTGCGATTCCGGTTTACACAGGTTTCTGAAAAAACCTGTGAAAACCGGAATCGCACAATACCGAATATGGCCAGGATTGGATATAACGCTTGCTGCTACAAAAGGGTACTTCCTAAGAGAATTATGGGAAACTTGGCCTTGATTTAGATGTTAGACACGTGAAGCAAACCCGGTAAACTCCACGTGGACAGACCTTTGGTGAGGTACGAACCCGCGACCAATTACCATTGTTCCTCCTGATCAGGATGACCGATATAGCTGGATTGAATGAATATATCCAAGGATTTATGCGGTTTATACAAAATTTTACATGCGATTTAATGGCACATCGTTGACAAAAAGGCACGAGTGTAATGTTTTGAATATTTTTATGTATAAATTATAAATTAATCGCAATTAAATTGGTGTTTAAATAGGGATGTTGTTGAAAGCGATAAGACGGGGCTCGATTTCAGTCTTGAAGCCGTCAAAATAGAAAATCAATAAAACAAATTTCTCACTGTTTATCCGAAGAATTATTAGTTTATATCATTTCCATATTATTATTTTTATATATAAAACTAAATTTTGGAGGTCCTACTATACCTACAACAGGAGCGAATAGCCTCCCAACATCTGGGTCTAATGATTTACTTTATAAGATCGCACTTCGATATAGTGCCACCATTTGGTGCCAGTTTTAGAGGGGAACAAATGATGACACTATATCGAAGTTCGACTGTATAAATAAATCATTTATTCTCTTCTGAAATTGACACTAAATCAAGGTCTAAGCAATTTTGAGTTTAAGAACTTGAAAGTAGTTAAGGTTTTTCCATTAATCATTAGAGCTTTAGGGGGTGGAAGGGCAATGACACTATTTAGTGTAGTTAAATCGAGGTTTTAGTAGAATTTTCATTAAATTATTGACTATAAATACATTTATTTCCATTTTTTCCATTGTTTTCTCCAGACAATTCTTTTATTTCTAGATTTATTTGACATTTATATTACTTTTTCTTTCTTTACCTTTTGTATCATCCTTTAACATTTGTTATATTAAGAAATTCTTGTGATTTAATATATATAAAAAAAGGCGATTAAAATATTTATCACATATTTTATTTTATTTCTAATTATAAATTTATAATTAATATTTAAATGAATTTTCTCACCAGTTTTACAGCAATTATAACGAAAAAATATATATATAAATAATATTAAAAAATAATTAAATATTTAAAACATTCATCATCGAGTTGCCTAACTTTCCCGTCCAAAAATTTTTCACCGTTAATTTTGAGGGTAGAGATTAATTTTATAAATGGTATTAACAAATACAATCGTCATTAAGTCCAATCACACTCGAGATATGACACATGACCTCTCTATCTTTCCCTTTATCTCCCCAACCCCTTAACCTTTAGTTACCAAATTTTAACAGCATCAAGCCCCCTAATACACAAACCTTCCTACAAAATTTCAGATATTTTCGACATCGGGCACAAGAGTTATTAAGCTTCAAAGTGAGTGAATAAAATCGTACCCCCCCTAAACACACGCAAACACTAACATCCATACATACAAAACCTCCCCAAAAAATAAAAATTGTTTACATTTTTCGACGTTTCAAGGCTCACTGAGTCTAAAAAAAATAAAAAAAATTTTGGGGGTCATACCATACTTCCCCTAACACTAGGGATAACAAAAGTAATAAACGTATTACTTTTATTTATATTATTATTTTTTAAACTGGAAAGAAATATATTTAGAAAATAATCAGATTTAATTTCTACAGATTTTGTTTCTTTTCTTCTTTTTTTTTATTGTTTTCTGCAACCATTAATCTCAATTTTATTCTATTTTACTTTCAAGTACAACAGATGGCGAGCTTAATGCTTTGTTTTGTACGTAGTAACAATAAGATGCGTAATGCATTTTGATTTATCTTTTTTTGGAAATATTTTTAAATAAATAATCAGTTAAAAAATAAAATTTATGTTCTTTAACACGTAAGAAAGGTAAAAATAACATAGAATCTAACTTTAATCTTATTAATAAAACACGAAATAACCAAAAAAAAAAAAAAAAAAAAAACTACAGTAACATAAGCCATTTTGTAGGGGTGAAATTTTCAGTTTTCAGCCCATAAATGGTCCGTCCGTTTGTCTGTCCGTCTATGCTTTGTTAACCTCGAGAATGAAATTAGATAGATGAAAATCGAGACCGGTTAATAAGCACAAGAACAAGGGCCTCACGATACGATTTAGGGCCTAGCGCTTTTAAATGTGTCATTATTATTATTTTTTAATGAAGAAAGGGGGCATTTTATATATTATTAAAGTTTTTTAAATGCATAAATTTAAATTTCTTATTATTTGATTCTAGATTTTACAGAGAAATAAAACAGGAATAAATAGTTCAAAACTTTCTTTATACTTTTACATACTTGAATTTAACGAAAGGAAGAAATTCTAAGCTTTTATTCCTTTTTTTCTTATTATAATTCTCTTAAATCTTTCTATACTTTAAATTAAAGCTGTCAAAAATTTGGCACCCGATATTTAACACTTTTTCTAGGAATTTCTCCACCGATTTATGCAATTTACTGCATATAAATACACAATTTTTTTTAAAAATGCCTTTTATGCAAATAATTAACCTCACAAGAATAGAATTTGCAGTAAAAACCTGTCAAAAGCGGAAAAATATTCGGTACCTTGCGATCCGGTTTACGCAGGTTTTACTGTAATTATATTAATGAAATTTATTACACTAGAAATTTAGATTTGCTTAATTACTTAAATAAGTATACCTGGTAAATCTCGTTGGGAATTTTATAGAATTATCTTCTTTGTCTTGTAAAGTAAAACAAAGTATAAATATTGTAGGAGAAACACACGAAAGGAAAGTTGATGTGTAGTAACCTTCCGCCATCTGTTGCGAAAATGCAACATAAAATTTTGTTTCCTCTCTGAATAATAGAAGCGATTTTTTTATATTTTTTTTATCCTAATGATTCATCATATACTGTTCCATTGATTTAAGAAATACCATCGCAATGATTCCTGTTGTACCCATCGCTTCATTCAAAATGTACCACTGCATTGATCCATGATATATCATTGCTTGAATCAAGATATATCATTGTTTGAATCAAGATATATCATTGCTTGATTCATGATATATCATTGCTTGAATCAAGATATATCATTGCTTGATTCATGATATATCATTGCTTGAATCAAGATATATCATTGCTTGAATCAAGATATATCATTGCTTGATTCATGATATATCATTGCTTGATTCATGATATATCATTGCTTGAGTCAAGATATATCATTGCTTGAATCAAGATATATCATTGCTTGAATCAAGATATATCATTGCTTGAATCAAGATATATCATTGCTTGAATCAAGATATATTATTGCTTGAATCAAGATATATCATTGCTTGATTCATGATATATCATTGCTTGAATCAAGATATATCATTGCTTGAATCAAGATATATCATTGCTTGAATCAAGATATATCATTGCTTGAATCAAGATATATCATTGCTTGAATCAAGATATATCATTGCTTGAATCAAGATATATCATTGCTTGATTCATGATATATCATTGCTTGAATCAAGATATATCATTGCTTGATTCAAGATATATCATTGCTTGAATCAAGATATATCATTGCTTGATTCATGATATATCATTGCTTGAATCAAGATATATCATTGAACGAACTCGACATGACATGTGCAATAGCTATTCAGTGAATCATGTTATAGCATAGCATCGGTTTTTTTATATTTCTAAGAAATAAAACATTATTATAAACAAAAACATACTTAATTATCTATTAATTTCTTTTTCTAGTTTACTGTTTATTTATCAAATTATTAAAGAAATAAATTAAATTTTCTTCAATAAAAACTTCATTTTACTGTTGACAATAAATATAATTAACCTAATTTTAATGTTAATGTAGCCAAACAACACTTGAACTCGATGTTATATCAACAATTTTCATTCTAAATGTAGAAAATTCTGTTCAGGATGACTTAAACTTGAATTTTAACGATGATTAAGATCGTGATTAAGATTTAATGATGTTTCATTACAGGATAATAAGATAAATAAACTTCATTACTAAGCATCAGTTAAGTGTTGATCTTAACAAAAGAAGGTCCAAACCCACGGCTTTGGTCCAGACTTTGCTTCTATAATCGACTTATAAGAAATAATAGAAATTTTCAAAGTCATTATTACGCATAACAATACTTCATCCTATTTTTTCTGTTACATTATTAAGTTATCTAGTGAAAGAAATGAGATTTAAATCTAATTTCATACACTAGATATGGACACATAGAAAGTAAGTCAAGTGTTTTATAAAGAATAAGTGCTTAGGAAATGAAAGAAATGATATTTTTTTTCATTTTATTTTCTAAAATTTATTTATTTTTAATTGAAATTTTTCTTTCACTTAAAACATTTTATTTTGTTCTCTTACTTCAACCGAACTCTTCTCTTTCTCTTTTGATTTAATTCTTTTTTATTTTATTATAGTTTTTTTATTTAATCGATTTTCAATTCGATCTAGAAATTTCTGTAACAATTTTTTATAGAACTTTTCTATAAAAGTTCTAAACATAAATTCTAAATATCGATTTTTTTTAGTGATGTTTTAGAAAACTCCTACCCTGTATATACAAGATGCGTATGTTATTATTATGTTATATACTACCAAACCTAGTCCCTCTAAATAGCGTTATCTCAGTAAAGCGCCAGTGGTTTTCTAAGTGGATCCTTTCTATAAATATTGGAGAATCTTCTAGCATTGAAAACTACGTTATCACCATTAAATCGCGTGACTTTTAAACCCTAACACTTAAACATATGTGTAGTAGACCTGTCATTGTTTGAGTTACTTCGATTTAGCGCCACACTCGATTTAATGAACAAATGGCGCATCGCATATATGCATGTACAGTACTAAACCATACAGTGGGACCATTTGTTTGCATCTGAAATTGTCACTAAATCGAGTATAGCGCTAAATCGAAAACCCCTTAACAAATAAGAATTAAATAGAGTAAACACGAGTTTTGAGGGTTCGAAAGTTGAAGATGAAGGATGGCGCTATATCGAGGTTGTACAGTACACTACAAATTAGCTTACGTACTATTTTTATTTCTTTATTTTTATAGTTATAAATTAAAAATTAAACTGGAAAAATACTCTTTTTTATTCCTTTCAGAAGGTTTTTAAATTATTATGGAATCAAGTATAAATAATTTAGGAAATATCCCCGCTAAGAGGGATCCTCTACAAGATAAGTACCTGATACCGGGTGAAGTGGAATTTTATAATAGAGTTAAACGATCGGAAGGAAGATTCGATATGTCGACCTGCAAAAATTTATGGGAAGGCGATGCTATTGAGGATCCAATTTCAATACACGAAAGTGAAAAGATCGAATTCTCACCCACAGACAGCGTGCAACACTTAGAAAGGATGTATCTACTTGGAGAGAACGTACTTGGAGTGGGGAATAGTAATCCCCCAGCTGACTGGGGGAGGTATTTCGAAAGATATGAAGATGAGAAGACATTTTCACGTGCTATTTCTCACGTGTCTAGTTTGGTAGAAGTTGGAGCTCGAAGGAGCAAGAAGAAGAAGAAAAAAAGAAAGAGGAAAAGTCGAGGGTTCGAAAGCAACAACGAACCAAGGAACATAATGCAAATATTCGCACCCTCTGATGTAACCGAAATGATTAACTACGGGGGGAAAAGCAAGAAGACTAAAAAGGGAAGAGGAGGGAAGAAAACAAAGAGAAGAGAGAAGAGCAAAGGGGGAAAAAAAAGTTAAAAGTAAAAAAGACGTTAAAGTACCACGCGCACGAAACGTCATGCAAATATTTTCCAAACCTAGCACGGAAATCGTATTACCAGAGCCGGATAAAGCGGTGACTATAGAAGAACCGGTACACACTCGAGTCACGAAAGAAGATAAAGGCGACGAAACTGTCATACAGATCAACACGGAAATTATTCCATTTCCGGTGCCGCCGGAAGTGCCTAAAAAACGGAAGAAGCGTCACTTCGTCATATCTTCCCGGGAGAAGTTGCTAGACGAAATCAATTGTTACACTAAAGCAGCCAACGTTATTAAAGTCGGAGTTTCGGATACTTCTATAAATAGCTCGAGCTCGTCCTTAGTTATACATAGAAAATGTAAATGTTTGCATAAGAAAGGCATCCCCGAAGATGATAAAGCACTTTTATGGAAGCTGATAAAGTTAGAATGCTTATCGACTGAATCCGAGGAGACAGAAATTGTGGAGAAAATCAGGAGGGAGCGAGAGAAGAAGCCAATAAAAGGTACAGGCAAACGGATAAAAATTCGAACAACCGGAAAATCGAATTACGAGAGGACAATAGAAGACGATGGCAATATATTCCCGAAATTTATATACAAAACCACTGATAAAATAACCAGCGAAGAGTTTGTAACGAGCGAGGATGCGATCTGTATCATCGATCGGAAATTAAAACACAGGTGCAAGAAAGAAGATGACGTGTACGAATCGATCATGAGGAAGAGGAAACTGAAAAAACCGGAATTAATTAACGAACACGGCTTATTGGTAACAGAATTAGAAACTCATAAAGTATGGCCTGCCAATATTTATGATGAGGACGTAGATCACGACTTGACAATAGGAAAGATGAAGCGCGAGTTCTTTATGGGTGACAGGATGATAAAGAGGTATTGGGAGAATGCTGTAGACAATGGACCCCACAAAACTGCACTTATACAGAGTTTAACTGCTGATACATTCGCTAAAAATATGAAAAATGCAAAAAAGAAAGGCGAAGCAGTGAAGAAGATAAATGTGGATTCGATTTACGATGCGGATTATAAGGAGAATACACTGAAAATTACGACCAGCGAAAAGAAATTACCAGTCGAGTTAGTGCTGAATTTAAATGAGGAAGATAAAAACAAGACGTACATTCAATATAAATCGAAAATTCATTTGAATAAACACGAAGAGGAGATGAAGAAATGCGTACATATACCCGATATCAGGTTGAAAACTAAGAGGAACGAAAGGGATGAAGCTAAGAAAACTGGGAGAAGGGAGGAAGAAAAAAATCTCACTAAAACTAAATTCGTAAAGGTAAAAATGCCGTGTATAAATGCTGGAAGGACACTACCAAGGAAGAGCACCCTGGAGCTAGTTATATCCAGAAGCTCGTTTGAAGATAGTGATGCTGAAGAATGATCTCGCATCCCTTAGAAAATCGTATTCGAGGTGAAAAAAGAATTATAAAACTACAAACAATTAAACATAAAAAAGTTGTAACCGTAAAATATCAAGTTAATTTTACTATTTTTAAAAAGTTATACAAAGTTTACGTAATAAAATCGTGTTTACTTGGAATCTTTACCTAACAATTGCTTGAAGGAACGAAGTAATTCAGTCGTCTCCTGCATCATTTTTTTAAATCGATATTTTAAAAAAATACTTAATTTATTTTCAGTGTATTTTATTTTTTTTTTTAGTTTAAATGAGTCAAATACTAGGAATTTTCTGGTGATTTTTTTGTAAAAATTTTCTATGAATATTGCTTTATTTTTAAATCTCTAGTTTATTTATTCGTGTTTTAAAAGACCTTTATCGTTTAAAATTCATTTAAATTCGCTTATATACATATATAAATTTTACTATAGACATAGAAAAAATGTATATATATATATATAACACAGTAAATACATGTATAATACATTCTTGTATACGAACATTCTTATACGTGTATTTATTTTTATATACAAATCCAATATAGAGTCTATAGAGCTTTATATGGCTACTAGAAGAAGTAGGCTATATGTAAAGAACATAAATACAGTTTTACTTCTTTACAGTATTTACTTGTAGCTATTGGCAGTAAATAATATAAATTGTATATAAGTTTGGCTGTTAAGAAAAAATAGCCATTTTTTTTTTTTTTTAGAAGGTAAGTTAAGTGTAATAAAATACATTGATTATAAATAAGATTTTTGAAAGCATTTACAGGCGACTTTTTATATTAACAATATAAAAATAATCTTAAATGATATTTTAAAATATTTTTTAATACAGGGAAACAACTTAAAACCTTAACTTAGTCTTTACTATCTCATATTTACTTAAATTTATCATTATAATTTAAGAGCCGTCCATTAATTACCTGTTTTTAGTTTTTAATTGTAATTAGTGATTGTAATTGTAAGTGTAATTGTAATTACTTTTTCAGTTGGTTTTGACCTTCCTCCCTCCCTGTTGCGTACAATGATTTATTTCTGGCAATCCCCTGTTGTGCACGATGTACTTCTGCCATCCCCTGCTGTGTACGATGACGTACTTCTGGCAACTCTAGCTGTGTCTAATGATAGACTTCTGGCAACCTCCTATTTTGTACAATGACGTACTTCTGGCAACCCCTTGTTGTATACAAAGATACACCGTACTTCTGGCAACCCTGGCTGTGTACAATGATAGACTTCTGGCAACCTCCTATTGTGTACAATGACGTACTTCTGGCAACCCCTTGTTGTATACAAAGATACACCGTACTTCTGGCAACCCTGGCTGTGTACAATGATGGACTTTTGGAAATCCTCTACTTTAATTACGTCTACAATATGAGCCACGTTGAAATTAAAAATGACAGAAAATTCCGATAGTTTATCCCACGACTAGCAAGTAAGCTTATAAGAACAAATTTGCATGCCACTAATACCACTTAGACAATCTCTCTCTCTCTCCTTTTTTCCTCATCGTTTACAATCATGTACGCGATCTTCCCAAAAACAGTACAGGTCAAATTAAATTGATTAAATTATACAAAATTAATTTTCTAATATCACCGGTTTAAACGGTTATAAAAGTGTTTTCTAATAATAAAAACACTTTTATAAATGGAATTTTGTTTTGAATTATTTATGTTAGGGTCGTACATAATGAATGAATGTCGTCGTATCCTCATAAAATTGTCATTTTACCATAAAATTACACACTATTTTGGTCGCAAAATATGATTAAAGAGTGTATAATTTCACCAGAAAACTAAAAAAAAAAAAAAAAAAATACTCAATAATTATTAATAAATTGTTTTTCTAAAATTACAATTGCATACAATAATAAACAAATACAGTAAAATCTGTTGAAAACGAAACCCAACTAATCAGTACCGTGCCTGTCCGGTTTACACAGGTTTTCACTGTACAAGCATCTATATGATATTATATAATTACGTTTTATTTATAAAAGTAATTTATAAAGAAATTTAATACGAGAGATTAGTTAATTAACTTTTAAAAAAAAATTATAAAATAAACTCATTTTAATTATTTAATTTTTATTTTATTACATTTTACAGATCGAGTAATTTAATTCCGGACACAAATCAGCAGTTTCGTTATCTCGTTACGTGAATTTATTACAGAATTAATCGATTTTTCTAGGAAAATTTTATCATTCTACAAGGAAAATGTTTGTTTGTATTATATTATTGATGATTTAACATCAAAGAAATCGTCATTTTATTTTATTTTTCACCTTCTTAAGTAATTCAATTTTGTAAAAAATGCAAAAAGAAATCATCGTTTTCATTTCATTGTTAAGAAATTTATCTGCAAATTGCATTTTTTTTAAATATAAAATCACGTTTCAGGTAATCGATTTAAAAAAAAAATTACAGAAATCGATTAAAATTTTAATTGTATTTTACAGTAAAACCTGCCCAAACCGAATCTGGAAACCTGCCTAAACGGAAAAACTTCGTAACAAAACGACTTTCTTGTTTAAAAACCTGTTAAAAAGGACACCTGCCAAATCGGAAAAAAAAATATATTTGGTACCGTTCGATTCCGGTTTACACAGGTTTTGCTGTATTATTAATAAATTCAACCCTAAGTTACATTTTATAAATGAACTTTTTTAATAAAATGAGCGATTTCTTAACATTTTTAAAATAATATTATCATAAAAATCAGCACTTGAATTATATTTTTTTAGTTTTAAAAAATCACTGAAAAAGCAGAAAAATTATTAATTATTAAATTATTAAAAATTAAGAAATTGACAACTAAATTACATTTTTTTAAAAAAAATATCGATTGCTTTTTTACAAAAATCCAGAAATTGATTATTATTTAAACACACGAAGAAATAGAAAAGTATTTTATTTTAATCAATTGTTAAGAAATTAACAATTAAATTTAATAATAATTAAAAAAAAATTCAAAAAATTAATTGTATTTTTCACAAAAATTCAGTAACTAATTATAATAATTTTTTTTTTCTTAAAAATTAAACAAATATTTTAATTTCTTATTATAAATACAATAAAACCTGTTTAGAACGGAAACCTTCCAAATCGGAAAAAAAATTAAGTTCCGCGTGAGTACAACTTAAACAGGTTTATAATATATTAAATTGCTCTTTTAGAAAACTTCAGAATTAAATACATGAAAATTCAGTAAAAACCTGTGTAAACCGGACTCGCGTGATATTAAACATTCTTTCCTGCTTAGACAGGTTTTCGTCTTTAACAGGTTTTTAACACAAATCGCTATACATATCGAATAATTCTCTAAATAAATTTCCGTTCTATTAAGGTTCCGTTCTAAACAGGTTATACTATATTTAGGCTATAAATTTATAATTTTTAAAAAATTGATTAATTGTTTTTTTTAAATAAAAATGCAGTAACTGCTTATAATTTTTACATTAAATACTTTATTTATTTTTAAAAAAAACTTTTAAATTTTTTACAGGAAGCTAAAAATAGATTTCCAAAATTAATGCTTTAAAATGCTGAATTTTAATGTTAAAAAAGTGAGAATTAAACTAAAATTTTTCATTTTTATTCACCAAATATTAAATTTCACTCCACGTAAATCTAATAATTGATTGCAATATTATTTTATATTTAAAAAGCAAATAATAAAATTGTTATTTTATTAATTATTATTTATTAAAAACGACTGTACTTTTATTTAAAAAAAAACAGAAAAATTTATTAAATACAGTATAAACCTATTTAAACTGGACCGAATATTTTCTCCGGTTTGGCAGGTTTTCGTTTTAAACGAGTCTTTTTTAATTAACACAGAAAATTCGTGTCGCTTACACAGGTTTTACCTTATAAAATAAATAAATCGCATTAATTTTTAAAAATCAATTTGAAATTGAAATTTTAATTTTTTTTCTGTCATTTACAAAGAAATCGATTACCTTTTTTACAAAATGTCAGTAATTGATTTCATTTTAAGAAATGTATTTATGAAACAGATTAAATATTGAATTTGTCTGTTTCATAAATACATTTTTTAAAAAAAATCAATTACTGACTTTTTGTAAAAAAGGCAATCAATTTCTTTGTAAATGACAGAAAAAATTGAAAATTTATTTTATTATTATTTTTTTTAAATTGCATATTTAATACCAAACTTTTAAATAATACAATTAAAATTACGCGTGCGTAAAATACATAATTTTTATTTCGTCATTTAAAAACACGGTGTTAAACGTATCGTTATGTGTGTGTATTTATTGAATTCTGGGAAGTAAAAAAACAGGAGGGGGAGGGTGAGTCATTTAAAGGGGCGATACTAGAAAATATCAACAGCAGATGGCGCTGCAAACTATACAATGAGTCGACCATAGAGACGAATTTAGACATGATCAATACGTCTCCCAAACATCTCTAGAAGACTTTAGTGTGACCGGAATGTACACATCACACCTATTCCACAACAAAGTGTATAATTGGACTAAACTACTGGATATTCTTAGAATACTATCCTTTGGAATAATATTATTAGGTAAGTGTTAAATTATACTAGAAACGGTAAACAACCTCACGTAAATGAGAGAAACACTATCACCATTGATTGACCCTTCTCCATTTATTTTTAACAAGTGTTAGTAATATTCATCAACAGAGGAAAAAAGACACACACACACACACACACACACACACCCTCCTGTGTTTCTCTACGTAAACCACCGTTATTTAATTAATTATTAAGGTTAATTCTTTAATTTATTTACCTTCATTTTGTATATAACTTTTTAAATATATATATATATGCTGAGGTTATTTTTAGATTTAGAAGTAAATGATATAAATGTTTCTTTGAAATATTTATGTTGTTTACGTTCCTCTACGTCATATTTTCGTATAGAAATCTGGAGGACCCCCTAATGAAGAATTGATGCTATTTTCGAATGCGTATATAATATAATATAATATATTATATTAAAAAAAATATACGTCTTATCACGATGGAAGATAATGATTCTTTTTCACGTTGTGAGATAATGGTCGTGTGCTTTCAATCGATACAAATGTCGATCACGTTTGAATTTCCTAAAAGCACTATATGATATTTTTATGATAATGATAGCCATAAATATTCATTTTTTTTACAATTTTTCTCAGAAAATCGAAGGCTGGTTACGTATATTTTTTAATTGTGTAAAAAATTCGAACGTCAGGGTACGTGACGAAACGATTAATTGCCTTCTGTTACAAGAGGCGATGCCACCAAACAGAGCCATTTTCTGATTCGTTGTGATCGAAGAAATGCACGTTCTGACGTAAAATTTTGTAAATATTTTTGCCATTTTCTAAGCGAAATTGCCAAAATTTCATCGGCGTGCCACTTGTTTCTGGTGTGGTCGATCCGTTTAATCTGTTACAAACCCAATGCTGAAACATGGCGCGAATCTTCGTGTAATCCGATTACTCGAAACGATGGCCGAAACAGAATTTTAAAAAAATAATAATAAAGAATAAATATGATTAATTTCTTATTTTTATCGTGAATAATTCGGGTTTATAAGTTTAAAAATTCCGTTTTCTAAATCTATCTTCTCTCTTCAGTTTTCCTCTTTGTTATTCCACTAGGAGCTGAAGAAGAATGTATACGTGAGTATTGTGGTTAAATATACGAGATAATTAACGTAAATATTGCGGGATTAATTAATTATTATTTTTTCAATCAAATCCTTGTAAATTCGTGTAGATTCCAGGCTTTGGTGTTACGAATGCAATTCGTGGAGTGATGCTCGCTGCAAGGATCCTTTCAATGAGAGCTCGGGACTTCAGGAACCTGCACTTTTGAGACGTTGCGAGGGATGCTGCGTCAAGATTGTTACAGATAAAGGAACAAGTAATATAGATATTTAAAAATCTACCCTTTTATTTCCTCTTTTTTTTTTTTTTAAGTTTCGTTAGCGGAAATCAATTAAGCAGATTGCTGGTAATAAATTCTGAATGAGCTTTTTCTTCATCATTTATAAATGGTGTAGCGATAAGTGCTGCGAGAACAAAATTGGATGAGCTTTCATTACTATATTTATGTAGCTTTCATCTGTTATCTTAATTGCTTTTAAATATATAAGCAATTAAATGCATAGTTGATTGCCTTTAAAAGCATTTTAGTAGCTTTCCAGGAGAATTAAATGATTGTTAATTCTAGCTCCTGTAGGTTATTTACTACTTCTAGTGAGTGCTTTAAGCGATTTTAATACTTTTAAGCGGTGCAGTTTACTTATAAAACTCTATTATCTCTTTATACGAGTAATTTTGTAAGCAATTTATAATCAATTTTAAGTGCTACTTTAATTACTGTTTAAGATTCTTTTATGGCTTTCTTCTCTTTGTGATTTATTGATTTTTCTTTTAATCAAGCTTAACTTAATAAATTTATTTAATTGCTTTTATAGAAATTTTCTTGATTTATAAATTTTATAATTAACTTCAAAGCTTTATAATTGATGTAAGCAATTTAATATCAAGTTTCTGACTCGTACAAGTCAAACCTCGATATAGCGCCTCCGAAATTGGCGTTAAATCGAACGTAAAACATAAAAATAAGGTTTAAAGCAAATCTGTGCGCTTGAGAGCCACGTAATATTGCCCCTTTACAATGCAAAATCTTGTATTTACTAATAAACAAAGGACGAAGCATTCTATGGTTAATGTTTAAGACGAAGATCCGTTTGTACGTATTCACTGTCGCTATACAGAGCGGCGCTAAATCGAGGTTTGGTTTCAGTGTTAAAGATAATAAACGTTTGCTTCTATTACCTAAAAAGTACAGGATTTAGAAGCAGTTTTTCGTTTTATAAGTTAATTTAAGAACGTATTTTATGATTTATGAGAAAATTAACATGTAAAATTAGCTTAAAATTGTATTTTTAACGATTAAAAGTTTGTCTTTTTTTTTTTACTCCTGTTTATATCTAAGCATTTTCTCATTCAGACGATGAAATTCTTATTATAGCCTGTTTTCATACAAAAAGATTTATTAATGCTTTAAAAGCCTTATAAAGGGGGATAATTTATAGAATTTTCTTTACATAATGGTTTATATATAAACCATAAATAATATTTACTAGTTTTTTTGGGAAATTTTATTTGAAATTCGTGCCGAACGTAACCCGAAATTACATTCAATTTACATATTTTATTATATATAGACTATCGTGCGACGGTTTTGAATGCTGAAGAATTGGTTTAGTATTGAAAAAACACTACTCCCAGAAAACGTTTTAAGCATAAAATAGTAAATACTTTCAACTAGAAAGCAGGAATAAGAAAAGAATCCATTTGTTATACATCGGATCTCTTATGTAAATATTGAATTGCCATTACAAATTCATACATTACAATTGTTCTAAAATGTAATATTTATTGAATTTTTTGGGCATCCCAAATGTAATTTGTTGAGGAATGTCCTTCTAAATATATTCTAAATTTTAGTCAATTGTAAAGGGATTTTTTAAGCGAGTTGTAAAGGGCTTCTAAAGACGTTTTTCATTCTAAAGGAGGTTTTAAGAGACTTCTAAAGAGAATTCTAAAGGAGTTTTTAGTGACTTCTAAAGAGGGTTTTTATTCTAAAGGAGATTTTAAGAGAGTTCTAAAGAGATTCTTCATCTAAAGAGAATTCTAAAGAGATTCTTCATCTAAAGAGAATTCTAAATAAGTTTTTAGTGACTTCTAAAGAGGGTTTTCATTCTAAAGGAGGTTTTAAGAGAGTTCTAAAGAGATTCTTCATCTAAAGAGAATTCTAAATAAGTTTTTAGTGACTTCTAAAGAGGGTTTTCATTCTAAAGGAGGTTTTTAGAAAGTTCTAAAGAGATTCTTCATCTACAGAGAAATCTAAAGGAGTTTTTAGTGACTTCTAAAGAGGTTTTTCTTTTTCATTCTAAAGGAATTTTTAGAGAGATTTAAACAGATTCTTCATCTAAACAGAATTGTGAAGGGTTTCTAATGACTTCTAAACATGTTATTTCTCTAAAATTCTGTTAAATTTAAGAAACAATACCCAGTCCTTACTCCTTAGATATTTACAGAATTATAGAATGTTTATATAGAATTATAGAAAAATAACTAAAGATTAAAACTGACTATATTTATAAATATACACATTACAGACACTTAATTTAGACTCAGAAATTATTTTTAGCTGGCCTTGGATTTGTGGCTATAGCACTTAACAGGCCCTTTTTCCTTCTATCAAACAAATGATACAAGTAAAAACTGCGAGGCCCTAGCTAAATGTTAGTATTTCTTAAAGTTTAGAGAGTTTTCTTAGTATCTGTAACGGTATTTCCTAATTTATTTCTGGTAATGACCCACATTCTCTTACTGAATGATCTTCGTACATCCCACTGATTGTTGATAAACAGTGATACAGCTGTATCTAAAAATACTAAGAGGTTTCTAACGCGTATTGTTGAGATTAGAAGCCTCAATTTCGTCGCCAAGAAACCGGAAATAATACTAAAGATGCTGCTTTTCTTCCGCTTTGAAAAATCGAAGATATTCCTCCTCCGCATCCCAAAATCATCAGACGAAACGACTTTTCGGATCGAAAAAATACTTTTAAAATTGAAAAATATTTGTAGTAACGTTAATAAAATGGCTCATACGTTAGATAAGAAGGAGTATAAGAAGAAAAACTATCGATAATCAATGAGTAAGAGGAATTACAGCTTTGGGGTGTAAGATCCGTAATTAAGATACATCCAAGCTTCTGAGTTATTGTTTTAATAATTAATTAACTTTAAAATAACCTTTAAATTAATGACTTATAAGTAGTCGAACCATTAATTTACAAAAAAAAATCGAATTTTTTCCGTGTTAAAAACCAGAAATTTGGGTTACATCATTTTAAAAAAAGTATGGCTGTAAACAATTATATAACGTGATAAATAAGCAATTTATTTAGTTTTTCTAGTTATAAATTGAGTTGTTTTTTAGATTAAAAAACATAATGGTCCGAACCCACAACTTGCAACCTGTTACGAAGCAACTGCACGTAACGTGTAACCAATTGAGTTGGCGATTTAGTGGATTCTATGGAGGATTCTCTCGTTATATCAATGATTTTATAGCCTTTATATTGTGATTTTATAGGTTTTAAATGATTTCAATTTAATTTCGACGTGTAAAATTTCTTTAAAAATTTACAAGTTGTTCTTTACGCGCCATTAAATTTATATATTATTTATTTCGTTTTATATCGATACATATCCTTACACAGATTTTACAGCTGTTAATGCTTATCTACAGATTTAACGTTTATTATTTTTATTTTTTGTATTATTATTATTATTTTTTTTTTTTTTTTAGTTCTCGAGCAGCGAATTATTTTATTTTTCTACAATTTTTACGCTTGTCAGTAAATTTTCTTAATGAACTCAGGCTTGGATCGATTCGGTACCACGAGCTTTAACGTTAAAATATCTTGAAATAAATCTTTCAAAATGGAGGATTAATGATTTATTACGTGTTTAAGAAAGTAAATTTTGAAATTTAAAGTTAGAAATTCTCAATTTTCGTATAATTGGAAGCTGTAGAAGTAATCAAAAATCACTAATTTAACCATAAATAGTGTATGTGTGTTTATTTATATAACGTAGCAGTGCCAAAATACACCTACTGAAAATTAATTATAAATAGTGTTTTTTTTTTTTTTTTTTTAACTAAGTCGTATAAATTCGTAAAAATTTCAATCGAATTTTATGCTTACTCGGAGTTAAATACGCAACTTGTAGCTTGATCTTTATGTTGAGATCCCAATTTGTATACCGCTCTTTATATTAAGATCCATTTATAGCACGCTCATTATATTAACACCCCATTTTACAGTTCATCCTTTATATTAAGACCCCAACTTATCGCTCGCTCTTTATATTAAGACTCCAATTTATAGCCTGATCTTTATGTTGAGACCACAATTTCTAGCTCGCTCTTTATATTAAGACCCTATTTTACAGCCCACGATTTATATTAAGACCCCATTTATAGCCCAATTTTTACATTACGAGCCTGATTGTCACGTCAAGACCGCAATTTACAGCCCAATTTTTGTACTAAGACCCCATTTTACGGTTCATCCTTTATATATAAGACCCCAATTTATAGCCTGATCTTTATGTTGAGTGCACAATTTCTAGCTTGCTCTTTATATTAAGACCCTATTTTACAGCTCGCCATTTATATTAAGACCCCATTTTATAGCCCAATTTTTACATTACGAGCCTTATTGTCACGTCAAGACCGCAATTTACAGCCCAATCTTTGTACTAAAACCCCATTTTACGGTTTATCCTTTATATATAAAACCCCAATTTATAGCCTGATCTTTATGTTGAGTGCACAATTTCTAGCTCGCTCTTTATATTAAGACCCTATTTTACAGCCCACGATTTATATTAAGACCCCATTTATAGCCCAATTTTTACATTACGAGCCTGATTGTCACGTCAAGACCGCAATTTACAGCCCAATTTTTGTACTAAGACCCCATTTTACGGTTCATCCTTTATATATAAGACCCCAATTTATAGCCTGATCTTTATGTTGAGTGCACAATTTCTAGCTTGCTCTTTATATTAAGACCCTATTTTACAGCTCGCCATTTATATTAAGACCCCATTTTATAGCCCAATTTTTACATTACGAGCCTTATTGTCACGTCAAGACCGCAATTTACAGCCCAATCTTTGTACTAAAACCCCATTTTACGGTTTATCCTTTATATATAAAACCCCAATTTATAGCCTGATCTTTATGTTGAGTGCACAATTTCTAGCTCGCTCTTTATATTAAGACCCTATTTTACAGCCCACGATTTATATTAAGACCCCATTTATAGCCCAATTTTTACATTACGAGCCTGATTGTCACGTCAAGACCGCAATTTACAGCCCAATTTTTGTACTAAGACCCCATTTTACGGTTCATCCTTTATATATAAGACCCCAATTTATAGCCTGATCTTTATGTTGAGTGCACAATTTCTAGCTTGCTCTTTATATTAAGACCCTATTTTACAGCTCGCCATTTATATTAAGACCCCATTTTATAGCCCAATTTTTACATTACGAGCCTTATTGTCACGTCAAGACCGCAATTTACAGCCCAATCTTTGTACTAAAACCCCATTTTACGGTTTATCCTTTATATATAAGACCCCAATTTATAGCCTGATCTTTATGTTGAGTGCACAATTTCTAGCTCGCTCTTTATATTAAGACCCTATTTTACAGCCCGCCATTTATATTAAGACCCCATTTTATAGCCCAATTTTTACATTACGAGCCTTATTGTCACGTCAAGACCGCAATTTACAGCCCAATCTTTGTACTAAAACCCCATTTTACGGTTTATCCTTTATATATAAAACCCCAATTTATAGCCTGATCTTTATGTTGAGTGCACAATTTCTAGCTCGCTCTTTATATTAAGACCCTATTTTACAGCCCACGATTTATATTAAGACCCCATTTATAGCCCAATTTTTACATTACGAGCCTGATTGTCACGTCAAGACCGCAATTTACAGCCCAATTTTTGTACTAAGACCCCATTTTACGGTTCATCCTTTATATATAAGACCCCAATTTATAGCCTGATCTTTATGTTGAGTGCACAATTTCTAGCTCGCTCTTTATATTAAGACCGTATTTTACAGCCCACGATTTATATTAAGACCCCATTTTATAGCCCAATTTTTACATTACGAGCCTGATTGTTACGTCAAGACCGCAATTTACAGTTTAATCTTTGTACTAAGACACCATTTTATACCCCAATCTTTATATTAAAATTCCATTTTCGTATAATAATAATCGTATAAATGTTAATAAACTTAAGAAATGTAAAAAAACATTCGTATTAAAAAAAAGAAATTGCGAATGATTAATAAACTTTTTACGATAGTTTTCACTTAATAATTCAAGAAGTAAAATGAATAAATTATGGATACAAAATGCCACAAGTGAGTCGAGTTCTTTCAACTTTCATTCTATTCTATTTTATTTTTTATTTTTTATGTTTTTATTCCTGAAAATCATATAATATTAACTCAATTAATTATATATCTGATAAAAGGGCTCTACATTAAACTTTTTTAATTATCAAAATTGGATTTTCGTGTATTGAATAAATTGTGTTTTTTTTTTTTTGGTGAAAAGTAGCAATTCTTTTGCTAGAAAATTAAATTACTTTGTGTAATTATTATGGAATTCATGTTTTATTTATTGTATTTTCGTGACCGTTTCTACAAAAATCATCACGCAGCTTTGTTTACATTCGTCTACAGTTAATTTTCCCTGTCTGGATTCAGTTTTTTTGGCTGAAAAATCCAATTTTTTTGGAGAGTTTAATGCAAACATAATCAATTTTTTTGAAATTTTTGCACATTTTAATGTAAATAAAAACCCTATTTTTTTAAAGGTAAATTTAAAAAATACGTATATATTTAAACAATTTTCTCTTACAGAACAGGAAGCAATCAGGAGGACCTGTACATCAAATTTACAAATCAACCTGTTTCTTGTCGATCACGTTTGCATGAAAGAAAGCGAAGGTAAAGGCACTATGTGCTTTTGCGAGAGTGAAGCATGCAATTCAGTTCCTTCTTTAACCATAAGAAATGATATTTTGCTTTGGTCCCTATCTCTATCAATCATTAAAGGCTATTATAGACTTTAGTAACGAAAATAATGGAAAATAAAGGCTAGGAAACTCTAAAAAAAATTTAGTCTCAGGAACGTAGACGATGTAAATGCAGATTGTATGTAAAAAAAAAAAACGATTAAAAATGTACAGTTAAATAATTTAGTATAACAATTGCATATAAAATTTATCAATTTGTTTGAATTTTTCTTCTAAAAGAAATCATGTAAATACGTGCTTTCAAGTGTTTAAAAGGTGGGATATTTCATTATTATAATGTGAAGTTTGCAATAATTAATATATTATATATTATACATATATCTATACATATATATATATATATATAAAAGTTATAAATTTCTGTTATCTGTTTGTATAATTTAATATAGACAATCATAAGGCTCAAGTTGAGTATGTGTATAAATTGTCTTTGTTCTTGAAAAATATACCTTATAAATTATTAATTTTTAGTTATAGATCGATGGATAAATAATTATACAAGTGAGAAAAATTCGATATAACAGTAAACAATTATAATTTTCAATTGTTAATGTTAAATTTACATAAATTTATACGTGTAAGAGAGACGTTTCCAGCGATCGAAAAATGCAATAATCTGTAAATTTATACCAAAAATTACGTTTTATTTGAATAATTTAAGCGTTAATTAATAAATATATAAGATAATTTATTAATTAAACACGTAAATTTAACCTATAGTTTCAGTTTCGTGCGGCGAAAATTAAATGGAATGAGTTTAATACAGACAGGAAAAAATCAAAAATAACAATATTTAATTCATTCAAATATATTTTATATTAAACATATCAACATCTTTACGTATTGTACATACCTTTTAAGATATTTTTATAATCATTTATAATGTATAATCCTTCGTATTGTATGTTACGTATGAGTAAAGCACCCCCAGCTCTGTTGTGTAGGTATATATACCAAGAGTTTGTTTGTACTTAAAAAAAATATAACGATTATCTTATGATTATGTACAGTAAAATGTACAGTTGTACTAAAAATAATTGCAATATTCGATTGCTCAAATATGTCAAGTGGAATGTCAAACGAATGGTTAACGATGTACTTGTTATAAACACATATATATATATATAAGTTACTATATCTGTTAACATGTTCTAAACTTTGTTGTATAGATTCTAATGGTGGGAAGGGTGAGGAACAGAGTGCTTATTCTCCATTTTTAATGTCTATCCAACACAAAAAAAAGAGAAGCCATTAATTTCATTCTGTGATCCTTGCGCCGGCTTGTGCCTAATTTAAAAAATAAATAATAATAATAATAATAATAATCCCATAAAGCCTAATTGCCGTCTTTAAATATCATTAAATCCTGCCGATTTTTGGATATTCTTTAATTAAATAATTAAAGAAATTAATGCATTTATTAGGCTAAATTGCTTATTAATATGTTTACTTACGCTTAGGTAACGTTAGAAAAGGTATTAATTGCTGGAAATTAATGAAGTTTTAGCGATTCCTCATTCATTTATACAAATTTTTCTTCACCTTTTTTTCACTTTTTGCTATTCAATACGTTCTAACTGTACAAATTCAAGAGCTTTAGTGCTCTTGAATTAGTACAGTTGAATCGAAGAGAGCTAAAGTACACTTTTTAATACGCCATTTTACTGTATTTATGTACAATTGTCTATGTTAATTCGTATCTTGCCTCATCAGAAACTCGGATAACACGGAATATGTTTGATACAAAGTAACCATAAAGTACAAGAATATTAAGCATTTACGACGATTACAATTAAAAGAACTTCTTTAATATATTTTTAAAATATTTTATCGCCGTGTGAAATCATCCGAGTAAATTCTTCTTTAAAAATTTCTACACCCCTACACCCCAAGACACTTGAAACGAGCTGCTGTGCTTTGTCTTTATTGGCAAAAATACTATTCCAGTACACACAACTCGCCTTGGATAAGGCGGGGAACCTCGTTTAATCGGGACTCTACAGTACTTAAAGAGGCATTTTATATTAGGGGAGCGTGCAATTGTTTTGTGTAATAATATCTCCCATTTTTCCCTTACTTTCTACACTTCATTTTAATTAAACAATTGTTTATAAGGAGGAATTAACGGGAAAAACTCCCTGTAAAACTTCATTAATTTTTGCAGCATCGCAACAGTATCTATAATAGTATATTATACATTAATAGTACATTGAATAAACTACGTAGAACAGTATACAATATAGAAAATAGAAAATAATAATAATACACAAACGAGACGAGAAAATTAGTATAAAAAAAAAATACATAAATTAGTAAGACATAAAACCTATCACAGTATTTACGACATTTTATTATTAAAGAGAGAAAATAAGAAAAAAAAAAACACACTCAGAATTGGTGTGACGTAGGAAAATAATTAAGTAAACTAATTAAATAATTAATAAATGTATAATTAGGCATACTTGTATACAGTCCTGAGTATTTGTAAAGTGCTTTTTAGTAAAAATTAACGTCCAATTTTACAAAAATACAAGCAGAAATTAATAGAAAGAAAATCCGAAAATCGACAATATAATAATAATAATAATAATAATAATTAGTAGATTTGATGTGTAGAAAATTTTCAGGATTCTTAGTGATAAATCATTTATAATAAACAGCTCATGTGTTTTAATTAGGGATATTTTAATGTGAAGCATGTTTGTATACTCCCATTTGAAGGTGTTTTTATTAAGAAATGAGATATATATGTGTATTTTAATCGAATTTATGCATAAATTAATTTATTATCTTTTAAAAAAACAAGAGAAAAAATGAAGATTTTTAGATGCCATTCCAGACTATGCCAGTATTAAGTCATATATGTTGACTATGCACATAACAGAATGAAATTTAAATGCTATACATGTGTGTGGTGTTGTTGTATGTTCATTTTCTAAATTAAAAACGTTTAAAAAGAAAAAAAATTAATAATAAAATTCTGTATCATCATTTGTCTGGAATATTTATTGTGAAATGTTGTTAAATACGGCAAAACCTGCCTAAGACGGAACCTGTCTAAGGCGGAAGCAGCGATTTTCTTGTTTGAGAATAATCCGTTCAAAAAAAAACTGTCAAACCAAGAGATATTCTGTCCGTCTTACGCAGGTTTTACTGTATATAATTATTTAAATAAATAATATATAGATATATATATACATATATTCATCTATATTTAGAAAAAATCAAAAATAATAATGATAAATGATGCTCTATTTTATATTTTAAAAAAGGGGCACATTTTAATGTATATTTAATGCTTTTCAAATTATATGTTATTGAGAATATAATAAAAATTATTTTAAACCTAATTTTTGGGTCTATTTTTGGGGGATTTCGAGTGAAATTGTTATGCTAAATATAAGCATAGATAACATTTTGCCATTGCATCACATCCAATTTTAAACGTGTTTTCCACATTCCACAAACATGTGTTAAGCTTCAGTTGGATTATTTTTACTTAAATCTTGCTTACTCCAATACTTATTAACTTTGTTTAATTATAATTAAACTTAAATATAATTAAATTTAATTATAATTAAGTTTTAACATTTAAAAAAAATGCATTTTTAAATGGGATATTTCCCCCTATTATTATTATTATTGTTGTTGTTTAAAAATATTGGCATTCTATTGAGAATTTGTCATCAGAGTTTAATCGTAATTAATTCTAATTACAATTAAATTTTAATCATTAAAAAATGCATTTTTTATCGGTATTTCTGTTGTTGTTTGGGTGGGTTTATTTATTGTTTTTGTGTGTGAAAATTATAATATTTCAGTGAGGAATTTTCAGGCAGATTTGTTGTGGGTGTAAACTTTAATATATAACAGGGGTTTGCCCGCCACCAAATGTGTGAAAATATGAGGCCCTAAGCTATATTGACTCATAAAGTGAGGATCTAAGCTGTATAGACACACAGCATTAGAAACTTAAGCTATATCGACTCGAAACATGAAGGCCCTAAGCTACTGTATAGACTCAAATCGCGAAGGCCCTAACCTACTATATATACTCAAAACGTAAAGGCCCTAAGCTACTATATAGACTCAAATCACAAAGGCCCTAAGCTACTATATAGACTCAAATCACAAAGGCCCTAAGCTACTATATAGACTCAAAACGTGAAGGCCCTAAGCTACTATATAGACTCAAATCGCGAAGGCCTTAAGCTACTATATAGACTCAAATCGCAAAGGCCCTAAGCTACTATATAGACTCAAAACGTGAAGGCCTTAAGCTACTATATAGACTCAAATCGCGAAGGCCCTAAGCTACTATATAGACTCAAATCGCAAAGGCCCTAAGCTACTATATAGACTCAAATCGCGAAGGCCCTAAGCTACTATATAGACTCAAAACGTGAGACCTTAGCTGATGTTATTGTTGTTATTTGAGAAAAGGCACAATTTTCTAAAAATAACACAGAAAATATTTAAAAAAAAAAAAACAATAAAACTGCTTTCATTGGCACGTGTTTCTTTGCAAATTTTGCATTTTTGGAACTAAAAATATCACTTTTCAAACAATAAATATAATAAAATATTTAATTAAAATAGTTTTATTTACATGTTTAACGGAAAAAATAATAATAATAATTTTAGAAATAAAACTCCCTTCGTTTTCTAAAAATAACAATGAAAACTATAAAAGGAAAACAGTAAGAATTCTTTTATTTACGAGTAGTTTTTGAATATAAAACGTCATTTTTAATAATAATTCGAAGCAAAACTAATTAAAGTATTATAATTTTACACAGTAAAATAAAAAATTAAAGTTGTTAATAGTAAAAATTCCGGCATTTTTCTCGGACTAAAGCATCACCAGTGTGTAAAAATTCCCAAGTAAAAACAATAAAAATGCCTTCATTTTCAGGGTTTTTTCCCCGCAAGAATCCATTCATAAACAATAAACAATAAACAATAAAAAACACTTCATTTTCAGGGTTTTTTTCTGGAAAAGATCTATTTTTAGATACAAGAAACACCACAAATTTCTAAAATTAACAGTGTAAAAGTGTTAATTAACATATTTTCTTCACACATTTCTGAAAAAAAAAAACAATTCTTAGAAACAAAAAGACATTTGTTAATAAAAATAAAAATGAAAAATTCTTAAAACGTTAATAAAAAATAATAATTCATTCAGTATTTTTTTTAATTAATTAAAAAATATTGTATGTAATAATTATAATAAAGAACACATCAAACAATAATTAAAATATTTTTATTTTAATTATTTAAAAAAATTTCTGTTATATTTTGTTTCCAAAAATAAAACATAATTCTGTAAAAATAATGGTAAATATGACAATTAATTAACAATTAAAATGCTTCTATTCATTCATTTTTGTGAAGGGTAAGTTTAAAAATTAAAAATTTAAAATTAAAAAAAAAAAGTATAATTTTGGAAATATAACAATGAAAAATGTAAATTAAATTAACATCTAACTCATTCACTCATTGATGTTTTTCATTGTTGTATTTCCAAAATTGCTCTGTTAAAATGTTTGTTCCTAATATTTCTTCTGTAGAGAGTAATTTAATTAAATTGTTGTTAATTTAATTGGTTTGATTTGATTGTTGTCGACATTTTGTTATTGTTATATTTCCAAAATAATTATTTTTGTTTTATTGATTACTTTTGTTTTATCTCTATATTCTTTTATGTATTATAAAGTTCAAACTATTTTTAAGACAAAGCAACAAAACAAGGAATTTTCTTTGACACAAAGCAACAAAACAAAAAATTTTCTTTGACACAAAGCAACAAAACAAGGAATTTTCTTTGACACAAAGCAACAAAACAAGGAATTTTCTTCGACACAAAGCAACAAAACAAGGAATTTTCTTTGACACAAAGCAACAAAACAAGGAATTTTCCTTGACACAAAGCAACAAAACAAGGAATTTTCCTTGACACAAAGCAACAAAACAAGGAATTTTCTTTGACACAAAGCAACAAAACAAGGAATTTTCTTCGACACAAAGCAACAAAACAAGGAATTTTCTTTGACACAAAGCAACAAAACAAGGAATTTTCTTTGACACAAAGCAACAAAAACAAAAAATTTCTTTCAAAAGGAACAAAACAAAGAATTTTCTTTGACACAAAGGAACAAACAAAATTTACTTTCAGACAGAGAAACAAAAAAATAATTTTGGAAATATAGCAATAAATATAGCAATAACAATCTTTAGTCATAAACATAAATTTCGCTGAAAAGAACTAAACACACAGGAAACACATCATTAATTGACTATGCCAACTTTATTATACAAGCAAATACATTTGGGGCCTTCCTCCTCTCTTCAATCCTTTATTACAGATCTACTTAATTAAATCACAAATGCTGTATTACACGCAATACCGAATGCATAATACATTTTTAAAATTTTACAGTAAACTACCTTTAATTGTTTTCAAGTATATTAAAGGAAAACCTTTTATAATAAATCAAAAAGGGCCTTATTAATCACTATAAAATTTTAAAAATACAGTAAAACCGGTTAAAAACAGAACGGAAACCTGCCTAAAAGGGAAGAATTCTTCAGAACGCAGAGATTTTTTTCGTTTAAAAAAACAGAAGCGTTTCGAAGAATTCGTCCCCTTTAGGCAGGTTACCGTTTTATTGAGGTTTCGTTTTAAACAGGTTTTACTGTATTACGTTTAATTACTAAAAAACACCTCACTTTCAAGTGAAATTGAAGGTTAACTTGAGAAAAAGAAGTATGAACATAATTATAATCAATCAGAAATCCAATTAAAAATCATAATTAACAGGAAAATTGCCAGATTTTACTTTTTATTCCCTAAGAAAAAACGTTCAATAAGTCACTTGTAGGACGGACACTTCACTTAATAATTAATTAAATAAACCCATATATTGTTTTAGAATAATGCTGAATGACTATTTTACGAGCCATTAATATACAGTGTTACCTACCTCTCAGAGCACTACTAGACTCATTTAATATAATAATATTACGAAAAATATACAATTATAGAGTGTTAATATAACAGAACCTGTTTTAAACGGACCCTCCTAAATATTCCGTTTTGTAGAGGTTAATGTTTGTATTAATTAACTTGAGAACATCTATTTTTTTACACAATAAAAGTACACGTTACGGTGTAATTCTCCTCATCCCCATGATTCTAATCTACAAGTTACAGCATTGATTTTGAATTTAGCACCTGTTACGCCGAAAAATTCCGCCTTACTCAAGTTATGTTACGCAATTGGTACCCAAAAGTCTTCAGTTTTAGTTCTTCGGGTCCTAAGAGGGCATTTTTTTTATCGTACTCATTAAGGATTCGGCCATGCCCGCAATGGGGATGACGGGGCCCGAAAGACCACCCACGAGAAAAGTCCGCGTTAGACAGGTTTCAGGCCTATAATGGTATTTTGCACAGAGAATCGTTTTGTTCCGAGATTTATATTCTGTTTTATGGTTCGTTTAAGGCAGGTTTCACTTTATAAAGAAGGAACTAGCTTTAGAAATTGCCTGTCTTCTAACTTACAAGTAAATTTATTTAATATAAAGAAAAAAATAACGTAAAAAATGATAGGATAAAAGGAAAATAGCTCGAAAATGAGACTATAAAGAGGAAATACTTCAGAATTTACTAAGAAACGACTCGTGATAAAGAAGATTTACTTGTAAAGCAGGTTAAAAGAATTAATTTTAAATATTATAAATAAATATATATATATATATAATCAAACCTCTGAACAACGACCACTAATAGAAACATCGTCGTCGTTTAGAAATGGCCGTTCTTTAGAGGTTATCCCGTGTGTCTATTAAAAAACGAAATGTTCCCGAGAAAGTGGCCGTTGTTTAGAGGTTAAACACAAAATAAATTCAATTTCATCGCGATTTATTAATCGAATTAACTTATTGTAATATTAATTCGTTTAATATAATGAATATAAATAAAATACAATTACTAGAAATATCTATATTTAATGAAATATTGAATAAATAATGAAAGTGATTCGGACAGACACACACGACTTATCAATCAATAACTTGATGGAATTGAAAGAGGGGAGAATATTTTCTATATTTCTGATGGATTTCTAAGGGAAAATTATTAAATTTTAGTAAAATATATATATATATATATTTTACTTGTTGAATCAATTTTTTTCTTTCATTTAAACTTGGCAAAGGTTTATACGTTCTTTTTTAATGGCTTGTTTAATGTTTTATAGTAAATTTAACGTAAGATTTTTAACGATAATTTAATTATAGTAATATATAAAAAATATTTTTAAAATTATAACCTGGAATTTATAATTATACAGTAAACATTCTCCTGTATCGATCGTGATATAGTTTTAAAATTAGCCTTTCAAATCTTACATTCTTTCACAAATTGAGATCTTATAATGGAATATTTATGAAAATTTAAGCTATTTTATGCAAAATAATATTATTTTTAATCATAATTAATCAATTTTCTTTAAATAAAATTGATTTTTAAAGTATTTTAACATTTAAAATAGTCAATTTTTTTTAATTTATAAGCTTGAAGATTATTAACAATTAAAGTAGATTTTTAGCGAATTAATTAAGTTTAATTAGCTTAAAATTAAACTCAGTTAATTTCTGCATAATGGAAGAGAATTATAGTGAATTATTGAGAAAATATCTTTTCAGAAAAAAGGAAATATCATTAAAAGGAGTGTAGGAAACTGATGAAAGTATAAAGGGAACTTTGCGAATTATGATGATAAATCTCTAATTAAATAAATAAATCTCGAGAAAATAAACATTAGAAATCATTTTTTAAAGTATAAAACAAATTAATAAATCATTTAACACTATAAAAACTTACGATTTTAAATTATAACACTTAAAAAAACACTCGTTTATCCTCAAAAGAAGCGTTGAAAGTATCAACTCCCACCCACATTAAATCTCCCCTTTTTTTTTTAAATTTAATTGAATTTTTAAACTTAATTTTACGTTTTAAATAATATTTAACGGTGTAAAATTGAGGATATTTTTTGTAAAAATTCGTTACAATTAATAATAATCACGATTCGATGTTAGTAACTTCAATAACGTGAGGTCATTACCAATAATACTAGGAGAGCCATTTGTATTATCATTTTTAATATAATATGAAGGAAAGATAGGAAAGATAATCTCCGTTTTGTGAAGAACTAATGGGCTTAATAGCCTCCATGTCTATTAATAGCAACGACTCAGTTTATGATCGTGTTAAACAGCCAACACCTGGCTGCTGACATTTCAATAATTACATGATTCATCCCCATTCTGAGATGATATCTTCTATTAAAAACATCCTGCTGATGATTCTATATTTATATATTTCTAAAATATAATTTATTTTTAACACAAAATAATTTTATTTATAATTAATAAATAGTACTAAAATATATTTAAATAATTTATTATTATTTTTTTTATTAGCAATAATTTTATTTTATTTTACGTACTAATGAGTCATTTTTTAAAATATTTTTAATTAATAAACGACGGTTAACAAATAACATTGAAACTAATATTAAGCAGTAATCTAAGGATTAATTTAGATAATATAAATTATAATATTGAGAAAAATTTTGCATAGTTAAAAGAGAAAATTATATATATTTAATAAAAAATCTATCTACTTAGGATCATCGTTATCCCCTTTGTTATTCTGTCAATCGCTTCCTTTCTGCAACCCTCCAGCGAGCTCTCAGTAATAATAATAATAATAATAATAAATAATTAAAGAATATAACTTATATTAATATACTCTTCTTTCCTTCTTCCTCCTCTTTTCTCCTTCCTCCTTCCTCTTTTCTCCTCCCTTTTCTCGCCCCTTTTCTTCTTCTCCCTTCTCTTTTCCTCTCCCTTTTTTTCTCCCCTTTTCTCTTTTCCTTTCCGTTTTCTTCTTCTCCTTTCTCTTTCCTTTCCCTTTTCTTCTTCCCCCTTCTCTTTCCTCTCCCTTTTCTCGCCCCTTTCCTTCTTCCCCCTTCTCTTTTCCTCTCCCCTTTTTTTCTCCCCTCTTCTCTTTTCCTTTCCGTTTTCTTCTTCCCCCTTCTCTTTCTTTTCTCTTTTCTTCTTCCCCTTCTTTTTCCTCTCCCTTTTCTCGCCCCTTTCCTTCTTCCCCCTTCTCTTTTCCTCTCCCCTTTTTTCTCCCCTCTTCTCTTTTCCTTTCCGTTTTCTTCTTCCCCCTTCTCTTTCTTTTCTCTTTTCTTCTTCCCCTTCTTTTTCCTCTCCCTTTTCTCGCCCCTTTCCTTCTTCCCCCTTCTCTTTTCCTCTCCCTTTTTTTCTCCCCTCTTCTATTTTCCCCTTTCCGTTTTCTTTTTCCCCCTTCTCTTTTCCTCTCTCTTTTTTTCTCTCCCATTTCTCTTTTTCTTTCCGTTTTCTTCTTCTCCTTTCTCTTTCCTTTCCCTTTTCTTCTTCCCCCTTCTCTTTCCTCTCCCTTTTCTCGCCCCTTTCTTTCTTACCCCTTCTCTTTTACTCTCCCTTTTCTTCCCCATTCTCTTTTCCTACCCGTTTTCTTTTTCCCCATTCTCTTTTCTTCTTTCTTTTCTTCTTTCCCTTCTCTTTCCTCTCCCTTTTCTTCATCTTTTCTACTTTCCTCTTCCCTTCCTCCCCTTTGCTCTTCCTTTCCTCATCCTCCTTACTCCTCATCGTAATCCAAATTTCCTCTTTTTTACTTCAAACTTCATTTAAATTTCATTATTTATCTTCTCACTTCATTCTTACTGTGAAAGAACAAGTTACTGGCGTAATGTATTATAAATATCAGTTTACGTGTACAAACCAAGTACTTAAATGATTACTTTTACACGTGATACAATGTACTGTACTTAAGTTTCAGAGCTTTTTCAGGACTAAATTATTAAATTTGATTAGGTGAAAGAAGGGAAGAGAGGAATGGTACATCATTATTCAATTATAGGAAAACATAAAAGAAATTACATTTTAATGTGTCATTTATTATTAGATGTTATTAGATAAATACTAGCCGCGAAAAAGTTGTATTCATTGTTTCTCTCGGTAATAAATCACGTAATTAAATGGATCTACGTGGTATGTATACTAGGTCCTACGAGAGCTGACACAAATATAGGGCCTCAACTTTCTCCGTAATGCCATAGGAACAGAAGAAAACGATTAATTTATCTCAAATGTTTACGTAGAATATTTAATTTTGGTGACTTCTCTGCATAATTTGGTACCTAATTACTAATCAAGCACGCGAGGCATACGCACAGGAAATTCGCTTCTCGAAAGGCCCTGAATTTGAGAAAAAATAAAGCAATTTTACCGCTGTTGCAATTTAAATAATTCTATAACTACTATGAAACTTTATTAGATTATGATGTCAAATTATATAGGAGGGCCGTAACTTCTGTCCGAAAGGTCTTAATCCTACGGGGTCTGTTGGCTCTTTCTCTACTAGGCCTACAATGGCGCGTTATAGCTTCATGGGGCCCAGGCAAATTTGAATTAGGGGCCCCACGCACAGTGTTAATTTCAGACATTTTTCTTCGAGAAATGTTTTGAGGAAATATATATATATATATTTTTTTAAACAAAAGATTGTATTGGAGCCCCTATTGTGAGGGTCCAGACAATTGCCCAATTACTCAAAGTATATATAGCTATAAGTATACTAGAACTAATACAATGTAGGAGAGACAGAGGAAAGATAACTAAGAACAGAGCCAATTTACAGCTCTGTTCTTTGTCACTCTGCATAAAGTTAGGACCTGAAGTTAAGAAAGGCCTCAGCTTATACAATTACTCATTATTTTTTAATGAAGGAGGAAGGGCCTCTCGCATTTGCTAAAGGCTACAATAAGTCTACACCTGGCAATGCCCGAGGAATAGGATAAATTGCCAGGAAAACTGTCATAGAAGGACATAATCATAGTATTTGAATATACAAAAGCGGTGTCCATACTCAACAACTCGTGCCACCATAGACTTTCCATAGTTTTCCATAGGGATGTGGGCCTTATAAATTGCTATTTTTATAAGATTAAAAGTATAATTATTTATATGAATTTTATAAAATAACAAATTAATAAAATAATATTCATATAATATAAATAAACCTGTTAATTTTAAGCTTAATAATAATAAAAGTAAATAAATTATTTAAATTTTTAATTAAATTTATAAGAATTTATATATATATATATTTTTTTAATTAAAATTTCTAATGGAAAAGGATCATATTACTGATATAAATGAATTAAAAAATAAATAATTTAAAAAATATTTTATATTAAATTTCCATTAATATTTATAAACTAATGAAATAATAATTTAATTTTAAAAAATGCTATTAATTATTATTATTATTATTTTATCATTTTTATGAGCTAAATCGAGAAAATATGTAAAATAATTCAAGAAAATGAAGGAAAAAAAATATATATTAAATCAGTATCAATTTACTGGATTAAATTATTTTATTTATAGATAATTGAGTTAACAATGTAAACAATTGTTAATTAAATACGTTAATTAACATATTTGTGTATAAAACGATGCAGCTTTATTTCTGTAATTTGCGAAGAAAGTATTAAAAAAAAAAAAAAAAATGACTTTGAACATAGAAAAATCAGTAACACGAAATTCCTTTTACCAAAAGATTACCAAGGATCAATTCAAGAATGTGACCTAAAAAAACTAAAAGGTTACACTTTTTTTTTCGGAATTTGTGGTACGTCAGTCTGTCGCCCACATTTATGTAACTAAATCTGATATTTTGGAGCGTAAATTATTTATAATTTTAGTTTAAATGAAGTTGTAGATGCGTTAAATCTGCGGCTGCGAATTATTTTTTATTCATAAATTAATTTAATGCGTAAGTTTTAAGAGCTTTTTTTTTAAAAAATGTTTTTATGGAAGGAGATTTACGAGCCTACACTAAACACTGGCGTTCTTTATAAATTATTTTTTATAAACCATTATTTGGTAAGCGTTATTTGTATTCTGATAAATCAATAACTTATGAGAAAAATAAAATAAACACTAAAGAATCAATATATTCTTCGTTTATTGAGTATAAAAGTGCTCTGAAATCAATTATTAAGATGTTTTTAATTATTAAAAATGGTCACTAATTAAAATTTCTGTTTAAAAATTAATAAATTGCAATAATTGAATCGTCAATATAGAATTTATTGGCCTGTAGGCCTGTTTGATTGGAAGGTTTGCGGGCTTTCATGTGGGCATTTATTGGCCTGTAGGCCTGTTTGATTGGTTGGGATAGTGTCAAATTTACAATGAAAATTCGAAAAAAAATGACGTAAAATGTGTTCTATCTCACCCAATCAAATAAGATCTTATAAATCGAGTTCGTGAAGCATCCTCTTCCAATAAATTCAATTTTGTTATTCAGTAGCAGAGACACTGCTTTAGATAAGAGGATGAGGAGCCACAGCAAGTGGAGTTAAGGACAGCTCCTTAGCTCCTCTTTTCTATATTAGAACAAGCAATTATTTATTGTGACAATGCCAGGCTTCAATTTTTCGTCACAATGCTCTCAATATTAGTAGTGTCTTGCTCCTGTTCGTCATACTTTTCCTGTTAACAATTGAGTCATGCCGGTCATCTATCTAACTCTGTTATCGAGCTTAAGGAAGGACAGACAGGGAACGGACACCAATGGGAATTTATATGTCTATAGTTTTTGAAAATTGCAGCTCGATATTCTAAAATAGGATTAAAACAAATGTAAAGAGCGAGAAATTTGACAGCTGATTAAAGAATGTAAAGGTTTCAAAGAAGGGCTGATCTGTACGGGTTAATCAAACCACCGAACACTGGTAGTTGGTCGTGGGTTTGCGGGCTTCATGTGGAGTTTTCCGGGTTATATTTACGTTTGTAACACGTAAATAGGGGCCAGTTTTCCATAAAGTCCACGTAAGAAGCATTCCCTTCGGCAACGCCCATGTTTCGGGTTGATGTAACCAAACCTTAAAATGCAAGATATAATTAATTAATAATATATGGAATTTCAATCTTCGTCAATAGTAACTATCATTTTATTACAGTTTACAATTTTTATTATCATTTCTAAATTCTAACTTAGATAATGGAGAAATATAAGTATTGAAATCTTAATTTGGATAATCTCGGATCTTGAATTAAATTTTACAAAAAAATTAAAATCGGAATTTTTATCGCACATTTTTTTATTTACGCAGAAAAAATATTACATTATAATTATAGAATTTTACAACTATTAAAACTTATAAAATAATTTTTTATAATATAATATAATTAAAACTAAATTTATTAACAAATTTCGCCTCCAGGTGGCTATTGTAAACATGGCTACGTACACGTGGTTTGACGAAGTGATTGATTAAATATGTGTGATGCTATACAATTTTTGTTTTACATTAAAAATACTAATTTACTAGAACAAAATGATGGTCTCACGTTTTAATACAATGACATACGATTGTATCGTAGTTGCTTCATACAATAGGAATTTATAGGTATATGTGCACCTGATAAGTGGTCACTAAATACAGTGTTATGTATTACACAAAACAATGTAACCAACAGGATGGATTAAACTGATAATTCTGTTTTCATTTCATACTTGTCACTATCACTACTGATGTCTCAGAATACAACTTTTATCAAATTTTACATCCTGCATATTGTAGTATCTGGGTGTTACAATTTTGACAAGGGAAGCCTGTACTACTAGTGAGGGTAGTGTATTAAAACTCTGTGTAGCCAGCACATTATGGCATAAAATGAACTTTCAACCAATTACCAGTGTTTGCTGGTTTCAGCCACTAGTGGGCTACACTCTAACATTCTTGTTTTCTAAATTTTCAACTTTTTGTGAAAATTCTTGCCAAACATTTTAATATAAGAAATAGTGCGGTTGAGGCCAAAGTTTTAAATGCGAAAACTAGTATGTCGGATGTTCGGCGCCGCTTTCCTGTAAGCCTAGAAGTTTGGCAATTGTGTTTGGAAAATCAGTAGAATCGTGCTCGACATTCCAAATGCCGTCATCAAACTTCTAGGCTTATGGGAAAGCGGCACTAAATGTCCGACGTATGTGTTTTCGTGTTTAAAACTCGGCCTCAACCTCGCTAGTAAAATAATAAGTAGTAACTTCATGCAAGTGAAAACCAAAGAAAAGCTTAAATAATTATGTATCTTCTTTTGTGTATGCAATATAAAAATTTAAAACATAATTGCTCAAAAATGAGTAAAATGTAGAATCAGTTTACATAAAAATCTAGACATGTTTGCTCTGCTTAAGATAATAGATTATGTGAGGCAATGTTAACATAAATTAGACAGAAGAGTAGTTGGAGCTAAATATGTTATGTATTAGTTTAATTATTAAATTGGGACTGTAACTGTGACTAGTAGTTGACTATTTTCCATCTGTAGCAGTTAACAATAAACATTGTACGACAATAATCAAGTGGAAAACAATTTATCACATTATTACATGGATTACTTAACATAGAATGATTAAAGACAGTGTTAAATTTGTAAGAAAATTATAACTGGAAATACATGAATGTTGTTTGGATAGAAATTATTTTTAGATCATTTGCTTATGTAATACTGTATATAAACAAAGTATAAAAGTAACTTCTATCCCAGATCTATTTATTTTCTAAGGTCACTTATCTTTATCCTTTTCAAGAATTTTGCTATTATTTGAAATACTTTGTTGCCTTTATACGTTAACCTTTTTAGTATCACTATTGCCGTCTTCTTGAACAGAAATTTATTATTAATTAATGTTGAAAATGTTGGTAGTAGGAAACTTATATATGAATCAATTCAAATTTTGATAGGATTTTTCTAATTTGTAATAATTGAGCTAAACTAAAAATATTTTTGTGTAATTGAGCTAAACTAAAAATATTTTTGTGTAATTGAGCTAATGATTTAGTCTAGACTGTAATGGAGACTTGACACTAGTCATAATGCATATTGTTACAGTGCATTTTTCTAAATTTATGAATGACAATTCATAAATTTAGAAAAATGCAGTATAAATAGTATAAATTTCCAAAGGTGTTGATATAAGTAATGATTGATTGATTTATTAATGTAATGTTCTATATCAAGTGAGCTATTTGTCCAACCATAGTTAGCATATTATATAGTTTGTGATTTTTAATGAAAATTGTCAACATAGATGGAAATTAAGCAATATTATAATCAGTATTTTCCATATAAGTATACGAATCCAGACCAGATTTGAATCCATTTCAAAGAAAATAGCAAATTTTATTACCTTTTTGTTTTAAATATTTAAAATTGGCTTGAAAATAAATTGTCTTTAAAAGAACCAATAATTATTATATATCATATATATGAATTAATTTGAACATTGTGAAATGTTAAAAACATTTTTTCAGATCAATAATATACAGTAAAATAACATTTTAAAAGTATGGATTTTGTACTGGTGTCAAATATTTAAATTTAAGAAATGAACTCTTGAACTACTTTTGTAATAAAAAATTACTTTAAGCAAACAGTTTATTTTCAGATGCTTGTTACTGAAATTAAATGAAAGGATAAAAGATTATTGCAAAATAATAAGCTAAATGGCTGTGTAGTATTAACCTACTGCCTAGAGATTGGGTTTGAATTCAATCCAGATCTTTATACAGTAATTTGCTATAAATAGTAAGGAGTTTTTTTTAATTCTACCCTGTGAGCATTAAGATCACTTTTATTTATAGCAAGCTTATTGTGGGTTTGGCCAGGCATACAATGGAACAGTCAGGTAGTGAGAAATGGCTGTAACGTATCTGGATAGACCTCCCGAAAAATTCCTGGAGTTTTTTCCTGTTCATATTCAATTCCAGGTCCCCAGAGTGGTAGGCTGCTACCCTAACCACTCGTCTATCCAGCTAAATGGTAAGGATTAAGGCATTGTTCTTTGTTTCTCATTGATATTGGCCAGTTCCATTGCTGATCGAGTCTACAATGCAATGCTGTGTAAGAATCAAAAAACTACTTGGCTACATAGCCTTAATGGTGTTGTACCTTGTGTTGCTAAATCAGTCAAATCAATAATTATTATGGCATTAAAATTAAAGGAATATAAGTAATAAATATTTTAATTTTTATCAGTTTTAAGATAGAACTAAATTTGCTTAAGTAGTATTTTAATTAAGACACATATTCGGATGAAGGGTGGGTAGCCGAGTGGTTAAGAATAATTTGTTATTCTTCAATAGAAAAAATTTAAACAGAGTTTCTGAATCTTTTGTAGTATATATAAATAATTAAATATCTGTTTAAATAATTTAAACAGATAGATATTTAATTATTTAAAATATTACTCTGCAACAAAGAACTGCTGTATTGTTAACATTTTAATAATTGTTAATTGTCTCATATAATGATTATTTGCAAAATTTCTGAAGTCTGGAAATATAAATAATGGATTCGAAAAGTATTGTGTGCGCTCAAGCAATTGCTACTGTAGCATTAGTTGGAATTACTGGATATTACAGTTTCAGAAGTTTGCTTGGTAAAGAATTTCATCTTGTTGATTTAATTTTTGATGTAAAAAATTAACTGTATACTTCGAAATTTAAAACTCTTAAGATTAAATTTTTGTTCTTGCACATTCTTCTTCATGGATTCTACAATAAAAATCCATGCAGGCTAAAATCTTATTTCTATGATAGAGAAAGAGAGAGAGAGAGAGAGAGACTTCCTTTATGTTAATACAGGAACAGAACATAGAAAGAAGTTTTCTCTCTACATTAAATATCCTGTATTAATGTTATGTAATTTTATTGAATTTAATCAACAAAACCTTGAATTAATTACTAAAAAAAGTAGGAACTGGTACCAGATTTTTCACCATTGCCATTTATGTATCACTTAATTATTAAATTATAATTGCTAAAACACATAATGGACACTTGTGTAAAAATATAAAATATATTTATTAAATTTCTAAAGAAATATTAAAAATAAATGGTAATTATATTTATATTAAATTTCATAATTATTTTAATTTTTCAATAAACTAGTCAGGAAAGGAAAACATTACAATGCCGCAAAATCGATTCAGAAATGGGTACGAGGTCTGAAAATTTTGACGCGCTTACACGTAAAGGTAATTTTTGTATTAATTATTATTATTATCTAGATGTAAATTATACTTTAATTAAAGAACATTTATTAAAATTGTATGAACACACTGAGGGCTACATTCATGTTCTGAATGTTATCAAGTTACCAGTGGACATTTCGCCTTAACCAAATTTACTGAGATTGTAGCCACAAATAAAAGGTTGATCTTCAGTGTAATTAGTTTCTTGTGTGAAAAAGGACAAGTGAAGATGCTATTTTGGATAGTTAGTTTTTATTAATAAAGGTTTTTTTAAATATCAACAATGAGCAACACTGATGAGTGTTATTGCTTACGAGGAATTTCTGAAAATATCAATTATCTATTAATTTTTGTATTTTATGTCTTATTCTGGAGTATCTTAAAAAATTCTTTTTAAATTTTCTTGGTATTGTTTGTTATGATTGCCTCTTTCACACTTCTGAGGTTTTCTCCTGGATACTCCTTTTGTTATAATGGAGATTGTCACTATAATACAAAACAGATTAATTCTAAATTGAAGTAAATATTTACAGTATTTAGACTGTAATTTAGAGATATTAGACTGTATTTTTTTCAGTTTTACTTTCTTCTTCCTCTCCTTTCTCCTTTTCTTGTTTATATAAATTGTTAATGAGACAATACAGCTTGAATCTCCCACCAAATATCACATAAAAGGAAGTAAAAACACACTGAGTGCAGCATTAGCAGATTTTTATTTTTGCTAGTGCTGTTAACAAACTTATGTTCATTATCTACAGATGAATGAAAATATAAAAATAGAATACAATATTTTAATGTATATGGAACAAATATTTAAATTAAAATTAAAAACTGTTATGAGCATGCAACAATTTGATTATGCTAGATGTTGTAACATCATGCAGTACATGCATGGATATAAATCCATGTTAAAGCTGTGATAGCAGATATATATCACTATTTAATTGTTTATATAGGGCAGTGATTCTCAAACTTTTTCGATTCACCGCCCCCTTTGTCTATAAAGTTATACCCAACGCCCCCTAACCCATTTTCTCTTGTGTGAGAAAGGATTAGAAACATTCTTAGGAAAACTTTTCTATGAATCTCACACTTTGTGCCCTTACTGTACATTGTTCTCAACATCTGGAAACCATTAAATGCAATGTTTAATGGTTTCCAGATGTTGAGAACAATGGTTCCTCTTATCCATTTAACAGAGAAAAGGGAATGGCTGTCAGTGACCCCAACTTTTGTCTTTGGTCACTGTTCAGAACCCTGTCTCCAGCGCCCCTCTAGATTTACTCACCACCCACAAGGGGGCATTATCACCCACTTTGAGAAACGCTGATATAGGGCAACCCACACATTGACAGGTCAAGCGTGGCTAAAGTTGTTGTAAGGAGAGATTCCCATATAGGCCTAAACATGAGTTTCTGGTCATTGTAGCATTTGAGTAACATTGTTTGAGTCCATAATGGTTTTAGTTCTGTTCAAGCATTTTTTTTAGAAGCTCAGTGGTATGCTTTCCTTTTACCGTGTCATCCTGGTGTTCAGCTAGGCAGCTAGCAAGTATTTGTGTTGTGGCTCCAATGTACCTCGTGTTCATTTCCATAATGGGATTCTCCAACAGTACAGCATAGATTCCCAATTTTCCAAAGATGGAGAATTTATCCTGATCGTTGCAAATGAGCCTTTGCTACCAAATTTGGTATGTGGGTTGCCCTATCCACACATGCACTGCATGACATTATAACATCTAGCATAATTGAATTTTGTAGCATGCTCATAATGGTTTTTAATTTTAATTTAATGTGTTCTATTTACATTACAACATTGTATTCTATTTTTAAATTTTCATTCACCTGAAGATGATGAACATAAGTTCATTGAAAGTGCTAGCGAAAATAAAAAGCTGTTAATGCCACACCCGCTATGTTTTTACTTCCTTTTATTGCTAATGAGAAACTTTATAAGAAATAATCTGCATTTTTTTTGCTCTTGAAAGTATTAGAGCCTTAGTAACATCTAAATCAAAATTTTGATTTTGATGTATTGTATGAGTCTACCTCTCAAACATGCAGTAAGTTATAACTGAAATATGGATATAGTTTATAATAGCTTATGGCAAAAATATATAATTAAGTCATGTTACTTTTATTGTTATATTTATCATAGTGCTTTTTAAACAATTTATACAGTATGTCAATGATACATACTGTACATTGAACATTAAATCAATAAAAATTAGAATCAATAAAAATTTCAGTTGGTTAACTTGGTAAGTACATTATTGTACATAAGATCTACTGATAAATTCTAACTAAAAATCATTACAAGTAAAATATTAATAATTTATACAAAACAATATACAACAGTATTACTACAGTATACAGTATATGACAGTATAACACTGTAGTACACTTCTGATTACATTTAGCTGTTAGAAGCAGCATATGTTCATTTATACTAAATTTTTATTATTACATACATTTCTACATTAAATAATCTAAATAAGTTCATCAATTACAAGTAACAATTGTGTACCAGTAAATGGTGCATAATGATTATTAATTCTATTGAGTTTGTTCATCACTCTACAATGCTATGTAAGTCACCTCCTAGTTTGGAGAAAAGCTCAAAAAGTTGATTTATACATTGGCATATATCTCTCTGCATGCCATATCAGAACATCCTCACGTCAGTGAGCACCTGGCACAGGTTAATAATACGGCCATGGTGTATCCTGTGTGAAGTTACACCCAGAGTGGTTTCCCATTGCCTTCTCTGGAGTGTGGTGTTATGCAAGGGGAAAGAATGCCTTCCAGGAGGTCTTGTAAAGGAAACTTGCCCCTATTCAGGTATTATTAATGTGGAGAAAACCTGGAAAGCTCCACGTGGCCAGCCTGTCCAAGTGCAGCATGAACCTGCGACTGAACTCCCAGTATGTAGCGACAGAACCGCTCGGCCACTGATCGGCTTGGCATATATAGAGTTATTAATTATTATCTGATGATGGATAACTGAGATGATAAGATTATCAGCTTGCCACTCTGGGGAGTTCATAGTTGTGGGCTGGTACCTTTATCATCTAAATTTGAATCTAAATTGGCTTAGAAATTTTCACAAGTATGTTGACTTGGATATGTCAAGCTCCATTTCTCATCATCTGGCTATTTTCATTGTGGATCTGGTCATGCTTACGGTAAGCAGGAATAAAAGGTCATTGTAGTTCCTACACGATAGCAAGGGTTTGAAAAAAATAATCACCACCTAGTATCTTACATTAGTACATAATATTATAATCATAGAATATATGGGGTCTTCCAAAAAAAACGCTATTATGTAAATTATAATTATGTTAATTATTACATTAAAATATTGGAAAATTGTCCAAGTTTCATATTTGCTTATTACAGCTTCTCACTGTGTGCATCTTGTGTTGCATGGAACACATCTGACCAATACTCAAATTTTATCTATGCTCTACATGCTTTAGAGCATTAGAATAATGCTTTAATCTGTCATCACTCCTCCCACGGCAGCCACAATTCTATAGCTCCTGCAGATTACTCATTTTTAACAGTGATGAATGATTCCGAGTTTGTAAAGTTACCATTTTTGTTTATGGCACTTCCTAGAGGTAGTAGATGATAAGATGTTTGAATGCAGATGGAAAATGAAACTCTGACAGTTACTCTATTGATTAGATGTATATTGCATACCTCTCAGATAATAATTAACATAATTACAGTAATTTAAAATAGTAAAATTCGTCTTGGAAGACACTGTTTTTATGAATTTTTAGTATTTATACAGTTACAAATTTTGTTATGACTGAATGTACATTTTCTTCTTTTATGACACTTGTTAATAAACCTACATTTAGGATTTTATGTATTTCCATTTATAAATATTTTATACTGTTTTCTTCGTGTCACTACAGGAAATATCAGCTACAAAGATTGAAGAATGGTGGAGAACAGTTTCGAGAAAGGATAATTTGTTGCATGAAATTGAGACGAAAGATGCACAGAATCAGAAATTTGCTTTTTCTTTACCATTTGTAACAAATGCCATTACAAATTTGAAACAGGTAACAAATTTTTAAAAGTTTTTATTGAAATTATCTCATCCAAGTTGACAATTGCTGGTTTAAATCCACTATTCACTATTTACTTTTACTATCCTAGCTGTTATGTACTGTAATAAATTACTATTACATAATTATTGCCAACCAAATTATTAGAATAGGTTAGGTTAGGTTAGTACGTTTGTCCCCACTGTTTCAGAGACGAGCCGCCATGTTCGCTACCATAAGTAACATTAACCTAATTTAATTTAACTGAAAGGTACGTACTTTTGTTACTATCTTGTGTTAAACTCGACAATTAGAAACAAATTAGCTTGAATGTAATCTGTTGATAATTATTTATTTTATTGTATTGTTTGGATTGTTTGAATGTAATTTATTTATACAGCTGCTAAATAACTAGTCTGGCTGTCTGCCATTTTGTTGTATATAATTGTACTGTATATAGAATAAGAATGCCTTTCTTCTTTCCTATAAATCTTCTTTCTTCTGTTTTCAACCCTTTATTGGCATGTGACAGGAGCTGTAATATTCGTGGGTCCTAATTGGCCGTTCTACAAAAGGGACCGGAAGGGGGTCCTGCCCAAAGCTACCAATATACACGAGGTGAGAAAGAAAGACTCTTTTGGTTTCGCCACCGAGGAGAGAGGTCAAGCGAGAGTGACTGGAGGACTGTGTGTAAGGCTGAGGGGAAAGAGAGAAAAGGCCAGCATAGACCAAGTAGGAACACAGACAAGAAAATAATTGAGATAGTTATTCCGGAGAGATCCAAGGAACTGCCTTGGCACATGTTTATTAATAACTGCTTTGTACCCCCCCTGGATGCTGACGTATTGTACATTCGCCATGCACGAAGTGATCAACGTCAATATTCACCCAGTTCAGGATCCACAGATCTAGCTACTGGTACATTTTCTAACTATCCTTACCTTCCTCCTTCTAGTAGTAATAGTGATAGTAATTATAATTATCTTAGTTTTAATTGGGATTGTATGTATATATAAAATTTTGCATGGGAAGTTCGAACGAGAGAGGAGACGCCATAAATATATTGGTATATAATTGTCTCTGTGATGGGCATTTTGTTCTCTGTGAATTCATTTGACTAATAAAGCGATTTGATCATTATTTGCTTTGTCATCTTATCACGCGTTTTACACACACATTTTCACACTAGTATAAAACTGTTATCCGAATTAATGTAGTTCTCCTTTAGCTTTTAATATTTTAGTGACAAAAAATAACATCACTTATCTAATTTTTCCAAACTTTGAATATATAAAATTTACTGAATTATATTGAGATAGTATTGATTACTAGTAAATATGTTTTGCTTTAATTAGTAACATTCATTACATTGAGATGATGTCGAAACTCTGTTTTTTTGTTTTTCGAATAAACAGAAATTTGTTGGAAGATAGTGGTTTTAGCTCATTTAGTTTAAATAAAGGATAAATGTTTTCGAACCTTTATCTGGACCAACTTCAGCTTATTATATTCAAAATGAAAACAGGATATATTCAGTGTTCTTAAAATTCATGAAATTTTCATTAAAAATTTTAAAAACATTTAACATGCTTGGTTGGTGGAGAGTTTAATATATATAAAGTAAAATATAGTTATTTCCTTGCAGTTTATTAAGCTTTAATATTTGCATTATTGTGCTTCGAGCTATCGGTACGAATGTCATAATAACATTTCTGGACGCAAGTTGCAAATTTTGAAAAGAATATGCGTTTCCTAGGCAACGTTTCTCTTTTTAAACTGCTTTATTACCTAGCCATTGAAGATTTTTTTATTGTAACAGTCCTGAATACAAACATCACATGCTCATTAAAGTTTTAGAATGCGAGATTGAGGTCGAAGTTTTAAACATGAAAATGTGTACGTCGGACGTTCTGTGCCGCTTTCCCGTAAGGCTAGAAGTTTGACAATGGTGTTTGGAATGTCGAGCATGATTCCACTGACTATCCAAACATCATTATCGAACTTTCAAGCTTACGGAAGAGCGGCGCAGAACGTACACGTTTTTGCGTATAGAACTTCGGCCTCAACTTTGCTATTAAACCTTAAACTTCAAGAAATAAATTATATTTTCATCATATGTACTATTTTTTGTTGATCCTTACAATTGTTCAAGTTAATTTTTTAATCTTTTTAAATCTTTTATTCATAAGTATCATTTAATTATATTGGTAAATTGATTAAACTTATCATTTTTTTCAGTTGTTGATAACAGGTATCATAGCAGATTGGTGGAGAAAATCTACTGTTAACAGTGAAACGTACGTGGATAATGCAGAAGATATCTTAATCAAATGTATTCAAGATGTCGAATCTCAAAAGGTTAATATTTTACGTTAGTCTAATGTTTTCATTCTATTTTTTTTAAGAGGAAATGAGAATTTTTGGTTAATGTAACACTTGGTGCCAAGATGGCAGCTCATCTCTGATTCTAGCTAGGAAACAGTGGGACGCACGTTCTAACCTAACCTAACCTACTTTAATAATTTGGTTGCTAATAATTATGGTAATTTATTAGAATAGGTTAGGTTAGGTTAGGTTAGAATGTGTGTCCCACTGTTTCCTTGGTGGAATCAGAGACGAGCTGCCATCTTGGCACCAAGGGTTACATTAACCAAATTTTTAAATGGAAAGGGTCTTTATTTAATGCGGAAGGATCACAAACATGCTTTCTTCTTTTCTTCTCGGAAGAATCATCCATAATACTTTCTTTAAACACGAATCAAATAGAATCTACATTAATATTAGATGGGATTCTTAAATTATTAGCAGTAATAAAAAGTCTATACAGATTTGATTATAAGAGAGATATGTTTATACTGTTATATGTTTAATTAAAGGTTGTTTCTGATATCAATTTAAAATTTTCTTTATTTAAATAAAAGTCTCTCAAATAAAATAAATATAATTTTAGATGGTTAAAACTTAAAACAGGGATACTCGATGGAGTCGACGTAGACTCTGGGGGCCAATGGAATTTTGAAAGGGGTTGATGGAACTTGGCAATCAATTGGGACTAAATTTACTATCATTCTGAATTTTTAATTGATGCTTTGTACTTGAAAATTATTTGAATAAATATGTCTAAAATCTTTCAATTGGACATTACTGAGGTACTTTGGGAAATTAAATTCTTTTGGAATAAAAGATAATGCCACTTTTTCCAACTTACAACTGGGTATTTTGAAATGTCCTACCTTTACCCTTATAAAATATAGTTTTTACAATACAGAATTAAAGAAGGAAAACAATGATACTAAAATTATTCCCAGGAAAATAGGTCGAAGTGACTAAATTTAGGATAAAAGACATAGGAAATGGATGAGTTTTATAGGATTTATTGGACAAAATGGGAATAGAAATCATTGACAAAGGTTTCAAAATTACCAAAGAAATGTACATAACAGAATGGAAGCAAACAATATGAGCAAAATTTTACAGTTAGAAATAGCACATTCTTTGATCTAATGAACAAAATATTGTCTTCACCTTGGATTCAATTAGTGTTGTTATCAATATAACTACAGTAGAGCATCGATTATCCGACCCCCGATTGACCGACCGTGTTCTAGCCGGCAAATTAAAATGTCCGCTAGTGATGTGGCACTACAATGTTTGGCTGTCTTGGCTACTTTAATATTATTTTTGTTAAATTTTTGCATGTTTTAGCTGGAAACACTGGCTCGACCATGAAAGGGAGACTAGTATTTAAATCTTGCTTAATTTTCTATTTTTCTTTCTTTTTGTATTTATTTTGTGCAAAATAAAAAAATAATTTTTAACGATACAATAGCGACGATTATTATTTAAAAAAAATTGTTAGGCTCAACATCGATGAAAATTCAACGCGAAGTAGGTTAATAGCGATATACTAATATACTAATTACATGGGATGTACTAATATACTATACTAATAACATATTTTTTTCATACTTTTCGGTTATCCGTTTTTTCGGTTATTCGACCAACCCCAGTCCCCAATTGAGTTGGATAATCGATGCTCTACATCTTTTCCAAGGCATTCTTCTCAATGGTTGCATTCGGCAGATTCAACAGTTGTAACAGTTGTAACTGAGCAAATGTGTTTCAATCGTTAGCTGTTACATAGTTACATTCGCTGAATGATGAGTGATGTATGTGTTGGAACAAAAAGCAGCCATCATTGGTCAGTTTCAGGTAATGATAGGCAGCGTAAATGAAAGATGCTACTAAATGTGACATCAAAATACCAAATATGTTCCAAAACGACGCTACTGTAAAGGGCATTCAGCAGAAAAGTACTCAACAGCTTTGGAACTGTTGAGTCTGCTGAACGCAGCCATTGACTAATATTTTGATGAGCATAGTTGATTATAAATTAATGAGAATATTCTAACCAAAAATTTTTGGGTGTGAACTTTTTCTGTCTGGAAAATATAGTTGTTTGCAAATGTGAACCATTTTTATAGAATTTGAGATATTTCATTTTTAATATATATTTTTGGCTTTATGATGCTAGTATACGAAAGCTTCAGTTGTCAGCAATTGAAGCTTTTGTATACTAGCATCATAGAGCCAAAAAGATATATTAAAGAAAATTATTAATAAATGCTTATCGTTTTCTTTAATTAATGGTTATTGTTCATGTGTATAGTTTTTATGGGCCCATTTCAGATGGCTTACAATGCAGTGGTGTAGCGAGAAGGGTGCAAGGAGGTATATCATGCACCAGACACCACTTGCAGAGGGGAGCCCAAATGGTCTCCAAGACAAACTATATGTGTTTCTGGAGGGGGGAGAGAGGCGCCAATAAGGTGTCGGGCGCCAGTTATGTTCGCTACACCACTGTTACAATGATGTTTTTACTGATGGTAATCCAAATGCATGGTTTTTAAATTGCAATGCACAGTTTTTTGCCATTATGAGTATGAAAGTCTTCAAAATTTACTGTTTAAATTGTTTTCCTATTGATTTATTTAAATTATTTTTGGAAAAGTATACTTTTAGGAAGTTTAAATACACATATTTAGAACAAATGCTTAAAACTCTAGTTTTGATACTAGTTCATGTACTCTTTCAATACATTATCATTAAAGTCAGATGAATACAAATGATTATGTTAATGTGATATTTAAATATTCATACTAGCACTTAAATAACAAATATCAAATATACTTTGTTGTTTAACTTGCAGAAACTTCTAAAGGCAGAATATTCTTAGAATTTATGAAAAGTAAATCATATTAACGAAACAGAATGGTTTATTTATTTGTATCATGCTTAAAATATGTTTAATTTATATTTAATTTTATAGAAAAACGATGTGGAAGAAATTGCCAAATGGTGGCAAACAGTTGTCGACGAATATAGATTGTCTGCGAATAACTTAGCATTAGATGTAGGATGCGAATGTAATATTAATAAAAACAGCAAAAAAGAAGTTGATGAATCAGTTAAAGAATTGAAAATTAAAGAGCAAGTTCCGACTGATGCTGGAAGTCATCTCAGATGTCTGGAAATAGCCGAAAACAAAACCAATAATGTAAGTCAAGTCAAGCCAGATATTTGCCTGTATTTGCCTGTATTTGTATATTTTATTCTAACTTATAATTTATTTAGAATTAATTTGAATGCTATTTATTATGTGTGAAATCAATACAGGTACTCCTCACTTTATGACCGAATTCCATTTCGACAACTATGTCGTTAAGCGAGAAGCTTGCTCCGGGAATATAGGATCATCGTAAAATTATACAAATTATGCAACAAACTTCAAATTTATTCATAAAAAGATTATTATAGTACGCTGTTAGCCTATTATAGTAGGTTTAGTGTGCATGTCACCATTCGTTACTGACCGACACTCAAGCCGAGAAAGGGGATTCCCCGAATTGCAGGTCAAAACTCGATTGGTCGTAAGTGCGAGTGGCCGTTAAGCAGATAGGTTGTAAAGTGAGGAGTACCTGTATTGAAATATTTGAAAATGGTTATGTTAACTCGTTCTATACTACACCGAGTTAACATAACAAGTGCAAAATGATTAAACGTACAAGACGGACTCAATCAAATAATCTTATATCCTATTTAACAAGTTATTTTACCATTTCTGTACACCTTGCACTACAGCATAACAATTCTAATAAAATAAATATAATATTTAATGTAATAAAATTTAAAAGTATATGAAGTGATAGCAATGGTATTATTACAGATTGACATCGTTAACGTTGAAATCTTAGAAAATCAAGAATCGAAACATCCTCAACTGAGTAACTGTTGGTCTGAATGTGTTTCATCTGGTTATAGAAATAATAGTAGCAGTGAATCTTCTATAGAAGGAGGCTCACTTGTGGAAATACCATTAAAAAAATGTTCTCCGGTGTTTTCTTTATTTGGAGAAAATGCAATTGTAAATCAAAATGAAAAACTGAAAGAAGTAGAAGAATTTTCAGAACCCAGGATAGAAATTATTCAGGATTTTAAATTTAATTCTCTATCTGAATCATCAGACAATGAATATAAAGATGATATCTTACAAGCAAGAGATAATTATGGTGATGATGATTTTTTCAAATCATGTACAGAGAATAAGGTAAGTGAATATAGCTGTTTTTTTTTATTAAAGTTTGCATGCTTAATCAAAAGATTGCTAAGTATTAATTAATTTAATGTAAATTAATACATATCTAATACAAATTGTTAAGAGGGGATATGATTTCAGTAAAATAAACAAATTAAATACGAAATTTAGTATTGAGAGAGAGATAAAGACTAAAAGTATTTATGGAAAAATTGTTGTTTAATTACGTAATTAACATATTTTTAATATTAAAAATATGTTAATTATCCACATAATCACTGGATTTGTCTAAGCACTTGTTTTAGTTCAGTGGGTGATTATCAATGCACCCATTCCATCAGAAAAGAATTTTGTGTCATGACTCTTCAGTTCGATGATGGTCTGTTTTACTCTCTCCACAATTGGAAGTCGTCGTCCATGGAGCCCCAAAGAGATAGAAGTTGTAGGTGCCAGGTCCAAGTTACAGAGTCTTGAAACAAAATTCTTCTCTGATGGATTGGATGCATTCATCACTTGGTGGAACAAGTGTTGATAAATTTGGTAATTAAGTGAAAACGTAGTATCACTTTTATAACAGTAAAAATATAGAGTCTACACCAATATTTTGGACTCTTTGAAATCAATCACAGTAACCGATATTTTGAAGAGTTCGGAATATTGGTGTAGATTCTGTTGCAGATTGTACCTTTACTGAAGAGAGATTGGCTAGAATTTCAATCTGAAATACATTTAAATAAAATATCTGAGAATTAATCATCTTCTGAGTAATTCGGGTGAACATTGGATTCGAAAGACATAACATTTCGGTTTATTTGCCCAAAAAACCCCTTTTAAGTGATTATAAAAGTGAATGATTATATCTGGCAAATATTACTAATTTTAGCTTTGTATGAAAACATAGTGTTCTTACCTCTGTATGTCTAGCTGTAGTTTTACATTTCTACTAACAAAGGTATGTTCGGAAATCCACTTGTTACCATATTTATTGATCCTACCTTGTAAATTTCAAAACCTGTAGAATATAACTTCAAATCTCATTGTGAAGTTCTTATCATTCTTGTTTGATGTGCAAATTCATCATCATATTTATTATAAATATAATATTATATACAGTAGACCCCCCCTATAACATGGTAGGTACGTTCTATGTTATATGAATTCCATGTTGTACGAGTCACTTAGATTTTACAAATACATGAGCCATTCACAGCCCAACACTTGTGCAGTTTAGGGGGTACAGCTGTTTGAAAGGTTTTCTTCCATAAAATTAATTGATTCTAGACTAATTTGACTCAAACATTTCCAAAACACGTATAATTTTTTGGGAATAATCCATATAAATATGCTATAAACAAAAAATTGTAGGAATACTTACCGAGTGCACACCGTTTGAAGACGCCATTGCTTAAGCTTGTTTTCATCGCGGAGCGGCTCATCGAACGGCCGCCGCATTTCCCGATAAGTTATTCTTTCTGCGAAAAATTCGCCGAACTTTGGAGACATCATTAATAGAAATATAATTTTTATGGCCGTTGAATAATAAATGTTTTTTAGTAGGTCCGCTGCTCGTTTAAACTCGGCGGTTTATACAATGTCCACTATTGGTCCAGATTCGACCAAACCTGTCGGGACACGAGTCGGCTGTGGCAATCTGTCTCATTCTTTTACTGTGTTATACGAGCCTCTTTTAGCGTGTTATACGAACACGATCGCAATTTTTTCGCCGTGTTATATGAGTCTGTCTTATATGAACCCGTGTTATGGGGGGTCTGCTGTATTTCATATTATAAGTAAAAATTCCTAATATTAATTTTTATCAATTTATAATTTTTGTCAGCATGATTTTGCATAGTTTTCTTTGGATATCTATATTATTAAATTTTATTTACTATGGAATTTCTTGGATTTTTATTTAAAATGAATAATATACTATGGCCAGCATCAGTGATTATAATCTCTTTAGTATCTAGTACTTGCTTGAGAAGTCAGTAAGGTTTTATATTAATAATAATCAAATTATTATTAATAATTTATTTTTTATTTGCTTTGCATGGGTGATTTTTTATAATATTTTGATAAAGTAAATTAAATAATTATAAATTTATCAGACAAAGTTATTACTACTAATAATAACTGTATTATAATTATATGTTTTTGTATAGGGGAGGATGGGGCAACTTCTGCACGATAAGAATAAGTTAAATTTTGTGTTACAAATACTGCTATAAACTGAAAGAAAAGCATTGTTTATTGTGTACCAGAATGTAACTTTACCATAGAACTGGTTAAAATCAGTTTGGAAATAAAAATAATCATAATAATAATAACTTTATAAAGAGATAGCGATTGCCGAAGTTGCCCCATACCAGGGGCAACCTCGGCAACAGTAATGGGGCAAGATAGGCAGGTATGTAAATTTATGTTATTAACAATGTATAAGTTGGAATTCACTATTAAAACGAAGAAATACAAGTCCAAAAACTTATTTAATATTATAACAACAAATTACAAATTCAAAGTCATATTTAAGTAAAGAAAATGTGAATTAATTACAAAAAAAATCAAACAGATAATAAATGAAAACATCCTAATGCAAGTTAAAAGCAATATAAATGAATTAATGAACTCAAACAAACAGTAGAAATGAAATATGCTTAACAGCAAATTGTTTATGCCCTACACATATCACAAATAAATTGAACCAACTCGTTTTCCAGATCTGTACAGCCACATGAGCCCACAGTTCACATAATCCACTTTTCCTGAGTAGTTCCATAAGTATTTTTGTCGTCATTTTCTGGTTTTTTAGGACTTTTCTGCCCCTTTCCTTTAGTGAACTTCAAATCCGATTTCTCCAAACCATTGCCCTTCTGCAAGTTCCTGATTTTTTAACTTTAGTTTTGGCTTCTAGTGTGGCTTTGTATGGGAATCCAGTTATTTCTTCTGCTTGTTGTTGTTTGTGGCCAAATCAAACCCTAGCAAAACATGATCAGGAACAAGATTGGCAACACTGCCGAAGATGCCCCAATAGTCATGATTTAGAAACATTAAGTGGAACCCTGAGAATAGGATACCAAGCCAGGATCTGGCCACGTGAATAAGTTAATGTTTTATCTTTCTAACAGGAAAAATAACTTTCGTTATTATGGAATTTTAACAAAACGTGCCAATTCTATATAAATGGAAGCAAAATATTATAAGAAATTGAATGAAACAGACAACTTATTTGATATTTCAACTACGCTTGTCGGAGAACAACACAGACACCACACTCAACAAGCCGTCGTTAAAACTCAACTGTTTTTCTTCTAAAGAGAGTCTACTTTTATTTTGTTTCAAAGAAAATTTAATTGACAAACTTTCCCTGTATGCCAAAGTTACTCTGTCCTCTCCTAAACATTTTTAAATATCTACTTTAGAAGTATCTGAATTTATTCATATAATTTGAGATGTTGCATTAGAAAGATATGATTGTTTCAATGCCAATTGGGCCCAGCAGTGGCCAAGTGGTTCTGTTCTCTGAACACTGGGAGTTTGGTCGTGTGTTTGCACCTTGCCGGGACGAGCTGGCCATATGGAGTTTTCCGGGTTTTCTCCATGTCTGTAACCCCTGAATAGGGCCAGTTACCCTTAAAAAGACTTCCTGGAAGGCATCCCCCCAGGCGGATTGCCCAAGTGTTGCATTGCTGTAATTTAATTAAACAAACAAACAATGCCAATTGTTTTCTCTACCATAGTTTTTTTTTATAAATGTAGTCTTTATATATAGGATATTCAATGGATTTTAGCATTTTTAAAATTTAACTCTGATAATTTTAAAATATTGATGGTTAATTAGATAATTTTATTTTGTTTTTATTGATATGGATTCTTCTTTGGCTAATTGTCAAATAATGGAAGTCTTATACATTTTATTTTAGAAATACCTTTAAAATCTAAAATACATTTAATGTAATAGCTTAAAAAACTTCAGGTGAATATAATAAAAAACCTAGTTTAACTCAAGAAATCAAATCCTTAAAATTTCTGCTAAAGATCCTATTGTTTTCTAAATTTAAATGCCTTGATAAAGTAGTTTCGATACACAATTATAGTAATTTTTATGTATATATTTTTCACTATATTAGATTTAAAACATGGTTTATTATAACATAGATTCAATTAAAAACAAATATATATTTTTGCATTTAGTAATTCTAATGAATGTTTAAATTTCACAAATTACAAAGAGGCAACCTTTAAGTGGTTAAAACCTTATATTTTCACAAATGTTCACAAATGTGGCAAAATGCCGACATTTATACAAAATTTGTGTGAATGTTGACATTTTGCCTCATGCATTCCAGCTTGCTCTTACTGTACAGGTTACCCACCTTCAGAGTCTTAATAACAAGAGTCTTCGCTCGTTGTTTGAGTTTCGTTGATACTATCAATGAGTTAGATTATATTAGAGATGTGTTCCTTGAACACTGTTTCCAGAAGAATATGGTTGAAAAGTTGATCACAATGTATAAGAAGGTTAAGTATAACACCCCTATTTTGACCAAGAGTGAAAAGAAGTTACTTTTGGTGACATACAACGAAGATCTGGGTTATTTTCTGTGATTTCAAGCTAACCAAGGATATAGTGATAGCAGGAATTCTTGCAGTGATTCTTATATTTTTCCCGAGTTTTCGGGTACATGTTTCTGACTATAGTGTTTATAAATGTTTTATATAGAAAGCAGCTTATACTTACGTAAAATATAACAACTTCAAACCCAATTCTTTGCGTAATTAATTTTAAATTAATTTATTTGATGGCCAGATGGCTGAAGTAGTTAAAGCATCATCCTATTTCGCTAAGGAATCTGTGATTGAATCTGGGTGAGCAATCCTAGGAATTTTTTGTGGGTAGACTCTCCCAGATATATCAGGCTCCATCTCTCACCACAGTGGAGAGAGTAAAAAATGAATTTATATACATATATCTAACTGTATGAGAAAATTATACAGAGAAAGGCAATTTCCGTATTTACTGCTGTAGATTATTTGCATTATAAATGTCTGTATATGTAAGTTTTATATTCAAAATTATATAATTGTTATTTATAGGAAATGAGAGTAGAAAGTGTTTACAGTCAACATCCATTTGGTGAGAATATTTCAATACAACATACTGATTTGGAAAAGGTAATAATAATAATAATAATATACTAAGATTATTATTATCATATTAGGATAAAATGTATTGTCGAATACGGCAATAGCTTCCATGGCAAAAATATTTGAATGGTGTAAAGCAGCCAGATTATACACATTTGCGCGTGTGCTTTACAGAAAACCGGCCTTACATGGTTTAGCCTTACTGCATCACATGTCTTTGATCCATAATACACTTACACTAAAGAAGGAAAGATGAAAAATTCTGAGATTTGGTTGTAATTTTCTTTTTTTCTGCACTAATCAAATCAAAACCCTGTATAAAATGGAAAACACTGACTTGTACTATTCCATTCCATTTTACACAGATTTTAATGCAATAACTATAATAATTAAAAACATTATATATCAAATATCTCAGTCATTCTCATTTCATTTTAAATCATTGCTAAAATTAAATTATTTTCAAATATTATTTTAAATTATCTATAAGTTTTTATTCAGTTTTTTATTAATTAACAGGAAACAGCAAGCAAAAAGTTGCAGAAGTTTTGGAGAATGACAAGAGAGAAAAAAGATTTTCAAATGAAATTGGCAAAAATTTCCTGTATTAGCATCGCTACAAAGAAATTTCTGTTACGCAGAAAACTTATGGTTGAAAGAGTGAGCATTATTTAATTTATATTATTTAGTTAGTTTATATCCTTAAAATTTCTATGATCATGAGTTGCTTTGTCTGTATCTTTGTATTCAATAATCTACTTGAGAAAAAACACCAAAACATTAAATAATTAAATAAAAATTTATTGATGTAATTAGTTGTCTTCAAGCTTTGGCCCCCTCAAAAATTTTTTGCAGATGCCCATGGCAACAGACAAAGCATTTTGTGTTCTATAGTTTGCAAAGTTGGAATCACTCATCATTGCGCAACACGAGTAATCTGCGGGAAGTGTAAAATTATGGCTGCCACGGAAGAAACGACGACAGATATGCCATAGCCTACTTAGAAAGAAAGAATTTGAGTATCGGTCAGATGTGCGCCATGTGACTGAGGTGCAAACATTGAGAAATTTTAATGGGCAAATGTGAAACTCGGACACTTTTCCAATGTTTAATGTACATTACAATGTTCTTGGATAATAATTAACATAATTACAAAAATGGTCACATTCTTTTTGGAAAACTGTACTTACAAGAAGGTGTACAGTCACTGCGGAAGAGGCAATAGGACCATGCTTTTTTGGAAGACTTCATAATTCGACTGTGCTTCTTGCACATGAAGAACTATGCATAGGAGGACCTGCCGCTACGAACGTAGCATAACAAGTTACTTCCATACTAACAATAACATTGTTTTGAAACATTCTGTATATAAAAACATGAACAAATAGCAATAATTAGAATTTCATTACATCTATAAAAATATTTTTATTAATATTTATGAGACATATAGCTGATAATTTGTTTTCTAAATTGATAGGATTTTGCATGTCTAAAGCTCCAGACTTTGTGGAGAATGATACAGGCAAAACAAAATTATCATGATATATATAAAAGTGCAGTTATTTGCGTAAGTGCTGGAAAGGGATTCGTGATGAGGAAAAGATATTATTCTTTCTTTTTGCTTGCAAAAAAGGTATGTTTTCTTTCTCTAAATTATCTCATGAAGCAATATGAGTAAATTTAGAAAGCAAATAATTCTATTAAGCAAGTAAGTCTATTAATAAATGCTTTTTTTAATAGAAGAAAACATGCAGGAAATTGCAAATATGGTGGAAGAACTTAATGAATAGAAAAACCTCAATTAAAATAATATTACTACAGGCACTTGGAAGAGGATTTCTACAACAGAAACTTCTTAAACAAAATTTAGTAAGTAATGAAGTCAAATCTTATTTAAAATAATCATTTTTATAGTGGAACAATTTTGTAGTAGGCAATTTTGTTGTGTATATTTGAAAATTCAGTATAAACGATGAATTAAAGCAAACTGTTTGTTATTTGACCAGCTATAATTCCACCCATTATACATAGACCTGAGATGTAATAGAGTCAGTTATCGTGGGTGAAGGATGAGGAAATAATATCTCAATTCATACAGTCTATGATAAATTATGGCGGATTAGACTGAGTTCAAAACTTGGATTTTTCACTATGATAGTATAATACTCGAATGAGCAAAAAGTTTAATGTTTTAATAACCAATTATTATCATAAATTTCTAATGATGAACAAATTGATACCATAAAAGCTTATTTAGAAGATGGCCAATCAGCCGAGCTTACTACTCTGAGGGATTCTTAACTGAATCAGTGTGGTTGAACAACCATTTTCTGTAGAAAGTTTATCCAAGATTTACTGTCCCTGTCTCCAACCAGCTGATCATCTCATTGTTGGTCTGGCTAAATCTGTGATGGGTATAGTAATATGATTAACTTCAATTACACTTTTAACAACAGATTTTGATATTTTAATGTTAATTTACTGTTAATTTAGTAGTATTTAGTAATGGGGAGAATCTATGAAATAATAAAATAGAAATTTTCAATTTCTTGTTGTTTAAAACATTATCTTTCTGCTTATAGAAATCATTAAAATACTTTCTTTCCTGTAAAGGACTGAGTGCTTTTAGATTTCTCCTATCCATTTTCACAGCTTAAATAAAAACAAAATCAAATTCAGTTTGAATTTTCTGCCATATTAGAATCATCATCATCATTATCACTGTCCACGAGATAGTGCCTCTTGGAATCTGATGCCATTTTCACCATTCTTTCCATCCCTTTCTGAATAGGGCACTGTAAACCAGCTCCTGAATACTATTCTTGCATCATTCTTTTACATATCCACCCATTCCCTATATGGCCTGTGTTTTTTATTTGTCTCTTCCATGATTCCAAGTGTTATAGTTTTAATTAGTCTCTTGTCACTCATTCTACAGATGTGACCGAAAACGCCAAGTTTCCTTTGAATGACCTGTTGGAATAGTGTTTTCGCTAGTCGGACTCATTTTTAGACTTTATCATTTGTGACCCTATCATGCCTATCTACTCTGAGTAGCTTCCTATAACATTTTCTTTTAAAGGTCTCTAATTGTCTTCTGGCTTCCTGGTGTAAATCCCATGCCTCATAGCTATAGAGTATACCACTAAAGATGTATGCATCTGTGTCATTCATATTAGAATACCTCATCAAATTCAAATGTGACTGTGTATGCACTTGTTCTAAAATTGTTTATAATGTTCTTTTGTTCTTATAATGTTTATTATTATTGTATGTAAAGGAAATGTTAAGTGTGTTTATATATATATAACTAATTTTTAGAGAGAAAATTATATCGGTAAATTGAGTGAACAGTATGAAGAGGAAATGGCCAATATTATGATCATTCAGAAGGTTTTGAGATGTTGTTTAACATGGTTTGAAGTAAGAGGAGATATTATGGAAATGTCAAAAGTGAGTATGACGACATTATTCCTTAAAGACATTTAAAAGAAATTAATAACTACAGGTACTCCTCACTTTACGACCTATCTGCTTAACGACCAATTGAGTTTCGACCTGCAATTCGGGGAATCCCCTTTCTCGGCTTGAGTGTCGGTCAGTAACGAATGGTGACATGCGTACTAAGTGTACTATAATAGTCTTTTTATGAATAAATTTCAAGTTTGTTGCATAATTTGTATAATTTTACAACGATCCTATATTCCCGGTGCAAACTCCTCGCTTATCGATCAATTCGCTTAATGACGTAGTCGTCGGAACGGAACTCGGTCGCAAAGTGAGGAGTACCTGTATTCACATACTTATTTAAAAGTAAGATATAATTAATATTATTAATTACGTAAATTTGGTTCATTTACTTCTTAATATACTTAATTGTTGTAAAGTAATGATAATAATTATCATGTATTTCTATATTATCAGACATTTCTATGCATGATGGAAGAAAATTTGGGAAATTGCATGGAAGAAATTTTGGAAAGAAAAAAGTAACTTTATTTGAACATTATTTAATACTTTACATACTTTATTATGGTAATTAATTCTTTAATTTTTCAATTTAGGTACAGATGCACACCATTTTAATAACAGAGAATAAATATATTTTATAATTAAAAGAAAGCTAATATAAGAAATTTTTTTAAGTCAAAATTTTTTAAATGTAATAGTTTTGTTTAAATATTTTGACTTTAAAATTGATAAATGGTATTAAATAAAACTTAATACAAAGATGGCGCATGATTACTTTTTTAAGAAATAATTTAATTAATTATTGAGTAGAAAATAACAGATTATAATACTAGAATGATCATTGGAATCCATTTTGACCCTTAAATGCAATAAATTAAGTTATTAGTAATATAGTTTTTATTTTTAGGGGTTGAGGGATTGTGACTCTTCAGTACTGCACAAATTAACTGGATAATGAAAAGAGAGAATTAAGCATAAAAATCGTAATATATATTACAAAATTTAGAACATGATATGTCCTTTGTTGCTACTCTCTTAGCATGACTTTTCCAGATTTCTGCATGTCTTCTTTGCTTCTTGACCCTGCAATCATCTTTGCTATGTTGGACAATCCATTTTTTTATCTTTAACTTAATAATAGTCTACAGATTTTTAATCGGATTCAAATCTGATGAGTTGTTAGGCCAGTCCAATACTGTAAGCTTTTCTTGTGCAAAAAACTCTTTGGTGTACATACTTGGAATTATGATAAGATACCAAATACCATGTCTTGCTGGAATATGCTGTCACCATTTGGAAATCACTTCTGTAGGTCAGTAACAGTTTTATTTTCAGAACACATTTTTCACTATTTATTATTCCTTCGATGGAATGGAGTGTGTCTGATCCAGCTTCAGTAATTCACTCTCAAGATATCACTTTGGGAGGATGTTTTTAGCTTACTGGATGTGGATAGGTCAAAGAGGTTGTCTAGGTGAATGTAAAATTAACTTTGATGTATTCCTTTACTCTTTAAAATGAGTTTTCTTAGAAAAAGTCATATTTTATTCATTTCCAAAGTCTAGTCTTGATGTTTCTTTGCCTGTGACAAATGCTACTTCCTCATTGTGGCAGTTAAAAGTTGTTCTTCGGCCACATGGCCAATAAGAAGCTAGCCTTGTGGCCACATTCCAGAAGTGCTGGTGCAGTGTTGAGGCATTGACATCAACCCTTTGTAGTGCTAGTTCTCTCATGATATCCTCACTTGTCTTATGAGGATTTATGATGCTTATTCTTTGAATTAAAACATTATCTCACAGAACTTTGTTTTTTACTTATTCTTCCACAACACCATTTCTAGAAAGTGTTTGTCATACCTGACTCTGTACACAACTTCAAAATTCTACAAACAATTTACTCATACTAACTACTTTTGTAGTTTCTCAAATCATTATCTCAGTAGTCTCTTTCAAAGTAATAATTTGAGAAACTTACATAGTGATTACAATCCCAGGAACCTGAAAAGTACAAATGTAAGAAGTTAGATGAATTTATCTGTATTCAAATATCTTTTAATAGCTGGAATTTCTTGAATAAAATCACCTAAACACATCTTTCCTACTATTCCAGCACTAACTTTACACACAGAACAGACAATTTCAGCCCAATTCACAGGCCTGATTCAGGTTAGAAGTATGAAATTAAGAGGGCACAGGGTCACTACCCTAATTGCCACTTACACATCGAGCTGGTAAAACTCACTCACATTGTCGTTCGGATGTCTTTTTATTGAGTGGCAAAGGGGTTGAGCAAGCCAGCAGATATCTGTGGTTCGGAATGATAGGAAACAGGTTTAACAAATAAACAAAGCATTTATTAAATAACTAACACTACATTACTAGCAGCTATACAGGGGTAAATACATATAAAGCTAAAGGCTGGGTGTAACTACACCTATAGACAATTCTAGATTAAGCAGATGCCTAATAGATCAACTTATAGATGAACAGAGATCAGATTAAAAGAACACAAATATGACATGCTTAAAGACAATTACATCACTCCCTTAGCCAAATATATGAGCAAACCTGGAGCATCCTGTCGTTGGGGAGGTCATGATTAGAGTTGAGGAAGGAGAAACATCTGCATGTGAAAAGTATCAGTAGCTGAAGGAAAATATATGGCACCTAACTTCACTGTTTGCAGTTGGCAGAACTTCAGCAAGACCAAGTTGAGATAAGAAACTAAGTGTTGATGGCTGAAAGCAAAGAGTATAAGTCTAAAATGGGATTTTGCAAGGGTAACAAAACTACATATATACTCATGCTTGTAATGCAGAGTTTACATGTGCAAAGTGTATCAGAAATGTTGAATAGAATATGATCTGCAGGAACATTGTACATAAATAAGCTTTAAAAGAAAACTTTTTAACTCATGTCTCCTTGTTTTAAAGTCTTGTGATGTGTAAACATAGAACATTAAAATGAATTGTTTCTATGGTAGCATGAAAAATTCTTTATAAGAATAAAAGGACTGTGAACAAATAATTTAATTAATACAGTAAGTTTGTAGATGTGAGTTTGATTTTTATCCTTTATTTAATATGTACATTTTCCTTCTACATAAGAATATCCCTCTTAATCAAATGATAACATCAGCTTCACTGGATCTTACCTTGGCTAATTAAAAGTATATAGTAGATATAAAATAACACAAGCATTAATTAATATTTGTTACATTTTGAACATATCTCTGTTCTCATGTTGTTAAGTTTTTTTGTATCTGTTCTTTAATTAAAAAAAATTTTTAGTAACAAATACAAAAAATATATATATATATATATAACATTTTTTATATTCTCTCTTTCCTCATAGTTTTGCAGCTATTCCAACAATATTCTGAAAGGAACACTGCAGAAACTTGTCTTCATTTTCAGTTCTTAGCAGAGCTGAAGAAGAAGACAAGTTTCTGGAACTTTCTATAGCAATTTTTGTAATTTGTCAGATAAATTTTTTTTTTTTTTTTTAAGAACTCAGTAAGTTTCATACGCAAAATGTACAGGGTTTACTACTTTAAACTGTCATATCATGGCTTTAAATTCATATTTAAGGAAACGATCGTGAGTCAAGTGATATTGGGTTGTTGTTAGGTGCCTTCGAGTCAATGCCAACTCCTGGTGACCCGATGGATTAGATGTCTCCAAAGCATTCTATCCTCTACGATGTTTTTCAGTTCGTGCAAGGTCAGTTCTTTCTCTGCTCTATTCGTCTGATTCTTTGTTGACCCTTCCTGCACCTTCTCTATCTTTCCAAGCATGATTTTTCATTCTAGTCCATCATGTGTCGAATGCCAAAAGAACACTCTCTGCTTTAGAAGCAAGGCCTAAAGAAACATCTCAGGCTTTGAGGATTGAGATGTTTGTTTTTTTTGTTTTTATTGTCCTCAAGAATCTTCTCCAAACCCAGAGCTCAAAGGCATCTCCAGTTTCTTCTGTTTAAACTTTCCGGGTGTGTGTCTTTTGCATCCATGTATGACAACAGGAAAGACTAAGAGATGTTACTAATCTGTTCTTTGTGTAAATTGGTCATCTCCTTGTCCTTCTTGATGGGTTGAAGGCATAACATAGCTTTTTTCCCTAGCAAGATGTACCAACTCAAAAAGTGTAAGCTTGTATGCCAATTCAAAGCCATGATATAAAGTTTGATGTTATAAACTACCCATTGGGATATCTTGTATTTTTAGACACTTGTCTTCATCTTCAGTTCTTGGCAGAACGTATCCTTCAAAAATGTAAACTGACATCTAAAAGAACATTTTGCTTAACTGTTTTATTCAAACTAACAAAATTACTATACTAAAATTTTACAAACTAATTCTATATTTGTTTAAACATTATTATATTATTAAATACTGCTTTAAGGAATTAAAATATGCTTACTGCTTTACTGTATAAATAATGAACTCCAATTCCACTCAACCCCAATAAAACTCATAATCTGCTTTTCGGAGCTCACTAATTTAGGTATCACTTTGTGAAGTATTTTTATATTTTTTAACAGGAAAAACCATAGTGAACTAGCTCGAGTGCAAAGTCTAGTGTAGCTTCTCACATTTGGATGCCCAATTTAATGTCTAGCACGTATGTGAGCAGTTTGATTGCCAAAAGTACTTGAGAAATTGATATTTGATTTAAGTTCATGAATATAATGAAAATTATTCTTTTTATGGTGTATAAAAGTGAGACAAATAATTTATATTTGTATACAGTAGAATATTCTTTTTTCAGTACTATTCTTTAATTAAAAAGGAAAAATAATGTATTATGGTGTTGTCTTGATTTAAGAAAACGTATTAAAACATTGGATATATCAGTTTTTTAAGAGATTATGTAGTTCTTGTAGATATGGAAAATGCTCATCAGCTGAGCATGTTTAGAACATTAAAATAATAAGATAATGCCGTGTGTTGTACTTTATGTAATTTTAAAAAAAGAAAATCTATTCCCTGTTTTTTATGCAACATACAGGGTGGTTATAATTAAAGTTGCCCTACTCAGACCTGTGTAGAGTTCGTTCTCGTTGACCTATTTTGATGAAACTTGGTATATATGTTATATGGACCATGGGGAAATGGAAAATGCAAAAATAATCTATTTTATTTTATTTATAATTTATAATTTATTTTAATCTATTAATTTGTTTTATTTTAAATGAATTTTTCAGGTCTTGGTTAATAGGAAATAAACAGTTCTGTCGCGTGAAAAACAACGTTAAATAGAGACATTTATCAGGATAATAAAGCAAACTGTATTTAATATTGTTGTGATAGAAATATACTAAGATTTGGATCCATAAAATAACGTTACAAAATGGCCTCCTCGCATGATATCTGAATTTTGATAAGGTTTAGTAGTGACATTTCAAAACTTTATGGGAGATTGAGAATATTTTCTACGAGAAATCTATTTAGGTAGTATAAACGTTATGAGTACACGCAAAACTCCACGTGGCTAGCCTGTTGGCGAGGCGCGAACCGACGACACCCGTTCAGGTATTTAATCTACTCGGCTGTTGGTAAACATTTTTGTCTTTTGCTGTCTTGAAGAAAATATACTAGAAATGTTCTTCCATTAAAGTATGAAAAAATTAAAAATTGTAATTTATTACAACGAATACACATAATAACTTATATTATTCCATAAAATTTTACACCCGTACTCTCTGTTTTATACGTTCATTATGGATTCATCACGGGTGTGGCCTAGGTGGTAGGTGATGGGCTCCACGTATTGCATCTATAAAAATTTGAGCCGACTTGGATTGGGCCTGAACCTCATGAGACCGACAGTTTCCGTTGTAGAGCTTTTAAAGTTACGTGTATTATCTATATTATTTTCGTTATGCGTATTGTGTAAGGGATAGCAAGGCCTGCAATCCAGAGACGGAGAGCAAGGCCTGTCTTAACATGCGCCGCGAACTCGGATCCTCCTTGGAGAAAGGAAAAACATCCTCACCCACTGTTAACAGGCACAATAGTAATGTAACTGATCTTTTATCGTAGTGAATATATTAAATGTGAGCCCTTCCATCTGGTAGTGTAGTGTTTAAACTCCTTTATTCCATATTGTATATGGATTTTGTATGCTCATTCAATATGTGTTAATTCACGCGTATACGAAAATACAACGGAATATTTTCATAAAATAAGTTTTTTATTTTCGTCAAAGCATAATATTACAAACTTTTAAAATTTATAATTGTTTACAATAATATAAGAACGAATGCAGAATTTAGTGCAGTGTAAACTATAAAAATATTCGATTATGAATATTTATAATTCAGTATAATAGGAGGCGTCACTTATTCGTTACGTGTACACTACATACCATAGCAAGTTTATTGAGAAAATTTGGTAATTTAATAAACATTATTTTGTTACTTACAAATAAAACTAGTGCAAATCTTTCAGGTAATTGTGTATTGTGTATCCGCTATAAATATTCTTAAAGGAATTTTTTCACTTCTGCTCTTTTCCCATTTGAAAGCTTGGCTACTGGAGAATCCACTGGTATAACTGGTGGAACCGCTGCTGGTGGAACCCCGAATGGTGGAGTCTCGATTGGTGGAGCCCCGAATGGTGGAACGTCGAATGGTGGAGTCCAGATTGGTGGAGCCCCGAATGGTGGACCCACGGGTGTTTCAGGAGGGATTTGTCGATCATTTATTCTGCCAAATGGACTGTTTCCTAATCTTAATTTGGCATTTTCTCTAGTTAACTTTACCATATCATTGATAGATCTACGACAAACGACTTCGTTGTTTCCTAAGAAAACAACTCCTGAAAGGAAAAAACATTTCATTGATACTTCATCAAAGGTAATGAAATTCTTTACGTAGTTTTTAAACAATAATTATAAGAAAATAACTATATCAAAGCAGTTTTCGAAGCTATAAATGAATGTACAAACTACAGCAGATGTTTAAAGAATAATTGGTAGATAATTCTCAAAAAGTCAAATCAAAGAGAACATCGACTTACCGATAATAGTGACTACAAGCAACAACATATTCATCTCTTAAGTTTCTTCGCTTACCCTTACAGTGAATATACGCAACGTTATCGCTCTTATATACAGTAAATCTGTGTTCAATAGCGTAATTTTATTGGCTGCGCAACACTTGGCTGTCAATCATATTCACCCATTACAACTTCCTCATATTTATGCGATTACCAGTTAAACAGATCCACGTATACTTCCGTTTGTTAAATGTTGTTTTATTTTACTTAATTATTATACTAGATTCGAACCTGCAAATATTTCTACTGAAATTTATTCCATTTTCAGTCATGTATTATAATTAGAAAGAGTAATTTTGGGTGCTTGGGCAATTTGTTCACTTACTGTGACTTTTAGGGGTATTTATTAGGTTATATTGCACCAATTCACGCCATTTTTGGAATTTTGCACCAATTTTCACTAGAGTTGCTTTTTTATTTGTCTCCAGAGTCACGAGCAGCTAACTGTGCCACTCTGCAATCGGAAGGAGAGAATTAGAGAGATTCGCTGGATGTATAGAACAATGAGAACGGAGGTCATGAAATTTAATTAAAGCATAATTTTTGTTTTTAAATACAAAAATTTAAAGTGACAGGCTGTAAAGAGACATTGCAAAATAATTCTCACAGGATCAGGTAGCTACAGATGGAACGGTTGTTAGGTGTGGGATGTGCGACGTCATACTTTTGCATAGACGAAAACATTAGAAAACACCGACACATTTTAAAACTTATACGTGTGAAAATACTCTATTCTCTCTAAATTACATATAAACAATTTTACTTAAAAAAATAATTGATTGTTTTTTTCCAAACTCATGCCTGTTTTTCATTCCTATCGTGGATTCAGCTAGGCCCACAATGGGGTGATCGGGCAGTGAGGAGCTGGGACCGATATATACGGAGCAAACCATTCCCGAAAAATTAATAGTATTTAAATTTTATTATAAGAAGAGTTCTGCCATGCCTACTAGTTACAATTATTTCTGTAATTTAGGCTTACATTAATATTTCTCGCCAATGAAATGTATTAAGGTAGAAACACAGGTGGCCTAAAAGTCAATTAACCGTCTTTTCGTGTTTCTGGCGCACTTATGAATGTGAATGGTAAACTAAATTAGAACAGAGACTTTACTTTTATGAACACACGCATACACGTACGTTTATAATCTGGGGAGTGTGGATCTAAGACTTCCCTCCCTGATTATTTTATAGATGATCGCTCTGGCATTTATACAGGTCCTTACCTCTACACACTCCTCCCTCATGCCCGCCTGTATGTATTTAAAGTAGTATTTTCATTTAGTTTTCTATCTTAAGCATAGGAAGCGTCAGACTTTTGGGCCACACGTGACCTTTGGCTTTTAGTTCGACTTGATAAATAAATATATAAAACTAAATGGTGTAACAGAAATAACCTTTGGTAACTTGTTTTACTTTACAGATAAATAAGGAAAAATACAGGTGAATCAATACATTTACCCAACTTCACGCTGGAAAATATGTTAACGAAAACGTGCGCGCGTTATACTCGAATTAATATTAATTTTAGCTCGTCTCTCCTATTTTAAATTAAAAATTTACTTTATAAATTTAATATATCGTTTAAATAATTTTATTTATTTAACATGGAAATAATTTAAAACAGTTTTTGAACTTTCTATTTTTTATTTTATTTTGAATTGTTAATAAAATTTAAAGCATTATCTAGTTTCTATTCAAAATAAATTTTAATAATTGTGTTTTACGCCACATTATTCTTTCTAAGCTTTTAAATTCACGCAGAAGTTATGCAGCTGTTAGCAATTAAACTGTCAAACTTCTAACGAACATTTCTGTGTTTACTCATTTGTACAGGCTTTTATAAAACTAAGCAATGTTTTAAAATTATTTTCGAGTTCGCACTCTATTATATAATTTTTATAAATTTAATATTTAATATATCAGTATCAGTTAATATATTATATTGATTTCATATTTCGAATCTCAAATCTGAGGGCGTACCCATCAGTAGGTGAGTGGATAAAACCAATGAACACTGGTAGAGGGTGGGGGGTTCGCGCCTCACCAACGTGGTGTCGGGAGGAGTTGAGTTTTCTTCACGTGTATAGTATATAAATATACGGGCCAGTTTTCCGTAGGAAGTCTTCTCGGGATTAGTTTGATTTGATAGCATGCGCCAACATAATACTGGGCTTGGGCGATCTGCCAAGGTGAGATGCCTTCCTGGAGGACTTTTCATGAAAAACTGGGCCATATTCAGGTGTCAGAGGGGCGAAAAAACACAGAATAATCCACGTGGCTATTCTGTTGATTAGGTGCGAGCCTGCGATTAACTGCTAGTGTCCAGTGGTTTTTTTTCTGGTAGGAGTGCTCCCCTTGGCGCATCATCAGCCATGCTTTACCTTGACATATCCCATCAAATCAAAGCAAACTATCGACGTGCAAGCAAGGTTCTTACTTTGCGTAAACATTTTCTATATTAAAATACATTAAAATTAAATAAATTAAAATTAAAAAGTGGTGTTTTCTTCTCGCCAGCGATTCTGTAGTGTTCGTTATAGGAAAAAGTCGCGGGTGATGCCGCTCGCGTGTCTTTTCTTCCAAACATGAATCTTTTATACGTGTTTTTCGTTACGTTTTAAAAGTAGAACTGATATGTAAATTATTATTAAATATTTCTTGACCAACTAACAAACTATTACTTACATAAAACTTTGTTTCGGGGCCACGCATTTCGTTCGGCTGTAGCTTGAACTTTGGCGAAACAGCATTGTTTCTTCGAGTAAACATCGCTTACACTGATAAAATAAACACGTAAATGATTGACGTTATGTTCCTCAGCCACAGAATTAATCGAAACAAAAAAATGATCATCCAACGCATACACGAACAGTCGAAAAAATATTGGGTTGCGTTTTCGTAATTTGTCAGGTTACCAGTATGTTGCCAGTTAAAAAAAAAGACATAGAAATAGCTTTAGTTTAAACAATATCCTCCGAGAAAGCGGAAGTTGAATAATGGAATTTGCTGTAAAATAAATAATACAAAGGTTTGGGATGGGATACTTTGACGATCTTTCAAGGAGGGATGCCTTCCGGGAGGACATTTGGTGGGAAACTGGTTTCTATTTAGGTGTTAGACACGTAAAAAAGTCCTTCTAGGAGGGAGGCTGCACCCTTGGCAGATGGCCAAAACCCGGAAAACTCCACCAGCCAACTTGGGGAGACGCGAACCCACGACTAAAAGCTGTGTTTAGGGGTTTTATCCAGTTTGTCACTAGTAAGAGTGTTTTCATTTAAGATAATCCGTGAAACATGAGATATTTTATAAGGCAGTTAGATTTGACGTTTATTTTTTCACTTTCTCGGATGAAATTATAAAAAAATAAACATAAAATAGGCAAAGGTCAATTCACAGGTGTTAGAAACAGGACAAACTACGGAAGTAAAAAATATAATCATATTGTTTGTTGCCATGCCCATAATTTCACAATTTCACTCCACTAGTGAATCAACCTCTTCAATTTTAAGTTAATATTCCTAATCTCAAGATAAAATTATTTAAATTAATTTAATTTACTTCATTTGTATATAACCTATGCGTCAGTTTTGAATTATTGTTCATACAATTTTTAGAAAGTTTAAAATAATGAAGTCTTGACCAATCTACTGTAGACTTAGCGTGGCCAAAGCGTGGTACGCGAGCTACCTTCTGCTCTCGAACATTGGCGCAACACGTCACAATAAAAAACGTTTTACTCCAGATGACATCACTGTATCTTTGAAAAAAACGATAAAAATATGTTATAATAAATTAACTAGCTCCTACTACATCAGTTTCCGTACAGTAAGGTGCCTTACCTAACCGATAACCACTAAAGTAGTAATATCGTCAATCGTATTTTAAGAGGCATAAAGGGCCTTTTACTTCGATCGACATGAAGCGCAGCATCTTAGTTATAAAATATATAACTCTAGTTTTCTTTCTGAATCTCTGTATTACCTGTGATCAGGCAGTATACCAAGCCGATTATATAATAGGTAAGCTATTTCTATGGGTCTATTTATAAATATTTTACTTCCCTGGCTGTTAGAGAACAAATGGAAAGTATTGTAATCGGTCAAATTTTCACTCCTTTTTAGAATTTTGCATCTCTAGAAATTTGGTTCCTGATTCTAAAAACATAAAAAAAGGGAACAAAATTCTGTATACATATTAGTGTGTGTATGTTGGCATGTGTTTAGAAATTATATATCCGGAAACCATAGAGGAAAAAGTTTGTAATTTGGTAGCAATCTTTCTGTGTATGGGGCATTAATGCCCCATACACAGAAAGATTGCTACCAAAGTCAAGTGGATAGGGGGATACGACAGGTTGGGTGTCATATCTCGTGTGGAGTCAGATTTAAATATAGCCTTTTCTTAGAATTAAATAAATGAAATTTAATTAAATTAGAGATTGGTGAATATTGCTTTTCTCGAATTCGAATACTGCGAATACTTAGTCAACTTGATTACTTCATATAACCTATTTAATTAATTTTATTTAATATTTAGTATTTAACTTGTTTTATTTATTTCTATATATTAATAAATTTGAAAAGTCAAACAAAAAATAAAAAGAATAATACTTTAGTCAATTATAAGAATGTTTTACTTTGCAAAAATATTAAGAGATTTTTACGTATGTATAAATGTTAATGTGGTGTGTAGGGGCATGGTTATGTTCTCCCATTTTGAAGCCTAATAACTCCTGTGTCTTTTGTCGAAAATTTCTGAAATTTTGCACGGAGGTTTGGGTGTTAGAGGCATTGATACCGTCAAATTTTCGTGATTAAAGGTCGAAGGGATGGGGAGATAGAGGGGGTCGTGTGTCATATCTCGAGTACGGTCGGACTTAATAACGGTTTTACTCGTTATTAGCATTTAGAATTTTTTATTATTATAAAACTCATCCCTATTCAGAAAACTAAGCTTTTTGCTCATTTATAAGAATTAATTATATAAAAATTTTAAAATAAATTTTGATAATGGATGGCGCCACATAACTTTTCTTGTGGCAAATTAAACCAGAGATGCCAAGACCGGGTCGCCAGATTGGGGTTTTTCCTCTGTAAATTAGGACTTTTCAAGTTAACGGAAGAAAATGGAGAAATTTTGTATTCTGGAAGGAAAAATTCGGGAATTGATATACCGTTAGATAAATTACTATTATTATTGGTTAAAGTTTTCACGATTTACGTCTAAGTAAAAAATACCTCGTACCGTAATCCACAGGAAAGAAGGTACCCATTTTCCCCCCCCCTTACTGCATTAGTTGCACTTTACGTGCGAGTAGGTCCTCTTCTTAATAGGTTTGCAGATGAGCGTTATGTACGGGTAAATCTGGATTAACTGATGAATGATGTATGTCTGAAGATTGCTGTATGCCTTGAGATTGCTGCGTCTTATGTACGAGTTGATCTGGTGTGTTGACCACAAAGATAGTATCACCAAGCACTCTGCTGTATAAGCGCTGTGTGTATGGCTGCCTGTTTCTGAACAATGCTGATGTCAATGTTGGATTCTAATTGATCTATGTATTTCTTTACGTTTTTTGCTACTATTCCTGTTGCTTCTATTAATATTGGAATGACAATTGTCTGTGTATTCCACAGACGGCTAACAGATTTCAGAAGGTGATATTTGCTTAATTTTTCAATTTCTTTAGCACCAATGTTGTAATCTGATGGTTCAGTTATATCTATTAACATTGTTTTATTGCGACTTTTATCCACATAAATTAAATCCGGTCTATTGCGAAATACAGCGACATCAGTTTGGACAGGCATTTCACAAAAGACCTTGGCCGAACCATTTTCTTTTACTTGAGGTTGGGCTAGTGTTTCCTTCCACCATTGGCTAGGAACTTCTATTTTATGTTTTTGGGCCAGGCACCAGTAGACGTACTGGACAAGGTTATTGTGACGTTTTACACAACAAGTCCCCCTGCCAGTTTTTCGCACCTTGATATAATGTGTTGCGTGGTCTTGTCTTTGGTCGCACATAGGCGACATTTCTCGTCCATGGCTCCTTTAGTATGTCACGTTGATCCTTTAGTATGTCGTGTCATAACAGCCTGGCCCTGTATAGCAAATATTATATAGTATATGTTCTTCTCCCACTCCACTGCTTCTGTGTCCTGCAGTTACATGTATTACATTGCATTTATCCAGTCCAAACCCAACCATATATCGCCTGTAAAAATTATTATTATTATTATTATTATGTCGGGTTTAGTGGGTTATACTCGGTTGACACCGGTGGCTGTGTACTATACCGGACCAGAGCCAAGGCATAGCAACCAAAACAAAACTAAAATAAAGTAAAAGTGTCAGTGTCTGTATTCAGGAATTTCCTAACAATGTGGCATGTATTCAATATAGTGGCCTTCTGAAGTGTGATGTATGTATTTCTATTCAATTGTATTGTTCCCAGGCTTTTGTGTAGTGTGTGTGGTATCACATCTGTAGAGGAGAGAACAATAGGTACTGTACATAAGCACCCTATCCATCCTCCACAGATACCTTATTTTCTGGGCTAGTTCTGTGTACCTGCTGACTTTTTCAGTGCATGTGTTTTGTATTGTGTTGTGTGTTGTGAGTGTTTGGAATGGATATGTCTATAATGTATGTGATTTTATTGTGTTTGTCAATGAGTGTGATGTCTGGTCTGTTGTGGTAAATTGTTTTATCTGTAATTATGGTTCCGTCATAGTACATTTTATGCGTGGTGTGTGAGGTAAGCCGAGGGTCATGGGGCGATACCAGGTGACCACTTACTCGTCACAAAATCGGTAAGATTCGACCACGATGTCGAAGGATGGCGATTTATGAGTGTAAAATGCGGAGACGAACGAAACCCTTCTCCTAACGTCAGGATGCTCACACCTGATAGTCAATTTCGCGGACTAACACGCGTAAACTATTATGTTTTAGGAGGGCTATTTTTACAAGTGGAGCATTGCGTGAGTGGTAAATAGTCCAAGCTCAATAAAGGAGAGAATTCGAATAACCAACACAAGAAATATTTAATGAATAAACGAAACAGACTATATACATATCTCTAAATATGACATAAGATAACATTGGAAAATATAATGAAATTTCAAACGAGTTTATATCTAACTATACCTATTTTTCTATACCTCGCGTAAATGTTATACTTGAGAGAGAGCTTACAAACATTCGAATATTATACTACTTTCACTTGTGATTTATTCTTGTCTTCGATTGTCGCTACGTTTTTTATATTGGGAGAAGATCGGGAGGAGAATGTGAATCTTGAAGAGAAACTTCTATGTGCGCATTATAAAATAATGCCGACTTCTTATGTGGCTGTCCCTTCTGGAGATCTATCTATTATAACGACTTCGGACCCATCGAAAACTGCTCTTATGTGGCCAGTTTAGGTCTCGTTGAATCTCCAATGAACTGCGCGCTAAGGCGGGAAATCTACCCCCTTTTTATAGGGATGGCTGTGTAACTGACTCAACATCATAGGGCAGTGAGTAACTTTTAGTCAGAAAGAAAAGGAAGTTCGCTTTTTTTCTCTCTTGGAAACGAAAAATGTACATCCTTCTTGTTAAAATTTTTTCAAGAAATACGTCAGGCAATATATGAATTTTATTTTATTTTCTCACACCAGATGGCAGAACGACTTTTCCTTTTATTAATCTCACTCATTCCTTAATTCCACTCATTTATTATTTTTATTTGTTTTTTGTTTTTTAAAATAAAAATGTTCTTAACAAAAAAGTATTGTTAGTTTCAGTGTAAAGGCCAAAGTATTATCTATTATTTTTAGTTTTAATTAACTGGCTACCTAGTATTAATAAATATTAATTATTAATTAATTCAAATTAACTAACTTTTTGTTATTTAATTAGAATTAAGCGCCTTTAAACGCGAATTTGGGATGCCATTTTTATTACGCGAATGTCAGTCGGCGCGGTTTTTATTACTTTCATTTTAAATCTGTTGACTGTCTGTGAATGGCAATCGGTTCAAATATGGCGATCAAAATTTTGTTCGTAAACCGAATTGCTCCTAATCAGAGGCATTCGAATCCCGAGGTTTGACTGTAATTGACTATCTATCCGGCAGCCCTGACTGAGGAGGCGCTGTCTTTATTTGTAGCGAGATATTGGTAACATTCTTAGTATTTGAGTTTTTTAAATCAAGATTTTGAATAATTTCTAGTATTCGAGCATTCGCGGATATTGGCCTATTTATAATGTAAAATTCTCGTGTATCGTAACGCACTTACGCCATATTGAAAGATTAACGCGCTCTCTAACGTCAGATATGAATCTACTATAAGCAACACCTAGGAATGCTGTAACAATGTAATCCTCTCAGAATTACATAATTAGATTAATGTGTTGAGCTTAGCATTCTATCTAATATCCAAAGATACACATATTGATATTTCAACATCTGTCAAATGTTTTTTATATCTAACTTCTTACTGTTATGGAGTAATATTGGATAGAAATTCCATATTTTAGTATACGGAATGTATGTCACATACAAAATGCCTACCGAATTTAACTTTTAATTCTAATTTAATCTACTTATATGAAATAATTAATTAGTTGACAAAATCTTTCTTGTAAACAAATTTACAAAAATTATATATTGAAAATGCGCTGAAACCTCTGTCATGTTCGATTTTATCGGATAGGATACAATTTATATTATTCTATTACTATTAGATTATACGTCAACTAATTATTTATTGCAGTAGGTGCAGGATCAGCAGGATCAGTTTTAGCCAATAGGCTTTCGGAACCACCGCATGTTACGGTTCTTGTGTTAGAAGCAGGAGACTTTACGGTTCCTCTAACTTCTGAAGTTCCACTATATCCTCTAAATTTAGCTCTAACAAATTACAGTTGGCAATTTAAAAGTGTACCCAGTGAATCCATAGCTCAAGGTCTTAAAAACAGAGTAAGTAATTAATAAATTTCGAAGGGTGCATTTACACCTGAATATTGATTTCAAATTTATTCCATTCCAGCAACAGTTAACTGTGGAAGGAAAAGCGCTTGGTGGAACCACAGTTTTAAATTATAACTTGTTTGTGCGTGGAAATAGGAAAGATTACGACAACTGGGCGAGACATGGTGCTACAGGTTGGGATTGGAAAAGTGTATATCCTTATTTTCTAAAACTCGAAAGAAATCGAGAATATTGCAATGGTAAATCTTTCTTCAATTGTGTTAAATTATGTTCATAAATTGTATAGCGATTTAATGACAATAATATACAAAACAGCATATCACGGTGTTTGTGGAAACGTTATCTGTGCAGACACCACCTTTCCATGCACCAATAACAAAAGGTTATTTAGAAGCAGCCAGAGAAATTAGATATGGTATTGGAGACTTTAATGCAAGGAATCAAACAGGTACAGCATTTCGTAACAAATACTGTTTGAAATATTTTATTGTATTTTTAGTTTTCTATTTAAACACTACCATTTTTAAAAAGTATTAAAAACGAAAGCCTACATATAATAGAAATTTTTAGATTTATATTATTTGTAGAAGAAGAAATAAAATAATTTTTGGAATAACATGTAATAGTTATTCGGTAGAAGAAGTGTCTACTGTATTTTCAGAATTTTGGCTATATTATTAACTTTGACAAAGATTCTGATGTAGAAGGCATTTTATGCTCCGTTGTAATTCATATTTACAAAATATATAACATAAATGTTTTAGTGTTTCAACCTCCTCAAGGAACTATTAATAGAGGAGCACGCTGGAGTGAGGTTAAAGCATATATTAATCCTGTACGAGGTCGACGAAATCTTCGTATCATAACTTCAGCATTTGTTCACAAGGTAACTCACATTATCTCATGCTATGGTTAAAGGAGAGTAAATAGGTTTTTATGTTTATAGATATTGATCCGGAATAAACAGGCTTACGGAGTTAAGTTCGAGCACCATGGACAGTTGCACGAAGCATATGCCAATAAGGAAGTGATCGTATGTGCTGGGGTATTCAATTCATCTAAACTCTTAATGCTATCAGGAATTGGGCCAAAGAGTATTTTACAGAAGTTCAATGTAATAAATAGGTTATTTTTTATTGTTCTTTCCTTTACATAAAAATATAAAGTGGAATGTAAATTTTTAGATTCTTGTTGTAGCGAATTTACCAGTTGGTAGAAATCTTCAAAAACAGCCATCTACTTCTGGTATGGCATTCGGAACAAAAACTTATACTTACTCTGCACAACGGATCACGGTATTGGATTATAATGAATTTTTAGTTAATGGCACAGGTAGGATTGAAATAAACACTGATACACTTAATGCTGAATATATTGAAACATTTATTTCAGGGCCACTGACATCTTTAGGTGGAATTGACACAATTGGATTTGTAAATTCTAAATATAATAACGATCCTGATTGGCCAGATATTGAATTATTGTTGTTTCCTTTATCAGCTGCATCTGATCAAGGCACAGTTTTAAAAAACGTGTTGAACCTAAACGATGAAGTAAGTTTACTTTATATTTCTCCATAAATATTTTATAGTATATATACGAATGAATTAGCTTGATTGAATTTGTTTATACACTATACTACAGCGGTACCTGCAGACTATAAAAACGGTGGGAGCCATGCTATAGAAAAGGACATCATACATAATGCAAGCAGCTTCAAACTGATTCAACATCGGATCTGCGCTCCCACAAGGTGGGGCTGCTTGCAATCGCGGCTTGGCGTTGAAAACAGTGAACATTCCTTGTTTTCAAAACCAAGTTTTGGTAAGCTTACCATAAAGTTGCATGAGACAATAGACATATATCGTTTTTTATTTTCTTTATATTTGTAGAATAGGCTGTAAATCATAAATCTTCTGTTGTCTGTTGATAATAGAATTTGGGGTTCACTTGAGATATCAAAATAGCCAACCCTGACGAAAAGGGGGACACGTGCACCAAGTGCCTCAATGTACGGGCTACACCTTACTATACTATGATTGCATGATGCAGTTCTTCAGTGATTGCCATTGCTAAGCGAATGTTATTCATTATAATACAAGACGTAGCTCTATAAAGACAGAACAATTTTTAATTTTTAATGCCAAATAAGAACTATAAATATTAACTGCAACGAACATGGATTCGTTAGCAGAAAATATTAAGGAAATAATCACTGTTGTATCGAAAGAACTGTAAAGCCATTTTGAAAACGTATTTATTTGTTTCACTTTCATTTATAACGCTGCAACATCACACGACAATTGGCACATCCTCATTAAATCAGATAACACATAAATATTTATTGCCTAGGGATTGTAACCCGCGACCTGACGAATAAAGTACAAAGACTCAACAAACTTCGTTTCTAGGTTGAACTCGCAATTCTTGACAACTATTTTATGATGTAATAATGAAAGTATTTATCTTTATCAGTCTGTATGCATTAGGATCACTATTATCTAATGTTGCTAATACCCATTCTATAAGGTTCTCTATAATTACGCAACGAAAATTACAGTATAGTATATTGTCTGGGGAAATGTAGGGAATTGTTTTGGACAAAAAATGTAGGAAATACTTAAAATTCTACCTAGCATTTATGCTTCCGATGAATTCTGTTAAAACGGAAGTGTTCACATAACTGCTATAACGTGTTTTGTGAATACGTAAATCCTGTTTGTTAATTCAACTACACACCATGGAAGAAGCTTACAAGTAAAGATTGGGAATTACTAATTCCAGTTTTTACTGAAATATAAGTCATTTTATAGAGATCGCCTCCCTGATAAGCGTACGAAAAGTCTGCAAAATTCTCTGTTTTTGTAAAAGTGCCGAAAGAAGATTTTAACTTATTTAAATGTCATGATTACAGTACTTTAAATATCTACCCCGATGGTACAAGGTGGTTATAATTAAAGTTGCCCTACTCAGACCTGTCTAGAACCCGTTCTCGTGGACGTATTTTGATGAAACTTGGTATGTCTGTTATATGGACCACGAGGAAAAGGAAATAGCAAAAAATATTTAGTTCGAATTTTTACCACTAGGTGAAAAAATGGCGCATGTAGAACAAGAAACACAAAATGGAAACACGCAAAAGGTTTTTCTTCACAACATTTGTTCAATGTGTAATCCATTTGCATCAATTACATGTTCAAAACGACTTACAATGCTGTACATGTGACTGGTGCAAATGGAGTGCACGTTAAACAAATGTTGTGAATAAAAACCTTTTGCGTGTTTCCATTTTGTGTTTCTTGTTCTACATGCGCCATTTTTTCACCTAGTGGTAAAAACTCGAACTAAATATTTTTTTGCTATTTCCTTTTCCTCGTGGTCCATATAACATACATACCAAGTTTCATCAAAATACATCCACGAGAACGGGCTCTAGACAGGTCTGAGTAGGGAAACTTTAATTATAACCACCCTGTATTTATCTCTTCGGGGTAAATAAGTGAGATATTTACTATTTCTAAAGTATTAAGTAGACAGAGAAATTGTTTCCAATTGAATCCAAAGTCCATATAAATTTAGACAACGACAGAAATATATTTCTGATAATATTGTTAATTTTACGTACGCGATTTGATTGTATGACACTCATCTAGGATGTAAAATATGTACTTGCTACATCGAAAGACACGAGTACTTTTGCTTGTGATGGATAGGAATGAAAACTTGACAGAAAACTTGATCCTATTATTGATTTTAAATTTTATTCGGATCCTTACGACTTAAAAGTTATGGTCGAAGGTAAGATAAATGTAATTTTTTTCTGATGAAGGTTTTATAGCCTATAATTTAATGTTAAATCATTTAAGGTAAAGAATTTAATACCAGAAATTTTAGCTTTGAAATACTGTCTGAAGATAGGAAATTCTGAAGCATTGAAGAAATATGGAGTTCTATCCCCTTCCGGCAACTGTCCCCGGTTGCGAAAGTTATGAGAAATTTAGTGACGACTATCTCGCTTGTCTAGCAACAACGCTACCATTTACAATATACCATTATTGTGGAACGTGTAATATGGGAAGTTATGCTGATCCTACGACTGTGGTTGATTCAATGCTCAAGTAAATTCTTTTCGAATACTTTATGAGTATACAGTATTTATTATTTAACATATTATTAACAATAATGAAACTTGTTGCTTAATTTTACATTATTAAGGTCTTTCATTGTAACGTTATCTGTTTCATAAATCGGATTATAATAGACTTTAAATCAAATAAGAATACCAGTGTAATTTCTACGGGGTGCAGGCTCCTTCCGTTACGTTATACAGAGAGTTATACCAAATTTATCTAAAATTTTTGTGCGGCATTTCAGCAGAATAAAAATATTCCTGTAATTATTTATAACACAGATATTTTTATTAAATGCGACAAATCTATGCTTAATTTGATCATTTGAATCTATTAATGTTCTACAAAAACACCTGTCTTTATTATCAGAGTCTGAGAGTCTCAGCGAATAATTTTTTGTCCTTTACTCCACTGAATTGAATCCTGGCTATCCATATCAGTCAGTACTTCAATTTACACTCGTATGATATCTTATGTACACAAAAGAAGCTCCAGGTCTACGTTAATTGAGTATTAATTGTAAACTGTAAATTATATTAAACTATTCGTATATGAACAGTCGAACCTCTAAACAATGGCCAGTGACCGGATCATAAAAATAGCGGTTGGAAAAAAGGTTCGATTATATATGTATTTGATCTAAACAGCACTCTACACTTGGCGCAATACGGCTCACGAGGCTTTTATTTCATTAAAATAGAATGTGAGTGTTTCAATGTGATATGTTTAGCATGTACTGTACAGTACGGTATTTTATATTCGTTATCCTTCTGAGAACGATATACTAATATAGTAACGAAGTTTAAAATCAGTTTTTATTCATTTACTAAATGCAGGAATTTTTCGAAACTAAGATTATATTGTTTATGTTTCTTTCAGAGTTAAAGGTGTAAAAGGGCTAAGGGTTGTAGGTGCTTTCATAATGCCATTTGTTATAACTGGACACTTGGTCATTCCAACTTATTTGATTGGGGAGAAAGCTGCTGATATGATTCTCTGTGATCCACTCTATAACTAAAACTTTGTAAATAAACACGAATAAAAAAGGTTTAGAAAGTGATATTATGTATTAGTAATAATAATGTATTTTAATTACAATTAATAAAAACATAACACTAGCAGGTATGAAATTACAATGAAAGACTGAAGTTCATCTTCAGATAAGTGTGATTCTATGTGTGAAGATAGGTTCTTCTCCTTCTTCTTCTTAGTCTTTATTTATTTCCCGGCACATTTGGGTAAAGTGCAGAGTGTCTTTTTGGCTTATAAATGGCAAGATTCCGAAATTAAGATAGAAACAGTCAGGTATAATGCCACGTTCTTGTGGCAAACAAACGACTTACAGAAGCTGGGTCGTGAACCATGAAGATAGTTTATTGGTTGGTGCCAAACTTGGCATTCTTTAAGAATTGGAGAAGGTTCATATTTTTGTTCTGTTCTCGGTCTACGCGGCATTGAAAGAAACGGAGAAAAACACACCTTTAATAATGAATTTATACATGTCATTGAAAATGTACAAACTCTGAAAATACATTATTAATTAATGAATTTTAAAAATATGACAAGTAAAATAACCGTTACAAACAGTTTACAAGTTTAATTTACTTTTCTATTTAAATCAACAACATATAAGATTAGAATTGGACATATCCTTCGGTTTATTTTATGCTTAAACACTAAAATTGTAATGAATTTTAAATAAAAAATGTTAAGGATTAATGGACGATTCAGTTGTAGTTACGTTATAACCGGAAATGTTACATTTATCTTCTTTTCCAGCTAAAATATCGCGGATTTGTAAGAGCATGTCGAATATACCGTAAAGACTATGGAACACCTGAAAGAAAACAATAATTATCAAGAAAATGAAAATTATAAGATCATGAAAAAGCTTATAATATTTATCATAAAAAGATGGACGTCCAAATGGGGGGACAAAAATTGAAAATTACCCTGTGCCTCGAAAAAGTGGCGGGTACTACACAATGTTATTTACGTGTGGTTTCTTTGCTTTAATATAATCATTTAATTTTATATAATGCCTTTAATATGTATTGTATTTTGACCGGATCCCCTCTAAACTTTGGACAGCCTTTCGTATGAATGCGATTAGTTATGTTTACCTTAACGGGACATCCTTTCGACATTATAAAACAACCTCCACAATCTAATCCAATTTCTTCTTCACGAAATTTCTTCATGAAATTCAACATCTGTTGAAATATATCCTGGTTAACGTAAATAGTCTTTTGTATAACGATGCTGAATATTCTTACCTTTAATTTATCTTGTAAAGGTCGAGAACAAGCTCCCAATCTTCTAATTTCTTGGAATGAATCGTAGGCCTAAGCAATAGTTTTATAAAATTATTTGTTTTTAGTTATGTCCTTTCCTCAAAGAGGTTTTAAAGATTATTTCGTAACGTGTAATTTAATATACGCATTAAAACTGATACTTACAGATGCTGCCACTCTGGAAACGGCAAATGACGAGATACACAAGCTTACACTTAATAAAATTGTAATAGCTATGATCATTATATGAAGCTTACTGTTAAGTACTCGGAATAAAATAGAGTAGAAGCAAATTGACACAACCGTAATGCCCACTCCGTATAAGAAGAGAAGGACATCACTATTCTTGTCATTAATATAATCTATGAAATCGCAAAGTTCTGCATGCTTGGCTATTAAATTGTCTATTTTTCGCTTGTTCCAATTAACTTTTGCGAATTGTAACTCGAATGAAATCGCATCGAATCTTTCCTTGCCGGCATAGCACATTACGCATGCAGTTGCGAACGAAACTAATAAGATGCCGCATTCGTATATGACGCATGTGTTTAGAAAAACGCTGCAGATAACACTACGCCAATAACCACTGATTTCTTCGATTTTCACACTGGACAGTACCGAAATGGTAATTGTCATGATGGTAGCCACGACGAAAAATGCGCTACCCACACAAAGGTGGACTACTTTCTGATATCTCAATAGTTTTTCTCTTTCGCCCGCGTAACTGGACAGCTTTAGATTAAGCGTTATTTTGTGACTTCTCGCAGCGTTGTGAAGGACAGCACTAAAAAATGCAATCGACATAAGCAAGGATCTAACAAAAGGCATGCTCTGTTTTTCGGTCAATCTATGTGTGGCGCTGCACCCGATTGTTTTATCTGTGGGGAAAAGCTGGATAGCTAAGAGAATGAAATGCCCCATATAAATACCTTGCACGAATAGAAAATAAATTCGCATAAGCTTAGCCTTGTTGTCGTTTTGTGGCCTGCATTGACATGGCTCGAAGAATAAGTCTCCAAATATGTAAGATAACGATACTGAAGGTAAGAGAGAGCAATATAAACATTCCTCTCCCATTGCGAATGGCATTGATTCAAATTTTGTTGTATTGTCGTAGAACTTAAACCACTATATTATTTATATAACACAGCACTCTAGTATACTATTTCATTCGAACTGTTGTCTATATCGTTATTGATGTCTAAACAATTTCAATTACTTAACGTGCCATACGGAAACGAATTTACGACAATATAAATATAGAAGCAAACCGAGAATATATCAAATGAAATAATACAGATATGGAACAGTCGCATTATACAAGTACTTAATGTAATTTAAGTAGAAGAATGTAAAATGTGACATTTTGTTATTTGTAACTTATTACTAGAAGTTACATAAATAAAGAATGCTGTTAAATATATTAAGTGTATATAATATATAATATGAAGTGTATATATATATAGTTATATAGAAAATCGAAAATATCAAATTGAAATTCTTAAAATTACATAGTATTATGTTAAAATACTTTTATTTCTATAATTAACATGTGAACACAATTAAACGCATTTATAGTCAACGTCCATGCTCAACCCGATACCGATCGGATAGTGTTTCCCCGAACTTTGAAACTCTCCATTGTAATTCCAGCTTTTTGTTTACTTTTATGACAAATAATTTTTTTATAGTCTTCGCGAGAATATCGGGCACTCGATAAGCTTTTCTGAACTTTTTATTTCAAAAAGAAATTGATAATATTATGTAGCATAAAAAGAGTGGAGTGTCAAGAACCGTGCTCACCATAGAAACCAAGCAAAAAATAATAGCCAAAATAGAGAGTGGGCAGAAGATGTCTGATGTTGCTAGGGAGTATGGCTCGAACAGTAGGCACAATCTTAGCTAAGAAAGATATAATCAGGAAGACTCAAGGAGCTAAAGGAATAACGAAAATCACATCTGAGAAACAAAGATGTTTCAACCATGAAAAAGTGAAGAGATTGCTTTTGATAATAAATTTTGCTAAATAATAAGAATTGCTTTTAATAATTTGGATGAAAGAAAGGTAAATGAAAAATGATGTAACTAGTATGACTATCATTCAAGAGAAAGCTAGAGAAATTTTTGAAGAACTGAAGAAACCAACTTCACATTCGTCACACGAGGAGATAGAATTCAAAGCTACCACTGGATGGTTTTCAAAGTTTAGAAGGAGAACTGGCATTAAACATGTGGTAATTCAAGGTGAGTCTGCTAGTGCAGATAAGGAAGAAGCTGAGAAGTTTGTTTCAAATTTGAAGAATTCATTAAAAAAGAAGGATATTGTCCCCAACAAATTTTCAATTGTGATGAAACTGGTTTATTTTGGAAGCGCATGCCGAATCGTGCCTTCATTACTAAATAAGAGAAAAATATTCCTGGGCATAAACCCATGAAAGACCGATTGACGTTACTTTTGGGAGCTAATGCTAGCGGTGATATGAAGCTTATCCCGCTTCTTGTCTATCACTCTGAGAACCCTAGAGCAGAAAAAAATTTCATAGTTAAAGAAAACTGCCAGTAATGTGGAGATCGAATAAAAGGGCCATGGATCACGCAGGCTCTTTTCAAAGAATGGCTGTTTGAAGTTTGTGCTCCAAGCATCAAGGATTACCTTCAGACCAATGAATTGCCATTAAAAGCACTGTTGCTATTGGACAATGCACCAGGACACCGAAAAAACCTTGAAGATAATTTGCTGGAAGACTTTACCTGGCTCTATTCCCTGACTTCAGTTTCTACCGCCGAATAACACTTCGTTGATTCAACCAATGAATCAAGAGGTTATTGCAGGTTTCAAGAAATTGTACATTTAAGCACTGATTCGTCGGTGTTTTGAAGCATGCCAGTTCTCCTCAACGATGACATTAAAAACATTTTGGAAAGAAAAATTTGGTATTCTTAAAGCTATACGGCTCATTCAAAAGGCACGGTCAGAAGTCACTCAACGACAGTCGAATTCTGCTTGGCGAAAGCTGTGTCCCTCCTGCATTCAGGAAGAGAGAGATGATGTCCCCGAAATTACGGATGAAATTGTGACAACTGCTAAAGATCTGGAATTGGAAGTGAATAAAGATGACATTGAAGAGCTCATAATGGAATCCGAAACTGATATGACGACAGAAAAACGTCAAGCACTCTTCAATGAAAAACACCAAGAAACTCGTTGTGTTTTCTTCTGAAAAAGAGGATTAATGCCGATAACTGCTATAAAAGATCTTTTGAAGAAGTGTGAGGATGTCAGAACAACAGTTTTAGAATGGCATTCAAACCAGGTTGAGGTCAATAGGCTTGGGAATCTTTAAAATTACAATGCTATTAATTACTTCTGAAAATTCCTGAAAAGAGAAAAGCAATCGACATTAGACAGATTTTATAACCCCCACAAACGGAAAAAACATGAATAATAAAAATGCAAGACTGTGTATATATGTATTTTTATTATTACATATAAAAAAAACGTAGTAAGAAAGTATATACTGTATTTATAATTTTTCGAAGTCTCCAAAACGAATTAATCAAATTCCCATAAAAACCTATGGTAAATCGATAATCGATTGACGAACAATTCGGATAACGAACAAAGTTTTGAAACGGATTATGTTCGTTAACCGATCACCCACTGTACTTTATTTACAAATTTACACTACAGAGTTTCTTCAAAATATACCTTTTCTTAGACCTGCTATTGTTATTAAGAGAGGAATTTTTCTCTATTGACCTTTGTTTTCTTTATACAATTTTATGAGAGTTTGCCATAAAACTAGTATTAATTTTTATTATGTAACAAACACTATGAAGTCTTATCGTGCAATATCTAATAAACTAATAAAACAAAAAGTAAATGGAACAACTATTTTTTTTTATTTACAATTAAAAATTAAGAGAAAATATTGGATAAATGTAATAATGATACAAATAGTGTAAATATAATAGGCTACGTTTAAAAAAATTAAAGCCAAATAAAATTAATAAATTCTTTATTCAAAAACTTCATTTTTATCTTATTGTGCTGAAAACCTTAAGTCTGAAAATACAAAACAAAATCAGTTGTTTTATTTCGTAAAATAACATTCAAGTGCGATATTGAAAGATAAAACATACAATTTTGGGCCAAGGCACTTTATCAAAGTAGTTGTATTCCCTGATATTTACTACTAGAAAACGTCTGTACGAGTCCTGAAATGACCGAAAACAAATAATAATTAATTCAAATTTACTATTCGAATGATTATATTTTCGTCAGTGTGTTATTTCGGATTAAAATAATCAGCACAAGTCAATAAATTCTCTTTCTAATCGTTCATATCTCTGTTCTTATATTATTAATTTTTTTGTATCTGTTCCTTAATTTAAAAAAATTTTAAGTAAAAAATACAAAAAATATATATGTAACATTTTTATATTCTCTCTTTCCTTATATTTTTGCAGCTATTCCAATAATATTCTGAAAGGAACACTGCAGAAACTTGTCTTTATCTTCAGTTCTTAGCAGAGCTGAAGATGAAGACAAGTTTCTGGAACTTTCTTTAGCAATTTTTGTAATTAGTCAGATAAATTTTTTTTTTCTTTTTAAGAACTCAGTAAGTATCATAAACAAAATGTACAGGGTTTACTACTTTAAACTGTCATATCATGGCTTTAAATTCATATTTAAGGAAACGATCGTGGGTCAAGTGATATTGGGTTGTTGTTAGGTGCCTTCGAGTCAATGCCAACTCCTGGTGACCCGATGGATTAGATGTCTGCCAAAGCATTCTATTCTCTACAATGTTTTTCAGTTTGTGCAAGGTCAGTTCTTTCTCTGCTCTATTTGCCTGATTTTTTATTGATCCTTCCTGCACCTTCCCTGTCTTTCCAAGCATAATTTTCCGTTCTAGTCCATCATGTGTCGAATGACTGATAAAGAACACTCTCTGATTTAGAAACAAGGCATCAAGAAACATTTATCTCAGGCTTTGAGGATTGTTTTTTTTTGTCTTTGTTGTCCTCAAGAGTCTTCTCCAAACCCAGAGATCAAAGGTATCCAATTTCTTCTGCTTAAATTTTTCAAGTGTGTGTCTTTTGCATCCATGTATGACAACAGGAAAGACTAAGAGATGTTACTAATCTGTTCTTTGTGTAAATTGGTCATCTCCTTGTCCTTCTTGATGGGTTGAAGGCATAACATAGCTTTTTTCCCTAGCAAGATGTACCAACTCAAAAAGTGTAAGCTTGTATGCCAATTCAAAGCCATGATATAAAGTTTGATGTTATAAACTCCCATTTTGGGATATTTTGTATTTCAAGACACTTCTCTTCATCTTCAGTTCTTGGCAGAACATATCCTTTAAAAATGTAAACTGACTTCTAAAAGAACATTTTGCCTAATTATTTTTTTGAAACTAAGAAAGTTACTATGCAAAAATTTTACAAACTAATTCTATATTTGTTTAAACATTATTATATTATTAAATATTGCTGGCATTCGTGAAACCATGCCAGTAATTGTTTAGTAATTCGAACACAAACCGTTCATTGTATTTATTCAGACACATGGCAAATCTCATCATTAATTTTAACTTAGTTGATACGTGTTCATCGTATTTGTACACGTTTCGGGCAGTTCAAGCCCTCTACACTCAACTAATAATAGAAGTTTACAAGTTACAACAAAACAAAACATATATATATATATATATATATATATATATAATGGTGGTGTTTTTTTAAACATACCTTTCGATTACAGATCCCTGAAAGTTAAAACCGTAAAAATCCCTTTACACATTCGACTTCTTGTTATCTAAAAATTTTTACATTAATTATCCCGTAAAATCTATTTCGATAACAATACTATAAATTACCTACCTAGTTCTTTAGATCAAACACGAAGAGACCTCTCATTTACATAATTATACAGTAATGTTTAAAATATATTTATTCTTTTAGTATGAAAGTTATTTATGATTTCATAGTATCAAGTCAGAGTTTATTGTACATTTGGCCTGTTGTAATCAGATTACTGGGGATGATAAAATTTAGAACTAATTTTACAAAGGTCTTCCATACAAAATAAAAATGAAATTATTACATATTAGTCTAACAAGTAAAACTATAAGTACTACAAATTTTTTTTTATAGAATATATGTTTTCTATCAAATTTTCAATTTTCGTTTTAATTTGTTTTTTTTTAAATTAATATTTTCGGTTTTTGGTTAATAGGAAATAAACAGTTCTGTCGCGTGAAAAACACAATCCTATATGAAAAACTCAACGTTAAATCGAGACATTTATCACAATAATAAAGCAAACTGTATTTAATATTGTTGTGATAGAAATATACTAAGATTTGGACCCATAGATTAACGTTACAAAATGGCCTCCTCGCATGATATCTGAATTTTGATAGGGTTTAGTGGTGACATTTCAAAACTTTATGGGAGATTGAGAATATTTTCTACGAGAAATCTATTTAGGTACTGTACTATAAACGTTAAGAGAACACGCAAAACTCCACGTGGCTAGCCTGTTGGCGAGGCGCGAACCGACGACACCCGTTCAGCTATTTAATCTACTCGGCCATTGGTAAACATTTTTGTTTTTTGCTGTCTTGGAGAAAATATACTAGAAATGGGGATTCTTCCATTAAGGTATGAAAAAATTAAAAATTGTAATTTACTAGAACGAATACACATAATAACTCATATTATTCCATAAAATGTTACACCCGTACTCCCTCTTTTATACGTTCATTACGGATTTACGGGTGTGGCCTAGGTGGTAGGAGATGAGGCTCCACGTGTTGCATCCATAAAACTTTGAGCCGACTTGGATTGGGCCTGAACCTCATGAGACCGACAGTTTCCGTTGTAGAGCTTTTAAAGTTACGTGTATTATCTACATTATTTTCCTTATGCGTATTGTGTAAGGAACAGTAAGGTTTGCAGTCCAGAGAGGGAGAGCAAGGCCTGACTTAAAATGCACCGCAAACTAGGGATCCTGCTTGCAGGAAGGAAAAACACCCTCACCCACTTGGAGACTGTTAACAGGCACAATTGTGGGTGCACCGGGAGGTGGACGGAGTCGCACCGTTTTTTTCTCGGCTAACAGGTCGGTGAGATCTGCCCACGGTCAAGATGGCGATACTCGAATAAATGACATCGATGGAAAATACAACAACTATTTATTAAAACGAAAAGCTACAGGTACAAGTATGGATGATATACAGTCGCCTAAGTTTAGGGTACCCGGAGAGAGAGTTCACACAAATTGGGGAGATCATACCTTTTGGTCCGAATAGATAGGTTCTTGTAACAAGTTCGAGGTATACTCGGCTCGGGTTCCTTCCGTAACGGCGTCGGTTTCCCTCGGGGCAGACACACTGTTTTACGGACTTATTAGGCGTGGACGGCCACTCGGTAATCGGCTTGGAGGCGATCGGACGGACACTATGTAACCGACCCCCTTTCCCTCTCTGGTCGCCCTTTTATCTTCTCGGTCACGTTCCTCTCCTTCACTAACCAGCACTATTCGGATTTTGTTCCTCATGATTCATTTCTTTTTTCCGTGTGAAACAAGCAATAAAAATTTTATTGTTAGAGTTTGGTTCCGGCGGGTTTGAATTTTCACACAATAATAATATATTGGATCTTTTATCTTAGTGAATATATTAAAATTCCGCTCCTTAATTAAACGAGAGCCCTTCCATCTGAAAGTGTAGTGCTTAAACACCTTTATTCAATGTTGTATATGGATTCTGTGTGCTCATTTACTATGTGTTAATTCACACGTATACGAAAATACTACAGAATATTTTCATAAAATAAGTTTTTTATTTTTATCAAAGCATAATATTACAAACTTTTAAACTTTTTAAAATTCATAATAGTTTACAATAATATAATTCTCATAGGATCAGGTAGCTACAGATGGAACAGTTGTGAGGTGTGGGATGTGCGAAGTCATACTTTTGCATAGACGAAAACATTAGAAAACACCCACACATTAAAACTTACACGTGTGAAAATACTCTCTCTTCTCTCTAAATTATATATAAACAATTTTACTTAAAAAAAATAATTGATAGTTTCTTTCCAAACTCTTCACTCAGTGGGCACTAAGAGGCCTTTTTTTCATTCCTATCGTGGATTCAGCCAGGCCCACAATGGTGTGATCGGGCAGTGAGGAGCTGGCACCGATATATACGGAGCAAACCACCTCTGAAAAATTAATAGTATTTAAACACTCGATTCGTTCTGTGATCTATTTTAACAGTTGTTTTCATCGATTTAAATTTTATTATAAGAAGAGTTCTGCCACGTCTATTAATTACAATTATTTCTGTAATTTATGCCTACATTAATATTTCTCGCCAATGAAATGTATGTACCAAAAGCCAGTTAACCGTCTTTTTGTGTTTCTGGCGCACTTATGAATATGAATGGTAAACTAAACTAGAACAGAGACTTTACTTTTATGAACACACGCATACACGTACGTTTAGAATTAGGGGGGTCTGGATCTAAGACTTCCCTCCACTGATTATTTTACAGATGATCGCTCTGGTATTTATACAGGCCCTGGCCTCTACACGCTCCTTCCTCGTGCGCGTTATACTCGAATTAATATTAATTTTAGCTCTTCTCTCCTATTTTAAATTAAAAATTTACTTTATAAATTTAATATATCGTTTAAACAATTTTATTTATTTAACATGGAAATAATTTAAAACAGTTTTTGAACTTTGTATTTCTTTTTTTTTAATGTTAAATTTTTATTAATCCATTTGATAAAGTATGGATTTAAGTTATTAAAGGATTTTAACGCTGTACACGCGTAGAAATTAAAATAATTTTAATAGAAAACTTACGCCACTTGTGTTCTAATTATAACAATTCTTATCGACGATTAAATTGTAAAATATTTCTGTTTTCACGTTATAGTTTGAAGCTTTCTAATAAAAATACATTTTTAATATGGGTCTGTTGATTTGTTTCAGATTTTTCACGTCAGTTTGACGTCATTTCTCTGGTTTTACAGAATGGCGTCAGATTTTCGTAAAGATGTCCTTTATCTTAACAGATCGAATTTTAAAATTGTTGTGAACCATGAAATTCGTACGAATGTAAAGAAAATTTAAAGCATTTTCTAGTTTCTATTCAAAATAAATTTTAATAATTGTGTTCTATGCCACATTATTCTTTCCAAGCTTTTAAACTTACACAGAAATTATGCAGCTGCTAGTAGTTAAACTGTCAACTTCTAACAAACATTTCTGTGTTTACTCATTTCTACAGGCTTATATGAAATGTTTTGAAATCATTTTCGAGTTCGCACTCTACCATATAATTTTTATAAATTTAATATTTAATATATTAGTATCAGTTAATATATTATATTGATTTCATATTTCGAATCTTAAGTCTGAGGGCGTACTCATCAGTAGCTGAGTAGATAAAACCAATAAATATTGGTAGAGGGTGGGGGGTTCGCGCTTCACCAACGTAGTGTGAGGGAGGAGTTGAGTTTTCTTCACGTGTATAATGTATGGTACGGTCCTATGGTTCCTATGGAAAACTGGCCCGTATGGGCCAGTTTTCCATAGGAAGTCTTCTCGGGATTAGTTTGGTTTGATAGAATGCGGCGACGTAATACTGTGCGTGGGCGATCTGTCAAGGTGAGATGCCTTCCGGGAGGACTTTTAATGGGAAACTGGTTTCTATTTAGATGTTAGATACGCAAAAAAGTCCTTTCGGGAAAAAGGCTACTTCCTTGACAGATTGCCAAAACCGAGAAAACTCCACCAGCCTATTTGTTGGGGAAGCGCGAACCCACGACTAAAAACTAAGTGTTTAGCGGTTTTATTCACTTGATTACTAATAGGAGTTTTTTTATTTAGGATAATCGATTTTTGATAATTTGGTGAGCACATCGCTTAAAAATGAAAATAAAATTTAAAATAATCCTTTGTAATAAAAAGAATCGTTATTCTTTGTTAACAGAAAACACGAGAAAGTATTTACAAGTCGGAGAGAAGCTTTTGTTTAGAGGTTAATAAAGGTTCTTTCGGCTTATTAGCGTTTGGAGTGGGGTTCGACACCCGCTCTATTGCTAATCTTCTTTTAAACAGATGAAATTTTTCTTCCTTGAGTTTGAAAGTCAACAAATACCCCTCTTATTGTAAACAATCATATTGTAAGTTTAAGCTAATGAAAGTCGTGACCAATCTACTGTAGACTCAGCATGGCCAAAGCGTGGTTCGCGAGCTACCTTCTGCTCTCGAACGTTACGGATTAGTCCGCGCAACATGTCACAATTAAAAATGTTTTAACCCAGATGTCATGACTGTACCTTTTCAAAAATGACAAAAATAGATTATAATAAATTAACTAGCTCATACTACATCAGTTTTCGTACAGTAAGGTGCCTACCTAACAGATAACAACTAAAGTAGTAATACCGTCAAGCGTATTTTAAGTCATAAAGGGCCTTTTACTTCGATCAACATGAAGCACAGCACCTTAGATATAAAATATATAACTCTAGTTTGCTTTCTGAAGCTCTATATTATCTGTGCTCAGTCAGTATACCAAGCCGATTATATAATAGGTAAGCTATTTTTATGGTACTGTTTATAAATATTTTACTTCCCCTTCACATAGAACAAATGGAAAGTATCGTTGTAATCGGTCAAATTTTGACTCCTTTTTACGTTTTTTTCATCAGGGAATAAAATTTTGTATACATACCTGTGTGTGTATGTTGGCCAGTGTTTAGAATTTATATCTCAGGAAACCATAGAGAAAAAATTATGAAATTTAGCATCAATAGTATATGGGGCATTAATGCCATTACATTTTGGAGATTATAAGTCAAGTGGAAAGGGGGATATGACAGGTTGGGTGTCATATTTCGTGTGGAGTTAGACTTAAGTATTATTTTACACGTTATTGGCATTTACCCTTCCCTATACCGAAACTTTTGCCTTTTTTTCTAATATTAAAAAATTATAATTGAAAATTATTCAGTTTATGGTCTTTTTAACCTGTTTTTGGAGTATCGAGAGAGTCGTGCAAGACACTTTGCCATTTTTAAACTTTCCTGGCTCTTATAACACGGGAAAGTATTTCGATCGTGTGAATTTTATCCTGTTTCTTGCAATTCTTCAGTGGCGTGCCGTGACATTTGATGACAGGGAAGCTGTGTTTCTGTAAGAAGCCGACTTCCAGGGGTAATCAGTTAATTGCGCGTCAGTGATGGTCTAGAGCAGTGGTTCTTAACCTTTTTATACTCGCGGCCCACCAAATATTTCATAATTTTTTGTGACCCCCATTTTTTAATAATAATTTATATTTGATAATTTGATAATTTATCTATAATAAATTGATTTTTTTATTATTGCTTTATTTTTTATATAATAAATGTAAATCATAACTTTATTATTTCATTATCTATTTAAATAACATTCAAACTTCACAATTAAACATGAAAACTCATTAATTTTTAACAGAAAATAAAATAAGAAACATGTCAATAAATCGATCCAATGTCGATGCTAAAACTAAACTAAAACTAAAACGCCCACTTGTCGTAAGGATTTTGAATAACTTTTGCAAAAATATTTAAATTTTCAAAGCCTACTATTTTTCCTAATTATTTTAAAATTCCAAGCATTAATAGTTTCTTAAAATTGCTTTGGAATAAAAGAAGTAAATACTGCGGTGTAAGTAGCATATTTACATTTATTTCTTCTGTACTAACAAAGTTGTATGTAGGAAGAAATACAAAATAAATAAATAAAAACTAAATAGGAAAACTTTATCTTTCTTATTTCACTTTTCAATACGATATTCGGATTATACATCAATTTTCTTTTTATTATATTCTGAAGGAAATTTTGCATAATTTGGCGGCCCCGACAAACTTCTTATGGACCCCCAGGGGCCGCGGCCCCCCTGTTAAGAATCACTGGTCTAGGGTCCATTCGTATTCATTTGTTCGATAAGCCAGTAAAAACTGTAGACTTCTCTAAATGTATTTTTAATATCACAATTACATTCTGAATCGCTAGCCACGATATAAGGGCTAAAATTAAAAATAAATTATAAAAACTTACTCGGTGAAATAAAATGTGCGGTGGATATACATACCTGGTACAATGTATTGTTCGATTGTATTAATATACTTTTAAAGAAAATTATAATTAAAATATAGCTTTGTAAAGAAACGTACATAAAAATAACATAAAATATTCTTTACTTTTTAAATCTTAAAACAATCCACTTAGTCAAATATCTTGATACGAGTAGCTAATGGATGGAACTAGTGACGGTCCAGATAGGTGTGTAGTGAGTGTGTGCGTGCTAAATCCCGAGGGTGCCGATACCGGTCAATGTCAAATGCCTCTTTTGTCGCATCACTAGTATATCTCAAAGGACGCCACAGGGCTGTTGTAAATTTTAAACGTTTCTCACCGTAGCTGTAAAAATCTAACTATGTTAAACTTAATAGTCATTCGTTTTTTAACTAATTCGTTTTAATACCAGGTGTACACGGAAATCAGTTTCCCACTGTACTGAGCGAGTGATTGGTTCTGTTAAGCTTTTGTTGAAGTAAAATTCTGGCTCTTTCAACAGGGTTTTATTTATGTCCCCATTCCCTAATCTCTTAATTATTTAGTCACTTCTTAAGTAGAAATAAGTCGAAACCAGTTACTTTGTACCTGAATATCTGTAGTTTTGGGAAAACAGTGGAAAGACAAATTTTTATGACAATGGATATATAAATCGTAAATTTAAGGAAAATAAATTCTAGAGCTTTTTTTTGTACCATTGTATGTACTGTACGTCTCATTCATTAAATTTGGTTGTAAATGATGCTGCCAAAGTAACAGTTAATTTTTAACACTGTACTAGAATTGTACACGTTTTTTCTGCATCCCCTTACAGATGGGACATACTAATTCGTAATATCACCGGTTTAACATTGAAATCCGTAAGTAATATAAGATGGGAGAGCGGAATAAACGCAGAATAAATATATCAAATATTTTAATGGAGTTTTTTTAAACTCCTGTCAACTATACAGAACTATCATAAAAACGTGCCAGTAAACTCCTATCGGTTGGGTTGTTATAAATCTAGTCTAGGGTGGGCAACCCTTTTTATAACATGGGCCAGAATAAATTTTACGTTTTTTTCCGCGCCGTAGTAGTTAATTGACGCCTTCTTGTGACTCGTAATTTTTTTAGTCTGCAAATATGAAATAAATAAATAAAAAGTTAATTACTACATTTATTTCTCTTATCGTTTTCGAAAATTACAAAGAATTGGAAAAATAACTAATTAATAGTTATTTTTCCAATTTAATAATCTATTAAAGATCTCGCGGGCCGGATAGAAACTTTTCGCCAGCCGTAGCTGGCCCGCGGGTTGCCCGCCGTTGATCTAGTCTGCTCATGATTCACATAATCGGGCAAGGGTGGCCGAATATCTAGCAGGCGGCTAACAGCCCACAACCGCTCCGGGATATAAAGTCGCGTACTCTTTACGCGTGTGTCGCTTCTACCAGCTAAACCGTGACGTTGGTGCTCTGTAAAGCGCATGCGCCAATGCCTATAATCTGGCTGCTTGGAAGTTGACAGGCAGGCGGCTAACAGCTCAGAACCGGTCCGGGTTATAAAGTTGGACTCTGTACGCGTGTGTCGCTTCTACCAGCTAAACCGGGTGAGGTTGGTGCTCTGTAAACCGCATGTGCTAATGCCTATATAATCTGGCTGATTAGAAACTGACCCGGTTTCGACATTCCTTCCGCCACCGAATTATTCGAATATACAATAGCAATCTTATCGTTTTTTTTCACATGTAGTATAGAAATTTGTAAAAGATACATAATGCAGTTATAATAAAATATTCATTTTAATTAATTCAAAGTACGTTAAAATATGAAAATTTATATTATATAAAATACAAGGGAAGGTCATTGGAAGGTGGAATCGGCGCTTCCATTGCTTCCATCGCTTCCAATGACGGCACGCCACTGCAATTCTGGATGTTTTGAGATTGCCTAAGCTTAAAAAAGTAAATAAAAGAAAAAACAAAAAACGAAAAATATCGCAGTATGTGTGTGTTGGCGTCTATTTTGCTTAATATCTAAGGATGTTATAGAATAAATCTATAAATAGAATCTATAGAATAAAAAAAAAATTTGGCCTATTTATAATATAAAGTTCTCATAATGTTTTGAAACGCACTTAACAATGTCTTCTTAACAATGTCTTTAGAGTACCTAGATTATCAGAGTAGTGACACTCGAGTCATCGCCGCCATGTTCTGTCGACTGTCATCACCTGGCCTATGGGTTTACATTAACTTCTTAACAGTGAAATAGTCAGACGCGGTGCTACCACTTAGTTGTGGAGATAAATCGTGGGAAACTTTTTAAGAATTTTCCCACGCATTTTTCTCTGTTTCCGTTTAGGGAAAAAAATTTTAAACAGTTACGTCTAGTAAAGAAAAAATCGTTCTTTATTGTTACATAATTTTTTTATATATAAATTTTTTTCACGGTAATTTTTTGCTAAATTTTTTTTTCAAATTTATATTAAATTCTTTTTTGATTTTCCATCCAATACGATTTTTTCAAAAGTTTTGAATTTATTTTCAATTTTATATAATTTTTTAAAGTTTTAGGCATTTAAGTAATGACGATTTTTTCCAACCTGCAAATCAAATTCTAAACAATGTAATTGACAGTTAACGAATTTCATCCACAACAATAGATGACATAAAGGTTGTTACGTTTACAACTACGACGCCTGGCGGCCTTTCCCCCCAGAGTGAAATGTGGGTCGTCTCGTGTTCTACATTCTGTAGAAGTGACGTAATCATTGTAAATAAAAGAAAATTTCAGTATATCTTTTATTTAAAATTTTAAAATTCGTTGTTCAAATTTACACCGAAATATTAAAGCGGATTAAAATATTAGCATTTTGTAAATAAACTTAATTTACATTTACATATAATAAATTTAAATAAATCAATTTTTAAGAAACAACAAAACAATAAAGAAATGTAGAAATATTTTTATATTCATCTTCACATTTATAACATATGTTATCGTCATTGACCGATATTTAATTTTAAAAACAATTTTCACCATTGGCATGCATCAGAAAAAAAAGCATAACTTCCCTAAAACACACTTTACTGAGAGGGTCCGCTTCACTCTGAAAAAGCCGACAGTTTTATGTGAGAAATCCAATGTGTGACCTACTTTCTCTAACATAGTAAAACAAAGTAAGTTACAGTACAACAATACACATAAACCGAAATAAATTAGTAGCCCAATAATACATACTTTCATTTATATCCATGTTATATCCAAAGGTCAGTTTTCCCAAATTGTCGAAAATAAATTACAGTAGAGACTTGTTAATCAGAACCCCGGTAATTGGAATTGCCGGTAATCAGAACGATTTTCAGTCGGAGTGTGTCGTGCTGAATCGAAGATTTTTGATACTAGATTTACTTCTAAAGTATAATTTTTATGTTTTTATATTCATCAATATATTTATTTTGTTTGTACAAAATGAAGAAATAATTTTTAACGATACAGTTTACAATAGCCTCGATTATTATTATAAAAATTTTCGTTAGGCTTAAAATCGACGAAAATTCAACACAAAGCGACACGCAACGGAGAAAAATTCAACAGGAAGTGATACACAACGGAGAAAAATTTGAACATCGGACAGGTTAATATATTTTTTCGTACATAATCGATAATCGGAACAAATCACTAATTTGAATAACTCCAGTCTCCAATTGATTCCAATTTTCGGTTCTCTACTGTATTTTCAACTTTTCTTTCTGTAAAGTAACATATTCTGAAAAACAAGTTCTATATTCAGAGCAAAATTTCCACCTTTTATCCGTTAAAAACAACGTAAAATGTATGAATCTACGTAATAAAAATTTATTGCAGTGAACTTCTCAAAAACGAGAAAGACAGAAACACCAAACCGCACTCTACAAAAATCTGCCGCCAACTGATTCATATAAAATGTCCTGTGAAAAATTTCAGCACATGATGAAAAGTTTTCGAATAAATGCTAAAAGTTTTAAAAAATTCTTTCATGAAACCCGATGAATTTAATTAATACACAATAACTAAATTTGTTTAATAAAGATAAGTAATTTACCATTATAATTATGCAAATTAGATATAAAAAAATCATTACGCAAATTCTCCCGCGAACCATGGATGACTGTTACGTCATGTCGATTGAACTTTTTTTGTAAAACACTAAAAATTTTATATAATTATTTTACTAATCCAGTCAAATTTAAATAATATAAAATGTCTAGATCTGTTTAATAAAGATAAGTAATGTACGGGAATACTATAGATTACCACCTATGGAATTTCGTGTGTTTGGGTATATATCTGAACTCAGGGGACCGAGACAAGTTTAATGATACTCTACTTTTGGACCAGAGACGAAAAATAAAACAGTTATCATACTTTTTTCGGCAATCGCGCGATGATAGGGAGTCGCGTCGCTCTCTCTGCTAAGTCGGCCTTGCTATCGCGATCGGGAGTCGTGTCGCTTGCCGTTAAAATTGCCTTTAGTAGACGTTTCCCCTTTTTTTTTGTTCAAAAACTACCGTGAATCTATCACTAGTCTAGCATATGGTGGTGTGTGGTGGCTCCCATACGAGAGGTCAGTTGGGAGCACGAACAGTGGGAACGGCCGCCATGTTCGCTGCCATAAGTAACATTAACCAAAATTGCGATCGCGCGATGATCAGAAGGAGCGTCGCTCTCTCCGCTCTCGTATCGCGTGTTTAACCCTCCGGGAGATGACCGTAGTCCGACGTCATGGTTTGCAGACTTTACCACAAGATGGCAATACTAGCAACTACGGTGCCGTCTGCATGAGAGCATTAAAAAAGTATGGTAACTTAAAAAATGTGATAACTTTTTTATTTTTCGTCTCCGGTTTAAAAATAGGGTACCGTTAAACTCGTCTCGGTCCCCTGAGTTCAAATATATAATCGAAGTCCTGAAATTCCATAGGTGGTAATCTATAGTACACTCTAATATACTATCACTAATATGCAAATTAGATATGACAAAGATCAATGTGGAAAAATTCCCGCCAAGATGAAAATAGCTTTCGGTCACATTATCACCAAGAACTATGAAGAAATGTCTAAAGTTTAATATTTGTGTACAAATTAATAAATTTTAACTAATATCATCGTTTAAAATTTAATGTTTCTGTAAAAATTAGTAAATTGTAACAAATTTCATCAAAGACAACAGAATAATTTTCAGCTTATAAAAACTCTACAATAAATGATTATTTCTTCGAAAGAAGTCGATATGCACGAATAAATAATCTTATATATAAAATTCTCGTGTCACAATGTTAGTTACCGTACTCCTCCGAAACGGCTTTACCGATTTTTACCAAATTTTATATGCATATTCAGTAGGTCTGAGAATCGGCTACTATCTATTTTTCATACCCCTACTCCATTTCCCCCCTTTCAAAAATATATTTATATATGGATTAAGGCTTTTATGTCCAACAGATGGCGCTAACTTCCGACGACCTAAGTTTGCTTTTCTGTCAGGCATTATGCTTTTCTGTGAGAATAAATGAAGCAGATCATTTTCTATCTATCTATATAAATAAAATATAACGTTCGTTTGTTCCTACCGATTCCTTTGAAATTTTGACACAACGTTGCATTCGAATACGCACGTGTTTTTATATAATATACATGTTCGAAATTCTCCCTAGTGGGGGGAGATGGACAGGATTAAGGCTTACCGTGAAGAACTCGGCTTCTATTATACTATTTTAGATGCGGTTTTTTGTGTTTTTAATTGCGTTTTAATAGGTTACGTCAAGAGAATATACACTAAAAAGGGATTTTTCGATATTCCCCAGCGGGAAAAGTGACGGGATTAAGGCTTACTGCGAAGAACTCAACTTTTATTATACTATTTTAGATGCGTTTTAATAGGGTACGTCAAGAGAATGTACACTAAGAAAGAATATTTTGAAATTCCCCCCACAGGGGAAGTGTTATACATTTATAATAGATACATTTTGAGCCACAACAACGCGTGGATGGGTCAGCTAAAAATTACCTAGAAATAATTTATATGGCAAAACAACGTTTGCCGGGTCAGCTAGTAAATATGTAATAATGCTTTTATCCAGTTTAAGTGGATATTGTAAAAATTAAGCTATTTAATTTGTTTGGCCTTTATAATTTAGTTTCCGAATATTTTACTGTAAAATTCCATTTAGTAAACAGAAACAAAGACAAGCTATTAATTATAGACAGGACAATAGAATAATTTTTACGTAAATTGAGTGTAAATACAGAAAAAACGAATTATATTAAAGATGGGACAAACAAGCTTACATCCCCAGAACAGAGCTTATAATTCGTTGTCATTTTCAGCCTGTTCCTACTTCGATGTTTTATGTTGGTAAAAAGTTAATGTTTTAAGATGTTCTTAGTGAAGAAAGATAAAAGTATCGAAATATAATATTCACACACACAAAAATATTCGTGTATGTCGACATTAGAAATTTCAAATGAATTATAGAATGTCCTGGATAGACATATCGTGTGATTGTCTGTTTCTTCTGTTTTATTTTGTTTTTCTATGTGAAAATAAGATACCTTTTAGAACTATTAATAATATAAACATTTTGTTTCGTTATATATTACCTTCAATTACAGCTGCAAACTTTAATACATGGAGCATGTGAGAAAGTGTTATTGTATCGATTATTAGATTTTTATGAATACATCTGAGACTAATGACAATATATATTAACCTAGTTTAAGTGTCAATATTTTATTTAAAATTATTTTAAACGTTATTATTACATCAAATTATGAAATGGAATATTCCAAGTTTAAGAGTAAGAGGGGCGGGGAAGAAGTCATGCGTGGGAAAAAATGTGTTTTTATCTAAATTATAATAAAATTTACTTATATTTACGAGAGATATCGACAATTTTCTTCTGAAAAAATGTATCTTGATAAAATTAATTATCTATATGAATGAAACTTTCAATAATACATTAGTTACAATGACTGACATTCCTTTCTTCCTTTTCTGTAGTATGTCTTGTGTATTAAACATAGTTTCCTAGATTATAGCATAATAATGTGTAAAAAAAACTGAAAATTGTTAATTTGTAAACGCAGATACTATCACATAAAAAGCATACTATACCTTCTGTATATTTAACGTCAGTTATTCGCGATTGAGTTTTTCTAAATAAACCTGTTTAATCCGTAATTTGACAAAAAAATTGTTTATGGCCGTATTTCATATATCTGATGTTGTTCTCGTGATATTATTTCAAATATCGGAAAAAATATACATTTCTAATATGGACATACATCAATATTTTTATTTCTGAATATTATATTTCGATACTTTTATCTTTCTTCACTAAGCACAATGCACTTTTATTTTAAAAAATTAACTTTTTACCAAGATAAAACAGTCGAAGTGGGAACCAGGCTGAGAATGACAATGAGTATATGAGCTCTGTTCGAGGGATGTCAGCATATTCGTCCCATCTTTCATATAATTCGTTTTTTCTGTATTTACACCCAATTTACCTAAAAATTATTTTATTGTCCTGTTTATAATTAATAGCTTGTCTTTGTTTCTGTTTACTAAATAGAATTTTACAGTAAAATATTCGAAAACTAAATTATAAAAGCCAAACAAATTAAATAGCTTAATTTTTACAATATCCACTTAAACTGGATAAAAGCATTATTACATATTTATTATTTATTCGTGCATATCGACTTCTTTCGAAGAAATAATCATTTATTGTAGAGTTTTTATAAGCTGAAAATTATTCTGTTGTCTTTGATGAAATTTGTTACAATTTACTAATTTTTACAGAAACATTAAATTTTAAACGATGACATTAGTTACAATTTATTAATTTGTACACAAATATTAAACTTTAGACATATTTCTTCATAGTTCTTGGGGATAATGTGACCGAAAGCTATTTTCATCTTGGCGGGAATTTTTCCACATTGAGCTTTGTCATATCTAATTTGCATATTAGTGATAGTACGTTACTAATCTTTATTAAACAGATCTAGACATTTTATATTATTTAAATTTGACTGGATTAGTAAAATAATTATATAAAGTTTTTAGTATTTTTCAGGAAAACTTCAATCCAGGTGACGTAAGAGTTATCCATGGTTCACCGGAGAATTTGTGCAATAATCTTTTTTATATCTAATTTGCATAATTATAATGGAAAATTATTAATCTTTATTAAACAGATTTAGTTATTGTGTATTAATTAAATTCATCGGTTTTTGTGGAAGAATTCTTTAAAACTTTTAGCGTTTATTTAAAAACTTTTTGTCACCTGATGACATTGGACAAGAGCATTTTCGTTTTGTCTTTTGTATATGATCAGTTCGCGCCAGATTTCGTAGAGTGCGGTTTAATGTTTCTGTGTTTCTCGTTTTTTCGAAGTTCACTGCGATAATTTTTTATTACGTGGATCCATACATTTTGCGTTTTTTTTAACGGGTAAAAGGTGGAAATTTTACTCTGGATATAGAACTTGTTTTTCAGAATATGCTACTTTAGTGCTAAAACGTAGAACTACCTCAAAGAAGAGTACAATTTTTAATTAGCAAGTAGTCCCTTTATTAGCAAATTAATTTGTTGGTAGATTTTTTTACATTTCAAGTGTAATTAGATGAAACTAAATGGATATGAATATAGAAAGTAGAATATAACAAGACTAATAGATAAAACTATTATTACGTATTACTCGATCAGAAAATGTTCGAAAAATTTATACTTGAAGAATTTTGTTTTGATAACTATGGCCTAGTGTTTATATCGAAAATATTTTTTAGTTATATTTGTAATCACAGTTACAAATTGTGTAAAATTCAGGCTTCATATAATAATATATCATTCGAATAGTAATGGCGCTTAAATATTTATAAGTAGTAGTCAAATGACACATACGAATCACAAAAATTGTCAAGTAAATAATTTTACAAATAATTTATTAATACTTATCTTATGATTGGTTGAATTTTGATATAAATTAAATTTTAAGATATTGTAGAATTTATTTTAATGCTAGGATCGGTCATGGAAGCATACGGTTTTATTATTACCTACGACAGTAACAGAAATTATTCTGTTTCTCCCCGTTTGTACAAGTCACTTGATAGTTGCATTGCTGCGGTAAATAATTTTTCTTTCGATATTCCTGATAATTTTCCTATTGTTTTGCGTTATTTTAAAGTTAACGGAGAAATATGGAAAGGTAATGGAAAATTTGGTTTTGTAATTGTTGATGATGACGGTAGAATTAACGAAGTTAGTAACAACTTATATCATTCGTTTGAGGAATGTTCAGATGTTATGAGGGAAGTTTATGTTGAAAAGAATAAAAGGAATATATTAATATTTAGAGAGATAAATTGTGGATCGAAACATTATAAATTTACTAAAGTTCATAAAATCGATTGATATGTATTTTAAACATCCAAGTAACTGCATAATTGCTGGACCGTCACAATGCGGAAAGACTACATTAGTAAGAAAAATTATTCGTTGTAAAATTTATGATAAACCATTTAAGAAAATTTTATGGTGTTATTCTGTATATTTGCCGTTTTTTCGAGATGAAAAAGAAATTACATTTATGTATGGCCTACCTGAATCTGTACAAGGATGGGATTTGGTAATAATTGATGATTTGATGCACGAACTTGGTTCAAAAACTGCGTTTCTGTTTACAACAGAGTCGCACCATTATAATGTAAGTGTGATCTTGATAATGCAAAATTTGTTTCCAAAAAATAGAATTATGAGAGATATAACATTAAATACGCATTATTTGATTTTATTTAAAAATAATCGGGATGAAAGTCAAGTAAGTTGTTTGGGCAGACAAGCTTTTGCAGGAAAATGTAATTTTTTAATGGATGCATATAAAAAAGCAACAGAGAAGGATTTTGGTTATTTGTTATTGGATTTTCATCCCAAAACGGACAAGAAACTTTCGGTGCGGGATTCGTGTTTTCCGGATGAACAAGGTATTGTTTGGATATACTTACCGATAAAATGAAAAACGTAAAGAAAAATTATCATATGCTAGCATTTTTAGCCAAAACTACTCCCTCTCAACGAAAAGCGATATTGAAAGAGGCCACTCCCGATCAAGTTAAAGTTTTGTGCGAAATATGTGATAATTTGCGGAGGGGAAATATACCCGCTAATGTTCATAAATTACGAAAATATAAAAAAATAATTAGGAAATTAAGTGAAAAACAAGTCCCTTTAAATACCAAGAAAAAAATTTTGGTTAATCAATCTGGTGGATTCCTTCCTCTTCTATTGGCACCACTTTTGTCTATGGCAGGAGGATTAATTGGTAAAGTAATAGGAAAAAGAATTTAATGGCAAAGCAAATGGCACTGGTTCCTCCCGAATTGTTGGCTGCGTATAAAATTAAACCTGAAATAAGAATTGGAAATAATATCGAAGAATTACTCGAGAGTACTGATTTATCTGACGATAGTAAAGTCAAATTACTAAGTCAGTTGATTTCGAGATATCAGAGAACCGTCCATGCCCCGAAAGAGCCAGTCAGAGTATCTGTTGTGTCCGATGAAAATCAAGAACTGCTCGATGAAAAACCCTCTGCTGACGATAATGGTGAGGATGCATTTATTAAACAAATAACTATATCTGTACCGCAACTATATCAAAAATATATTCCTCACTTAATTGATAAATTGAGACAAAATCATTACGGATGGAATACAAAGGGTGAATTAACAGTTAGTGGCAGCCCCGTGGGGGGCAGTAATATGGTGGATTTAATTTCGCACTTAATGAGAAATCGAAAAACGCCGTTATCTCCAGTGGGCTTTAACGTTTTTTGGGAAGCTGTAAGAAAAATAAATGTTCCCAGAGAATGGATAGGAAATAAAGGTTTGGCAACTCTACCCGAAATCGGCGAAAAACCAAGATATCAACCGACGCCAGTCGAAAGTCCCGAAGAAATTTTTTCTACAATTTCTCCAAGAGTATTTTACCAGTGGAAAAAGTCATCGAAAAAGAGGAAGAAGAGTCCCGAATGGAGAAACTATTGAAATCAATATACTATAACCCGAAATCTTCGGCATCGTTCGGAGGAGTGAGTAAACTAGTTAAAGCTTCTAATTTATCGAGATCTACTGTCAGAAAATGGTTATCTTCTCAATCTGTTTATTCTCTACATAAACCTGTAAGAGTTAAATATTCTCGAAGAAAAACTAAAGCTTTTCATCCTAATGATTTATGGCAGGCTGATTTAATTGTGTTAAAGCAATTTTCCCGATATAATAAAGGGATAAAATATTTATTAACAGTAATTGATGTATTTAGTAAATATTGTTACGTTGTGCCAATAAAGGATAAAAAACCTAAATCTGTTTCGGAGGCATTTCAGATTATTTTTAAACGAAATATTCCAAAAAATGTACAAACTGATAAAGGAACCGAATTTTATAATAGATTAGTAAAAAATTTGTTTAAAAAATATAAAATTAATCACTATTCAACTCATTCAGATACTAAAGCTTCTGTGGTTGAGAGATTAAATAAAACTTTACGAAATAAAATATATAGATTATTTACTTATCGTAATTCTTATCAATATATTGATAAATTAAACGATATTGTAAAAGGATATAATAATAGTTTTCATAGAAGTATCGGGATGGCTCCATCTGAAGTTGGTCCATTGCATTACGGTACAATTTTTGGCAGGCTATATGATATAAAAAGGAAAAGTAAATTTAAATTTAATATTGGTGATTTAGTTAGAATTTCGAAAATACGTAAAACATTTAGTCGCGGATATCTGCCAGGGTGGACAAAGGAAATATTTGTTATTCACGATCGATTTCTATCGCATCCTCCGACTTACGTATTAAAAGATACACATAACGAGATTTTAGAAGGAAGGTTCTATACCGAAGAATTACAAAAGGTAACAAAATGATGCAATCAGACTTTTTCGTAACGTTAATAAGTAATGCAAGTATGGACTTGTTTCCTGAGAATACACAGTCTCGTTTTATGGTGAAAATGAGCCCTCCTATTAATTTACATGGAAATTGGGGAGTTGGACTTACAGAAGTTATTATTCCAAGAAATTGGTTTAATATATCTAATCACAATAATGATTACGTTGTTACATTTGAAGAAACTGTAAAAGAAAAAGATGAGCTACTGCCAGATAAATCGTATATGATTCCATTAACTGCCATTACAGATGATAAGAAGAAATTGATTAATATAATAAATGAAAATATAATTAAAATAACGGGTTCTAAATTAGCTGAATTTATTTTTGACGAAAATAATCAAACTGTAAATATAAATATAAAAGATGCGCACGAGTTGCATGTTACTGTAGATCATTCGTCAAAATTACTTTATATGCTAAATTTACCCAACAAAGATATTGTATTAAGGGGTAGTTCAATTTATAATTTTCGATTATCAACACAGGATTACTCTGGACAATTTTTTACTTTTGTGGAAAAAAATAGAAAAAAACAAGTAATTAAGAAAACTTATAGAGATGAAAAAATATTTATTCCTATAGGGTTATATTCGTCTCCTGAAAAATTTCTGGGAATTTTTAAACATGTAAAATTAGCATTACTACCAAATAATAAGGTTATTTTAAAAGTTCCATTGAATATTTCTGTAAAATTTGGAAATGAATTAAAAGATTTTCTTGGGTTCACAACTGTAAAATTTCCACCCGGTGAATATATAAGTCGCTATCCTATTGAAATGTCTGCAGGAATTTCGGAAATTTTTATTTATTCGAATATTATTGCTTCTCATCATGTCGGAGATATAACTGCACCATTATTAAGAGTTATACCGGTTATGACTGAGAAAGAAGAACAGATAAATAGAGTTTACCCGACACCTTTGTATTTTCCGTTAAAGAAAAATTATATTGATATTATAGAAATCGAACTGAGATCTGTAGGTGGAAAAGAAATTGTTTTTTTTGGAGGAAAAACAATATTAATTTTATCTTTTAAACAGTTATAAATATAACATAGTTTTATTTGTTTGCATTAGTTTGTCTTTGAGAGCAGCAAAATGAAGCTCGATCCAAAAGTTTGTATAAATTATTACTGCAATCAAGCAGGAGGTAGCGTATTGACTCCCGATTTAATATTCAGGCACCGTTTGGGAATGGGAGGAAGAGGTTATTTTTCAGGGCCCCAAATACAGCGTGGTTATGGATTTTTTGGAGATTTATTTCGTCAATCTATACCTATCCTTAGGAAAGTTGGAAAATATCTTGGACGAAAAGTATTAAATCTTGCCACGGGTGTTGGATCAGACGTAATTGCGGGAAAATCATTTAAAGAGTCAACAAAAGCGCATTTAAAAGATATCGGCAGCGAAATCAAAGATGATATAGTTAAAAAAGTACAAAGCGGATCGGGTATAAAAAGAAAACGATTGAGAAGATTAGTTCAGTCACAGAATAAAAGACGGAAAGTACAAGATATATTTACCGAATGAGAAAATGGACCCCCATTCGTGCCCCTGCACTAAAAGTGAGTTGGATTTATTTAGTACCGTTTCGACTCAACTCGCTATCGACAGTACATCGGAAGTTATAGTTCACCCAATTGCGACAATTTCTGACAGTCGTGCACCTATTGAATTTTATGTATCCGGTTCTGGTGAAAATTATATCGACTTACATTCAATTTATCTGCATGTTCAAGTAAAAATTGCCAAAAAGGATGGAACAGATGTGGGAGCTGATGAAAAAGTTGCACCTGTTAATTATTTTTTAAATAGTTTGTTTTCACAATGTACTGTTTTTCTAAACGACAAGCAAATTATTTCAAATGTTAATTATCCATATCGGGCGATTTTAGATGCCTTATTATTTTATTCAAAGGATGCTCAAAAAACATTTTTAACAAGTGCATTATTTTATAAAGATACTGCGCAATATATGGATTCGATAGAAGAAAATAATGAGGGATTGACTAAAAGATTTAATGTTGCTAAACAAAGTAAACTAATAGATTTAGTAGGACGATTACATATTGATTTGTCGCATCAACCTAAATTGTTAATTAATAACGTAGATTTAAGAATTAAATTGGAAAGATCTAAGGATAATTTTGCTTTAATGGCATCTAATGATAACTATAAAATTATTATTAAAAATGCATCTTTAAAAATTAACAAAGTAGATGTTAGTTCATCTGTTCAAATAGGCATAGAAAAAGCATTGCAAACGGGTGTCATAAAAATGCCATTTCGAAGAGCAGATATAAAAGTTTTTACTTTAAGTAGCGGAATACAGTCTACTAATATCTCAAATGCAGTAATTGGGCAATTACCTTATAGAATGACTATCGGTTTAGTTTCTAATACCGCATTTAATGGAAATGTAAAATATAATCCTTTCAATTTTAAAAATTACAATTTAAATTATATATGTCTATTAAAAGACAACCAAATGATCCCATCAAAACCGTACACGCCCGATTATACAAATAGCATATACGCAAGAAATTTTATATCATTATTTGAAGATATAGGATGTATTAATCACCATAAATTTACAAATATATCCTACCGGGATTATAAAGATGGCTATACTTTATATTCTTTTGATCTTTCTCCCGATCGTTCGGCATCAGAATCGCATATTAGTGTAAGCGAACAAGGAAACATATCAATTGAATTAAAGTTTGCAACCGCTATATTAGAAACTGTAAACGTTATTTGTTTACTTGAATATAATAACACTCTTGAAATTGATCACTCAAGGACAGTATTTGTAGATTACTAATGAACACTCTTACGTTATGGAAATTGGCCTCCAGTGACCAAAAAATTAAAAGAACTTTCGGAGGAGTTTTCGCATCCGATGATTTACCCGTTTGCATCGGTAAATATAAATCATTTATAATTAATCTAGACGAAAAAAATAAGCCTGGAAGTCATTGGGTATCCGCATTTTTCGATGGAAAAACCTGTTTTTACTACGATAGTTATGGAATGAAACCAACTAAACCGAAAATTATTACATTTGTTAAACGAAATTCCAGAAATTGCTGTTGGAATAATATTGTTCATCAGAGTTTATATTCGATGAATTGTGGATTTTTCTGTCTGTATTTTCTATATAAAATGAATAGAAACCAATGTTTAAAAGAACTGAGTAAAACTGATAAATTTTATAATGATGAATTTGTAAAGAAATTTGCCGAACAACATCTATATTTGGCACGCCCACCGACTATAATGTATAATCAATGTTGTAATTCAATGAATAAAAATATTTAAAATATAAAAAATTGTTTTATTTTTCAAAAACATACAGTTATTTAAAATGCAGTTATTGCCAGAAACCTGTACAAAATAAATAAAAAAATATATATAATCATATTTACCAATTTTTATATAATAATAATAATAATAAAATGTACTTACCTTGCTCGATCATAAATGCTTTATACGAAAAAACATCGCATAAGCTGCAATGTTGTGTAAACCGGGTGTGGAATGGGCAAATTTTCCCGTAAAATAACGCATTTGGTGGCATACATATATGCGGGTATATTTCATGATGATGAGGACATGGCCTCTCTATATTCCAGTTCTTCGGAGCATGGCAATAATGCGGATATATTTTAGTATGATAGGGACATGGAACTCGAATTTTTGAAGATTTGGGCACTCCCCGTTCTTCAAGATCAAAATACGGAATATTCACATTGTATATTTCTGAAGTTAAGTTCAAATAATTTTTTTCAATTTCTCCTCCTTTATAGTAAAAAAATTTATATTTTAAAAATAAATTATATAAAATTTTGCACACATTATCACTTTTTTCCCAATTTCCGAAATATTGTTTTTCATATGCTAAATATAAACCATGTAAATAATTGCCAAATCTTACATTTTTTTTATTAGCAAAACTTAAATCTTTAAAAGTAATTATTTCATTATAAAATTCAATTTTTTGATATTCATTCGAGTTTTGTGCCACAAAACCAAGTTGTCTGCATAACGTATTAAACGGTAGGTCCATGCCATCTATTGTGAAAGCTTCAAAGTCTATAATTACTCCGACATTATCCCTCCATACATTGCAAGGGTTGAAATCTATTTTATATTAATATGAATTAAATAAATATAATATACATTATTTTTAAATATTATATTTATTACTCACATCTTGAATATGAAGTATTCCAATCTAATGCACCCGAATCCAAAGTACCGAAATCTAAAATATTTTCTCTATTTATATTATTAATTAAATATAGATATATAAGAAAAATATACTTACAATTCATTTTAAGTCGGATTTCTTATAATGTTTCCGGATGCGTGAATGAACATTATATAGGTAATTTCAGGGGGGGGGAGTTGGAGGGGAGGGGGGAGGTTGAAGGAGAGTCTATGAATTTCCTCCCCCCTGGCTGCTCATACCGCTTTCTTCTCTTTCCCGTCTTTTCCTTTCTTCCCATCTTTTCCTTTCTTCCCTTCTTTTCCTTTCTTCCCTCATAAAATGCAAGTAACCGTCTAATTCTTCTTTATTTTCTTCCCCCCACTGAATATATTCGCTGTCTTCTAGTTTTTCTTTTAAAAATATTTTTTCCACAGATGCCTGTATATAAGTTACCTTGTTATACTTTTTTTAAATTTTTTTTTTTTTTAAAAAAAAAAAAAACTTACTTGTTCCTCTCTCATCCGTATGATTCTGTCGCATTCTTCCTGCTCTTTTTTTTCAATATAATCATCATCACTCTTCTTCTTCTTCTTCTTCTTCTTCTTCTTTCTTTTTTAGTTCTTCTTTCAATCTAGATGCCTGTATATAAATTACTTTGTCATTTATCAACAATTTTTTTTTACCCCCCTAACTTGTATTCCCTGTTTGTGAAAGAGTTCACTTCGATTAATTAAATCTATTATACTCTATATTTATTTAAAATCATAAAAATTAAAATCTAAATTATAAACTATATTATTTTAAATACTACATACAGGAGTAACTGCATCAACTTCACTTCGATTAATTAAATCCATTATACTCTATATTTATTTAAAATCATAAAAATTAAAATCTAAATTATAAACTATATTATTTTAAACTACATACAGGAGCATCCATAGTCTTGTCATAACTATCTCCTGATGGCTGTTAAATAAAATATATTTAAAATCATAAAAATTAAAATCTAAATTATAAACTATATTATTTTAAATACTTACTTGGGAATCTACATCAATTACATTATCTTCCTGTTAAATGAAATATATTTAAAATCATAAAAATCTAAATTATAAACTATATTATTTTAAATACTACTTACAGGAAAATCACTACTTCCTGCTTCAAAATTTGAATTTCCTCCTGTGGCCTGTTAAATGAAATATATTTAAATACTATAAGAATTTAAATCTAAATTATAAACTGTTATTTTAAATACTTACCATTGCTTTGAAATTAGTATATCTTTCTTTTCTGAATATCTTTTCTGAGATTTCCTTTACTTTTGCTTGTTTGATATGGTTGTTTTCTTAAGTTTATCGCAGCTTATATTGTGCACGCTTGGGTTGTTTTTTTCCTGTAAATTCAGTACACACCCAACATTCTTGACCAACTTTCTGCAGACCCCACCCAAGATATAAATCTATTTCATAATTTAGGTCACAGCTATTAAAAATGTTGACTCCACCAAAGATAGAAATCTATTTCGTAAGTATAATTTATGGTCATATAATTATTTTAAATTCTCAACCTGCTTTCTACAACTGCCACACCCGAAATTAAATATATTTTTCCTTCAAAAACATGACCTCGCCCAACTATTTCGTAAGTATAATTTATGGTCATATAGTTATTTTAAATTCTCAACCTGCTTTCTACAACTGCCACGCCCGAAATTAAATATATTTTTCCTTCACAAACATGACCTCGCCCAACTATTTCGTAAGTATAATTTATGGTCACATAGTTATTTTAAATTCTCAACCGGCCACGCCCGAAATTAAATATATTTTTCCTTCATAAACACGGCCACACCTAAGATAAAATCAGTTGACCACGCCCTATTATTTTGTATAAAAGCTGTAACTCCAGATTGAGAAAAATATCTTCTACAAGACTTCCAAAGACAACGAATAAAGCATCATGTCGTCTGCTGATGGTAATATTATAATTTTTATTTAAAATATTTTTAAATGTTAAAATTACTTAATAAGTTAATATTACTTAATAAGTTACTTAATTACTTAATATTTATATAGAATGTGAATTTGATTTTAATATGAAACAGAATGTGGGCAAAAAAAGAGGTCCAAAACCTAAAAATGTCGAAGATGAATCAAAAAAACAAAAGTTTGACCTAGACCTGTCTACAGATACTGCAAAATGTTCTAAAATTCGGCCATTTAAGATAAAAGTATGCGACAATCAAACAATGGAAGTCATCGAATTCAAGTCAGTTTGGTATATATCATTAACAAAAATGAAAGGGAATTATCCGCCCAACAAGTATAATATCAATGTTAAGGACTTTAAATTATATAAAAAAGCTTTCGATGCAATGACTGAACATTTAGATCAGAATGTTTAATTTAAGGAAAAAAGCTTTTAGAGGGTATGCCAAAACTTATAGGGCTTTTATTTTAGAAAATATAGATCCAGCTGTCTGTTTTGAAAAAATAACATCAAATATTTATGATATTTTAGTTAATGATAATTTTGTTTGTAGAAGGAAATTTTTAATTAATTTAAAAACTAAATTTTTAAAATATAAAGAAGATGATATTATAGAGTATCAAGATGTATATTTTTCTAGCCATGTTGAGCATATTTTGTCCTCATATATGATTGGTGAAAAATTACGAAATGCATTTGATACAATTCTAAATTATATTGAAGAGTTTATAAAATATGGATCAGGGTGGATACTAAAAGAAATTATATTTATAGATGTCAATATTGGGATATATAAAAATGAAATTGGTGGCTGCGGCCATATTATTCTTCCTAAACATCTAGTTCTCAAACGTTGTGTATTAAATATAAAGTGCTCAGATAACCAATGTTTTTTATATTGTATAGTTGCACATTTATATCCCTCAACTAGTAGTAACAGAAATTCTATTTATTTATATAGAAAATATTTAAAATATTTAAATTTAAACCGTTTAAAATTTCCCATAAATGTGAAAAATATTCCCACATTTGAGAAAAATAATTGTCTAAGTATTCATGTATATGGGTATGAAAAGAAATTAATTTATCCAATCTATATAAGTAAATTTCAATTTGAAAAAGAAATTAATTTGTTATTGTATAAATCTCATTTTTTTCTAATCCGGAATTTTAATAGACTAATGTCTGATAAATCATCAGCAAGAAAATTTTGTAAACTCTGTTTAAATGGTTTTGAAAGAAAAACTACTTTAAACGATCATATAAAATTTTGTTCTAATCATAAATATCAAAAAGTATCTACTCCAAAAGGAGACAATACAATTGTAAAATTCCACTCACATGAAAAGTCATTATTTCATGCAATCTGTATATATGCAGATTTTGAATCAATTTTGGAACAGGTATCTTCTGATGAAATAGACCCTAAAATAAGTTGTACTAAAATTGTTGAAATTCATAAACCTATATGTTATTCCATTATAATTATTGAAAATGAGGATAAAATAATATATGCTAATTTTTATTGTGGAGATAATGTTGTTAATAATTTTTTAATTGATATTCAAATGCAGCTGAATAATTTGTTAGATAAAATAAATCGCAATGTTGAAATTAATTTAAATACTGTTTCCAATAATTTTAAACATTTGTGTCATATTTGTAAAAAAAAATTTGGTGATAATGATCTGCGTGTAATGGATCATGATCATCAGACAGGTCTTTTTCGGGGGTGGGCCCATAATTGCTGCAATTTAAATTACCGACTAAAAACGTTTATCCCCATTATATTGCACAATTTTTCAGGTTATGATTCGCATTTAATTTTTAAAAATATTCCCTCTAAATTATTTTCAAAAATCAAAATTATTCCTATAAATTCTGAAAAATTTACAACATTTTCATTAGATTATTTTAAATTTATTGACAGTTTTCAGTTTTTAAATTCTTCTCTTTCAGTTTTGACTGACAATTTAAAAAATGCAAATTATAATTTTCCAATTTTTAATCATTTTTTTCGTCGCAGCAAATATAGAGAATTATTAAAAAGGAAAGGAATTTTTCCGTATTCCTATTTTAAAAATAAGCAAATATTAAATGAAATACAACTACCCCCAAAAAAATGCTTTTATAATGAATTATTAGGAGAAAATATTACAGATGATGATTACAATCATGCTCAATTAGTTTGGGATAAATTTAATTGTAAAACTTTCAAAGACTATTTAAAATTATACCAATATGTTGATACAGTATTATTGGCAGATATATTTCAGAATTTCAGAAAATTAAGTTTAACATATTATAATTTGGATCCTGTATATTTCATAACTACGCCCGATTTAACATGGAACTGTGGTTTAAAAATGACTAAAATCCAATTGGAATTATTTAATGATTTAGATATGTACCTTTTCATTGAAAGTGGAATTAGGGGCGGAATAAGTTTAGCGGGAAAAAGATTTGCAAAAGCAAATAATCCATTAATACCCGACACATATGATAAAAATCAACCTCATAATTATATTCTGTCGATAGATGCGAATAACCTTTACGGATTCGTAATGAGTGCATATTTACCCGTAAATAATTTTCGATGGCTGCACAAAGATGAAATAGATGCTCTAGACATACCTAATATATCAAATAAAAATAGTATAGGATATATCTTAGAGGTTGATTTAAAATATCCTGAAATTATTCATGACAGACATGATAATTTGCCACTCGCTGCTGAACACACACATATCCCATACAATTTATTATCCAATTACCAAAAAACAGTCTTAAAAAAATTAAATTTAAAATATAGTAATAATAAAAAACTAATTCCTACTCTTTTTGATAAAACAAACTATGTAATTCATTATAGAAATTTAAAATTTTATCTAGAGGAAGGTCTAATAATAACCAAAATTCATAGAGTATTGGCATTTTCCCAAAGTGCATGGCTTAAAAAATATATATATTTTAATAATAAAAAACGGCAAGAATCGACTAACGATTTTGACAAATCATTTTTTAAATTAATGAATAATAGTTTTTTTGGCAAAACGTGTCAAAACGTAAGAAAACGTATTAACCTAAAAGCAGCCACGACATTAAATCAGTATCGCAGATATCTAGCTAAGCCATCTGTAGAAAATTTCAAAATTATAAATGATAACCTTACTATTTTTAAAATGAAAAAACCTAATTTAATTCTAGACAAACCAATTTATATTGGTTTTTGCGTATTAGAATTAAGTAAATTGCATATTTACGAAACATTTTATAAAATATTTAAAAATAGATATGGCAAAAACGTACATTTATTATATACCGATACGGATTCACTAACACTTCAAATATATACAAATGATGTATACGAAGATTTTAAATCATTCCCGGATATCTTCGATTTTAGTAATTACCCTAAAAACCATAAATTATATAACGAAGCGAACAAAAGTAAACTAGGATATTTTAAAGATGAAACATTATCGAAACCTATAATTGAATTTTGCTCATTGAAACCAAAAATGTATTCCTATATTTTCGATAAACAAAATAAGAAAACTGCCAAGGGAATTAAAAAATCTGTTGTAAAAACATTTAATCATGATAAATATAAAGAAGTTTTGTTTAATACAGAATTATTAAGGCATCAACAATATGGAATTCAAAGCAAAAATCATATAGTAACAACATATCTACAAAATAAAATTTCCCTTTCTCCATTTTATGATAAAAAATTTATTTTAGATAATGGAATAGATGCACTATCATTTGGGCACTACAATTTTTACTTTTAATTTTGCAGATTCCTCATCATTTCCACAATATGGCTTTATAATAGTATACAAAAGAAAATGTAGTTATATAATACATAGTATTTGTAGTAAAACTTACTCGTGTTTAAAACAAACATGTAATAAAGCAGCATCATTAAAATTACCAAATAATAAAATATACGAATGTAAATTTTTTGTAATAAATGATAAAATAACATTACCAATATTTAACAAATATTTCATAAAATGTAATTGTATGAAATGTAATATTTTATAAAATATAAATTTAATATTAATGTTTATAAATGTAATAATAAATATTTTATTTTCTAGAATTTGTATATTTTAAAAAATTAAGCGAGGCTGCTAAAATTCCCACTAAAGCTTCAGAGGGAGCAGCAGGATATGACATTTTTTGTGTCAAGGGTTTTGAAATAAACTCGAATGAACAAAAAATTATTTTTATTGATCTGGCCATCGAAATACCTAATAATAAATGTTATATCAGATTGGCTCCAAAATCTTCTTTGTCGCTAGATAACATAATAATAAATGCAGGCATCATCGATTCCGACTATCGTGGAAATATTGGGGTGATGATGTACAACTTTGGCCCCAAAAATATTGTTATTGAACGTGGAACTGCCATTGCACAAATTATCTTCGAAAAAATCTCACATCCAGTATTTTTAGAAATGGAATCATTAAGCGAGACAGACAGAAATGAACAAGGGTTTGGCGACTGTACCTTTTCTCAAAAAATAAATTTTGATGATTGTAAAGAAATTCTGTCTGATTCTGATACTGAAGACTATAATATTACTAAAAAAGTAGTTTTTGAAGACGAAATTACTGTATCTGAAAAAAAAGAAGATACTGTATCTGAAAAAAAAGAAAATTTTGGAACTCATAATGATCATAACTACTTGTAACAAAAATTAAATATTTGATATTATTTTGTAATGTACTCAAATATAATATATGTAATCCTCATTTTATACTCAAGAATGTACACTCTTATATGTATACATAATATGTACTTGAATAAAGCAGCAAATAATATAAAATGTTTTATAAATTAAATATTTGATATTATTTTGTAATGTACTCAAATATAATATATGTAATCCTCATTTTATACTCAAGAATGTACACTCTTATATGTATACAGAATATGTACTTGAATAAAGCAGCAAATAATATAAAATGTTTTATTTCTTTATAGCCGCTACACCAATTGACTGGAAAGCTTTCTCATCTTCGGCTATAGATGAAACCGTTATTCGTCAATTTCAAAACTATGTCCACTGGGATACAATTAGTCGACGACGTAATTTATCTGAAGAGTTTATTAGGGAATTCGCGAATAAATTAAATTGGAACCACATATGGAAAAATTACAAATTTCTACCCTCATTTATTATGGACCATATTAACTATGCAAAATGGGATTTAATATGTCAATATCAAATATTAAATGATCATTTCCTTACAACTTTTTTCGACCATCTTGATTGGAATAAAGTAGCCGAACACCAAATTCTTTCGGATGCTTTTATTATTGGCTACGTACATAAATTTGATATTAAAAAACTCTTAAAATACCAACAATTAAAAACCTCAACTTTACGTCAAATACAAGACTTCCTAAACTGGAATTTTGTTTCCCGTTATCAAAAGCTTGACCAAGAGTTCATTGACGAATTTCAACGTCAGCTTTCTTGGTGTTACATTATAAAATATCAAAAATTAGATCGTAATTACATCATTACCCATCGTGAAAATTTATTCCTATACTTAATGGCAGAATTGTGTCTTGGTTTAGATAAACTAAAAGAAAAAGTGGATACACTTAAATTGTAAAATTTAAATGATTTCTCTGTATTAATGAAAGTAAAAATAAAAAATCTTTTAAAATACTTTCAGTGTCGCATTATTAATAACGTAGAATAATTGCAAAAACACCAAACTTATTACATATAACACTTATTTACCTAAAAATTACTTATAAATACAACAAATTGAATTTACTTGACAATTTTTGTGATTCGTATGTGTCATTTGACTACTACTTTTATAGGATTAATTAAAGATTTCGAATTTTGTTTGACAAAACTGAGGAAGGCAAAAGTATCGACAGTTGTATAATGAACTGAACTTAAGGAAATTAGTTGACTTTGTATGTTTCGATGTAATTTTTTCGTAATATTACGATATACAAATTTTTGATTTTGTAAATTGTATTATACTAAAAACTAAAGTTTTTAGTTATTCTCCTACTTAATGATGTATTTGTAATGTTTCTGAAAACTAATTAATACTTATTAAATTAAAATCCAAGCTGTACAAAGTACTATGAATATTAGAGAAGACCGTTTTACTATAAATTACTACGTCTTACTCTAATGTTGATTTTACAAAAAGTAGGTCAGACAAGGACCGTTAGACTAATGACGTAGGCTGTTTACTTTTTCGGGTTGTATTGGGGCTCTCGCAATAGCGTCATTTACAGAAATCACACCTACTTTTTTCTGACGCGAGCCAATTAGGAATATTAATTATTTTAACCAATCAGATGACGGCGGGAAATTTAAATTCGATTAATGTCGAAAGATGGCCGTCTAAAATTTCATATTTATTTTAATTTTCTCTCTTTCATTGTAATTTCTCGAGAACTAAAGGATATTCCAAAACAAAGTTGGAGAACCCAACTACTCGTGAAAATTTTAAAACTTCACGAAATGGTCCAGTAATTTTATAAGAATTTTTTTACGAGTATAGTCGTCCTTCACCACTGCCACTCGATCGCCTTGGGCGACTATTTACGTCCCTCACTGTTAAGAGGTTAAGAAATGATGATTTTTTCAGTTTAATAAAGCATTTTATTCGTTTTTTTATGCAAGAATATGACGGATGGATGGCCATTGTCGCTACTCTGATAATCTAGGTACTCTAGTTATAGCCTTTAATTGTATATACCTTTGGCTATCGAATTTTTACAATTCGGTGCTGAACACCAAACCATTTTATATATACACACACACACACACACATATATAGGCTATACATATATAACAAGAAATTCAACTAATTGAGATCGAAACAAACAAATAATCAGCTTTGCTCTAGATACACCGTACACACCAAAAGAGCCACAACATGGCGACTGCCGTGATGCATCACGGTATCGTGTCCGTACCTTATTGCCATATTGAAAGATTAACGCGCCCTCTAACGTCAGATATGTGCGTCTATAAGCAACATCTACCAAGGCTGTAATAATGTAATCTACCAGAAGTGTATAAGCAGACTAATGTGTTGGACTGAGACGGCCGGATGGCCGAGCGGTAAAGGTGGCAGCCTACTGCTCTGGGGGACCCGGGATCGAATCCGAACGGGTCGAATAATCCCCAGGAATTTTTCGGGGGGTGGTCCGTTCGGATATGTCGGGCCCCGTCCCTCACCACCCGGTCGCCCCATTGTGGGCCTGGCCGAACCCATAATGGGCCTACTAAAAGAGAGGCCCTCTTAGTGCTCACAGGGCGGAAAGAGTTTAAAAAAAAAAAAAAATGTGTTGGACTTAGCATTCTAATACCCAAAGATATACATATTGATATTCCAACTTCTGTCAGATGTTTTCATATCTCACTCGTCACTGTCATGTAGTAGTATTAAATAGAAATTCCTTATTTTTGTATACGATATGCATGTTACCTACATAAAAAGAAAACGTAATATTGAAAGTCAAGGTAATTGTCATTCGCATATTTATCTATATACAAATTTAATAGGAATTGTAAATTAAATTTAAAAAAAATATTAAAGATTTTTAAAATTGTCCAAAGATCAGAACCAGAATTCGCGCTTAGTCTTTCGATACAACGGAAATTCTAGTACGTTCTAGTCACTTTGTTTTCAGATAAAAAAAATTTTCAAAAGACTGTTTTCAGTTCATACTTGATTTTATCGAGTAAAATACAATTTATATTATTCTATTACTATCAGATTATACCTCGGCTATTTCTTTATTGCAGTTGGCGCAGGAACAGCAGGATCAGTTTTAGCCAATAGGCTTTCGGAATCACCGCATGTTACAGTTCTTGTGTTAGAAGCAGGAGACTCTATGGTTCCTCTAACTTCTGAAGTTCCACTATATCCTCTAAATTTAGCTCTAACAAATTACAGTTGGCAATTTAAAAGTGTACCCAGTAAAATTATAGCTCAAGGTCTTAAAAACAGAGTAAGTAATTAATAACAATAAATTTCCAGGGGTGGATTTACACCTGAATATTGATTCAAATTTATTCCCTTCCAGCAACTGTTAACTGTGGAAGGAAAAGCGCTTGGTGGAACCACAGTTTTAAATTATAACTTGTATGTGCGTGGTAACTGTAGAGATTACGAAAACTGGGCGAGACATGGCGCTATAGGTTGGGATTGGAAAAGTGTATATCCTTATTTTCTAAAACTCGAAGACAATCGAGAATATTGCAATGGTAAATCTTTCTTCAATTGTGTTAAATTATGTTTATAAATTGTATAGCGATTTATTGACAATAATATACAAAACAGCATATCACGGTGTTTGTGGAAACGTTATTGTGCAGACACCACCTTTCCATGCACCAATAACAAAAGGTTATTTAGAAGCAGCCAGAGAAATTGGATATCGTATTGGAGACTTTAATGCAAGGAATCAAACAGGTACAGCATTTCGTAATAAATATTGTTTAAAATATTTTATTGTATTTTTAGTTTTTTATTTAAACATTACCGCTTTTAAAAAGTATTAAAAAACGAAAGCCTACATATAATAGAAATTTTTAGATTTATATTATTTGTACAAGAAGAAATAAAATAATTTTTGGAATAACATGTAATAGTTATTCGACAGAAGTAAAGTCTACTGTACTTTCAAAATGTTGGCTATATTTCAAACTTTGGCGAAGATTCTGATGCAGAAGGCATTTTATGCCGTTTTTTAATTCATATTTACAAGATATATAATTTAAAAAATGTTTCAGTGTTTCAACCTCCTCAAGGAACTATTAATAGAGGAGCACGCTGGAGTGCGGTTAAAGCATATATTAATCCTGTACGAGGTCGACGAAATCTTCGTATCATAACTTCAGCATTTGTTCTCAAGGTAACTCACATTATCTCATACTACGGTTTAAATGAGAGTAAATAGATTTTTATATTTATAGATATTGATCCGGAATAAACAGGCGTACGGAGTTAAGTTCGAGCACCGTGGACAGTTGCACGAAGCATATGCCAATAAAGAAGTGATCATATGTGCTGGGGTATTCAATTCACCTAAACTTTTAATGCTATCAGGAATTGGGCCAAAGAGTACTTTACAGAAGTTCAATGTAATAAATATGTTAGTTTTAATTCTTCTCTCCTTTACATAAAAATATAAAGTGCAATGTAAATTTCTAGATTCCTGTTGTAGCGAATTTACCAGTTGGGAGAAATCTTCAAGAACAGCCATCTACTTCTGGTATGGCATTTGGAGCAAATACATTTACTTATTCTGCACAACGGATCACCGTACTGGATTATAATGAATTTTTAGTTAATGGCACAGGTAAAATCAAAATAAAAATGTTAAAATTGATTCTGAATATATTCAAATATTTATCTTATTTCAGGGCCATTGACATCTTTGGGAGGAACTGACACGATTGGATTTTTAAATTCTAAATATAATAACGATCCTGATTGGCCAGATATTGAATTATTGTTGTTTCCTTTATCAGCTGCATCTGATAAAGGCACAGTTTTAAAAAATGTGTTTAACCTAAAGGATGAAGTAAGTTTACTTCATATTTATGCATGAATATTTTAGTGTTTAAACAAATGCGTTAGCTTTATTGCATTTGTTTATACACTATATTTCAGCGGCGCATACAGAGTATAAAAACGGAGTGAGCACAAGCTATAAAAAACGGCATCATACATTATGTAAGAATGTTCAAACGTGTTTAACATCGGATCAGCGCTCTCACAAGGTGGGGCTGCTTACAATCGCGGCTTGGCTTTGAAAACAGTGCACATTCCTTGTTTTCAAAGCCAAGTTTTGGTAAGCATACGACAAAGTTGCATGAGACAAGAGACATAGACTTCTTTAGTTTCTTTTATATTTGCAGAATAGGCTTAAAATCATGAATCTGTTGTTTGTTGATAATGGAATTTGGGGTTCATTTGGGATCAGGAAGAGGACAATCCTGACGAAAAAGGGCACGTATTCCCATTGCATTTAAGTACGGTCATTCCTGCTATATTTGATTGCATGATGCAGTTCTTCAATGATAATGTAAATTCCTAGATTTCTATGAAACAATCTACAATGGGAATTTCATCTCGAATAAAGAAAAATATTGTAATTTCTATGTTTGTTATTAATTTATTTTATCTAAACGTAAGGTAAATTGAAAAAGGATGTATTTTAAATATTAAATATTTGTAAATATTAAACTACACATACCTCAAAATCAGAATCATCTTTTAAAAATCTACTTCAGACATTTGCGTGACAGGTGTATAATTTACACAAATAATAATCTTCACTTATCTAATAAACAAATATTTATTAGGTAGTATTCGCGTTACTTGATTTATATTGTTCTGGTCTATGTTCCGATTTGTATCTCATGATATTAACCACTTTTTCTAACATATTGAGTAGACAGAGAATTGTTTCCAATTGAATCCAAAGTCCATATAAATTTAGACAACGACAGAAATAAATTTCTGTTAAGATTGTTTATTTTACCTGCGAGATTTGATAGTAAGACACTCATTTAGGATATAAAATCTGTATTACTTGTTACATCAAAAGACACGAATACTTTTGCTTGTGATGTATAAGAATGAAAACTTGACAGCAGGATAGTTAAATTTTCATCTGCAAAATTCTCTTGTCATGTTTGCAATTGGGATTCAATCTTTGTAAGTGTTAGTCTTACGGAATACGAAATGACAAACAGAATTCTGCTGCAACTATCATGCATAAAAGAGCAAGGTTTGGTACAAAAGTCGGAAGAAGTTATATTGAATTTAGAATGATTTTCAAAATTGGAAGATATTTTTTGCACCCATTAAGTGAGAAAACATTGTAAATATGATTAAGATACATTCTATTTGTAATCTGTAGTGCCATTTGGCAGAACAGAAACATTTAACTTAGGGTTGTAAATATGACAGCACCCATTAAGTTACAATTATTGCTATGTACTTAACACGTCTGGATGCACAGGTATAGAATAAATGATTTGGTAATATTTTAGATATTAAAATAATACATTTTTTTGACTCAGGTGTATAAGGTAATGTTCGAACCATTTACAACGACTGACACAATATCATGTTTTCCATATCCAACACGTCCAAAAAGTAGAGGATATGTTACTATCAGATCTCGTAACCCTTATGATGATCCTATTATTGATTTCAAATTTTATTCGCATCCTTACGACTTAAAAGTTATGGTCGAAGGTAAGATAAATGTAATTTTCATGCGATGAAGGTTTTACAGCGTATAATTTAATAATGTATTAAATAATTTAAGATAAATAATTTAATACATGAAATTTTAGCTTTGAAGTTCTGTCTAAAGATAGGAAATTCTGAAGCATTGAAGAAATATGGAGTTTATCCCCTCCCGACAACTGTCCCCGGTTGCGAAAGTTATGAGAAATTTAGTGACGAATATCTCGCTTGTCTAGCAACAACGCTTCCATTTACAATATACCATTATTGTGGAACGTGTAAAATGGGAAGTTATGCTGATCCTACGACTGTGGTTGATCCAACGCTCAAGTAAGTTCTCTTCGAATACTTTAAGAATATACAGTATTTACTATTTAACATGTAATTAACAATAATGAAACTTGTTCGTTAATTTTACAGTATTAAGGTCTTTCATTATAAGATTATGTGTTTCATAAATCGGTTTATATTAGATTAGAAATCGCACAAGAATACCAGCGTAATTTCTACAGGGTGCAGGCTTCTTCCGTTACGTTATATAGAGAGTTATACCAAATTTATCTAAAATTTTTGTGCGGCATTTCAGCAGAATAAAAATATTCCTGTAATTATTTATAACAACACAGATATTTTTATTAAGTGCGACAAATCTATGCTTAATTGTCTTCTTGTACGTATTAATGCTTCTAAAAAACGACTGTTATTATTACCAAATAAGAATAACTTTTCGAATCATGTGATTTCCTCTTAAGCACACCCTCCCGTTTTTGCTTCAGCTAGTTTCGCTGATTTTGTCAAATTTGCTGATGTTCTAGATACAATACTTGATAATTATTATATGTGTGAATCGATATCATGTAGTAATTTTAGGAATTCATATATCAAAGAGGCAAAAAAGAACGTAAAAGAAACAATAATTAAGTTACTCAAGAGTGCTGTTGAGTACTGAACCATGGATCCAGCAAAGAACTACATGTGTCAAAAAATCGAATGATGGCCAGGGGTCAGCAAACAATGCTCGTCACTCTGGGGATAAAAGATCAGTGTTTTTGTTGACTCATTATGACAACTAGTTTTCTAATGCTAGAGACTGAAAAACATCAAGGAGTAGAAATGGCAGAATTTCAAGCAAAAAAGTGTCATTATATTGTAAATAAAACAAGTGATGTTAATGAAAAAGGTTTGGAAATTATATGTAATGTTTCTTCTTAAAAGACACAAACTACAGATTATTTTTGAGTTGAAATCATCAAAAGGAAAAGTGTTTCTTTCTAGAACAGAGAAAACTGTGTGTTGTAGCGTTGCGACAAGAGGAGATGCAAAATAAGAAAACTGATGTGTAACGTTTTTTGAAATGTCAAGACCACAAAGGAATGCGCGTAGCCACGTGAAAAGGATTAAAAGAACAAAGAATGATATACAATAGACAGTATTTATTCAGTAATGAATATGGTCTTCACGAGCCGTTATACGGCAGAGGCATACTATCAGCGAGGTGATTAATGATTTCCGAGGTATTCCTTGCTAAGCTGCGACATGCCCTTGTCGTCTACGACATGTGGCGGTGGTTAATGTTGCCGGCACAACCAGTCGCGTCGCCTTCCAGTTGTTTTTACTGTCGTAAAGATACACCTGTCTCTCTTCTTGCACGGTAGATACGTTACACAGAATGTCGTGTAAAAGAGAATCGTGAAAAAATGTACAAGCATCTCTTAGAAAAAGTCTCGATAGAATCCACAAATTCGCTGAAGTAAAAAATTAGAAATTTATAAAAGAATCACGAGTTTTTTGGGATGGGTTAGTGTACTTATTACAATGAAGGCCCGGTGAGCCTCAGAGCAACGATTAATTTTTTGTTTGGGGAATTGAATCCTAACAATTTCGATCGGCCAATCCTTTAATTTACATTCGTATGATGTCATACGTACACAAAAGAAGCTCCAGGTCTAGGTTAGTTGAGTACTAATTGTAAACTGTAAATTATATTAATTAAACTACTTACTTATGAACAACGACCACTGACCGGATCATAAAAATGGCCGTTGGTAAGATGTTCGATTATATATGTATTGATATTTGATCCAAACAGCACTCTACACTTCGCGCAATACAGCTCATGAGGCTTTTATTTTATTAAAATAAAATGTAAGTGTTTCAATGTGATATGTTTGGCATGTACTATACAGTACGGTATTTTATATTTGTTATCCTTCTGAGTACGGTATACTAATATTGTAGCGAAGTTAAAAAACCAGTTTTTATTTATTTACTAAATGCCAAAATTTTTCGAAACAAGGATTATATTGTTTATTTTTCTTTCAGAGTTAAAGGTGTAAAAGGGTTGAGAGTAGCAGATGCTTCGATAATGCCATTTATTATAACTGGACACTTGATGATTCCAACTTATATGATTGGGGAAAAGGCTGCTGATATGATTCTGTGTGATCCACTCTATAACTAAACCTTTGCAAATAAACACGAATAAAAAAGGTTTTGAAAGTGATATTATTAATAATAATGTAATTTAATTACCATCAATAAAAACATAACACCAGCTAATATGAAATTACAATGAAACACTTAGAAATTGATCTTAGGATAAGTGTAATTGTATGTGTGAAGATAGGTTTTTGGTTGGTGCCAGATTCATAGCTCTGAACACCGTTTAAAGAATTGGAGGATAAAGCCCATACTTGTTTTCTGTTCTCAATCTACGCAGTCTTAAAAAACACCCCTTTTAACCACAATAGTTTCAAACTTAACTGCAATTGTAATTGTCAAAAAGTAAGCGTCAAAGTCAAAATAAACGTTTTGATACATACAGACTTATTGAAATTTTTCACATTCCCTTATCTGGAGTTTTCTCACTCTCATCTACATTCGTTCGACTATGGGGGAGTCTACTACAATTAAAGTTATTAAACTTTATATTAAATAAAACTTTTGAGGATATTTTCATGAACACAGAAAAACACACCGAAATTTCAATATATTCTTTCAACTTAATTGTAATGACCATAATTTCCAGAGTTAATTATCAAAAATTCTAGTGTATATCCAGGTTTTGGAAAATCAACTAAAGGCTTCAAATACGGTGTTTATGTTGGTATACATTAATTATTTATGTTTCAGGTGTCATGTTTGATGTATTAATAAATTTATGAGAAAAATGTTTGGCAAGTTTAATATTTCCTTTTATTAATTAATGGATTAATGGTCATTCATACGTTCCAGTAATTAAAATTCCTCCAAAAATAATGAGTTTATGTAATTAGCATTTGCAATTAGAACGGCATAACATTTTTATTTGCATCGGATGGTATGATGTATCGTAAAATTCATTTGACATCATGTAAAATAATAATTTCTGTAATATGGAATGATTAGAATTAAACTGATAATACTCATACACGCGTAAAACCGACTGTACAGTACCGAATGGAATAAACTCGGTACACATGCAATGCAAATCATAAAGGAAAAATTAAATTTAAGAATAAATTAGCTGAAATTTTTATTACCAGGGGAAAATGTAGTGCGATTCAGTCGAAAATATATGTTTCTGGCTGTCGTGTTAATCTTGTTTAATATAGACTTGTGCACTCCAAATCAAAGCTAATGACCTGCATAATGTCTTCACCTAAAATTATATGCGCGGCAGTTGATAATTCGGTTCTACGATTGCAACAACTGGTCGATATAAAAGGATCCAACATTGAACACATAAAGTAAATGTATGAAATGTAATTTTATTCTTCTAATATAATTTGGACCACTTGTCTTACAATTATCGTCTTTGCATGTCACATATTTTTCGGTAGTGGAAGTTTCAAGTAATTTTTTTCTACGTAAATCTCTATTTTATGATGTAAATAGCATACGAACAGTTTCATTCTATTCGGTTCAGTACGGTCTGCTCCACGCGTGTCTGAGTACTGTCAGTTTAATTCTAATCACCATTTATTGTGTTATTTTCAATTTCTCATTTATTCTAGTTCACACTATGTTTAGAATATCTTTCATATTTCTTTTATTTATTTATTTATTCATTCGTTTAAATTACTTTACGAAAAATTGAGTCAAGAAAGAATATAAACATTAATTAGTTCAGTGGTTCCCAAAGTGTGCACCGCGACTCCCTAGGGCACAGCCTAATATAATAAAATGTTCATAATTTAACGTCCACTTTGAGTTCAATGTGATAAGATGCGATCTCCAGCAGACCTGGTGCAAATCATGAACTCAGTAATAAAGTAATAGAATCTTAAAATGTAAAAAGCCTCATACTGTCGCAGATAAACTCATTCTATCAGCTGCTGTAGGTATGGTGAACATTACGATCGGTGAGTGTGCTGGGAAGCAGCTTTCAAAAGTCCCTTTGTCTAATAATGCCATCAGTCGCAAAATACAGCACATAGGGAAGGACGTCCAATGTTCAGTTAATTGAAAAAATAAAAGGGAAGAAATTTGGTTGCAGCTGGATGAGGACACAGATAATAATTATGATGCTCACTTGATTTGCTATGTACAACTTACAGACAGTAATAACATTAAAGAAGACTTTCTCTTCTGTAAAAGTATCACTGCTGGTGCTAAAGCTCATGACTTGTTCGAGATCCTTGATATTTTTATATCCGAAAATAATTTGTTGCAGAACAAATGCATTGAAAAGTTTGGGAACCACTGAAATTCTCAATATTCTCGATTATAGGTATTATAAAATTTTTAATAAAAAAAACAGAAAAAAGACTGAAATTCAATTTAATTTAATTACGCGTTTCTTAATTAATTATGTATGCTAATATAGTTTAATTTACACAAAACATCGTAAATTTGAACGCAGAGTAATCAAATTTTCTATAACTCATTTACGCAAAATTAAAATGCAAAGTATAATTAAGAAATTATTGATTTCGGATATTTTATCTCTAAATTTCACCACGGTCTGATTACTTCTCGAAATGTCTTCAAACATGGAAGAAGGGATTTGTCTGAGTTGTCTGATGAGCCCATTAAACAATATTCGTTTGATTCTTGCATTACAACCGCACATCCCGTGTAATTGTCAATGTTTGGAATCATTTTCACCTAAAAAAACAGTAGTAATTTCGATTTATTTTCGTATAATCGAAATATTCTCTTGGGGAGTTTTCATTCTAAACTTATGGCACACGATTCCAGAATTGAATAAATACGCACCTTGCATTGGAGGTTATACTTTTGTAGGAGATTCAACAATCGTACTTAAAATTTTGTCTGTAAATTTGACTTTTTTCGCGGCTTGGACGATTACTTTTCTAAAAAAGAACAAAATTTCTTTAAACTTTAAATTAAGAAACGTAATTTTTCGTAACGAAAAAATACCCGATATAATAAACGATTTAAATTTACTTGTCTTTGTATTCGTAACAATGGTGAATAGTTGGATGATGATGTTAAATTATTTTTTATTATATCCTTTATTCTACAAACAAAGATATTCGAAGACAGAAGCTTTATTTTGTAGTTTGCAATTTGGAACGTTGTTACTTTATTTAATTGGGGGAATCGCGTGTATTCTGATGTCTGGAGGATGTTATGTATTTGTGGCCTTAGAAGAATTTCAACAATTATCCAATGAATTATCAGCAATAAGGAGAAACGATACGGACTTGAAACTGGAACTGAAAAAATTCATGTACAATCACGAACAATTATGGAATTTTGTTTCACAATTAAACAACAAAATAAATTACTTGTTCGTTGTAATTTACTTTTGTCTTACTTTAGGAACAAGTATATGTTATTATATTTATCTTTATGTAAAGCTGAATAAATCCTTCGAATATATTATCCTCGGACTGACAATAACACTATCCTTCGTTAATCTCGCATATGGATTCCTTTTATCCTGTCTGGCATTTACGGTAAGTGATGTCATATTTATGAATGTAATTGTGTTGCTGAAAGTAATGTTATATAGCAAATCTAATGAAATTTAATATACACGTACAGATGCAAAACACTTTTCAAGATATAAGACAATTTGCTGGCTGCCATCTGAATCTGGAATTCAAGTTGAAGGTGAGGCGTAGAAATGGTGTTTATATGTTTCAAATATGTCAGTTACCACCATTTATAAATTTAAGTTCAATATATAATTTTCTCTAATTTAGATTGTAAGTTTCATGAAACGATTTGGAAAAGTGGCATTGGGTCTTTCTTTGGGAGGATGCTATTTTGTTACTAAAAGTTTTTTTTTTAAAGTGAGTTCTTAAGTATTTTTAATTAGGTATTAAATCTCTGTTAAAGAAATCGCGGTAGTATATTCAAATAAATTTTTAAATTTTATATAACTTATCTTCTTGTAGCTAGCAAAGTCTTTGCATTCCGTGTTTTCTTCGTTGTTGAAACTGAAAAAAATCAATTATCAGAACGTGAAAACGTGTAACGAATTTTCTTTTGATAATATATCAGAGCTTTCAAATTTCACTGAATTTTGAACGGAGAAGTGTGGCCACTACCGAGTAGAAAATAAAGAATTTAAACGAGATAAAAAGATAGAACTGTATACAATTACGTAAACTTTTGTATTTATAAATTGTAAAATTAAATCTAATAATTGTATTTGCGAAGCTTTATATTCTTGCAGATATTGGCGGGTGTCTAGAGATGTCAGTTGTGACAAAAATAGTTGTAATGATTAAATTGGAACAAGTAATTTAGACGAAACTGAAAAATACTCTTACAAACAAAATGTACATAAACTTTAATTTAATATTTTAAAAAATCAATTTTTCGTGTTTTCAAGTTTCTTCGAATAACAAAATCTTCAAAATTATAAAGCACAACGTTTTCATTTCTTTTTCTGTTATCAATATCATTTAATCATTTTAACGGCTTATTTTCAAATATAATTGTAGCACAAATCATTTGAAAATCCTTACGTACCTTACGTAAATATGATGGTGGTTGCCTAATATACATTTCTCTCAACCAACTTTCCATTAAACACAATATGATACACTTTCTCAGAGTTTCTCAATAATCTATTCACATTTCTTTATACATCCATTTATATAGCAATTAAGAACTCCGTGTATTTTGTTTTTTTAATGTTTTAAACTTACTCTTACAGAAGTATGATTGTTGGCACATTTTCCTCTTTATATTTGAAAATGCTCTCCTTGCGAGCATTTTCACTTATTACAAGTTTATCACCTTTACACTAGGCAGTTTTTCCGTTTTCTAGCCTGTTTTATGTTAGTAAGAAGTTTTTCGAAAAATTCCGCCATGGGCGAAAAATAAGTGCACTGATGGTTTTGAGAAAGAGGAGAAAAGATGGCGGCCTAATTGTTGTAATTAAAATATGCTCACTTTCTACTACGCCTTTATCTTCTAAGTAAGCTACACACCCGATACGTACGAGTCGTACGATATTATTCATTTGTTACCTTGTATTCTCCTTACATTTTAAGAAAAGGTCTTCTCAGTCAGTTATCTAAACCATTGCTTTCTTTATTGTTACCGACACATTAACACTAGCAATGTCGGAATTTGTTTATACTAAAAACTGTCGATACAAGTCGTTTTGATCTGTAACCGAAAAATTGCAACTAAAGAGTCTGGTGTACCGGTATTTATTTCGACATGTATTTATATTATACATTCATCATACATATATTTCTGGTTCTGATTTTTTTCTCACTTATTCTTTTAGAACTTTTTTACTGCATGTCAAACACTTCGCCCGATTTTCCACTGTGCATTTTCTAAATTTCTTTCTTTGTTCACCTGTACATTAAATTATACCAAGTTTCTGATTAGTTATTTTCAATTTTGTTAACTCTTTTAGTTGAACCAATAATATCTGTTCCCATTACACTTATCTTTTCATGCTGTTTCTAATTTTTTAATAGTTTCAATGAACGTATTAATCTTTCATCAACTTTCACGTGAAAGACTTTCATCGTACGTAATTCCGACACAATTTTTTAATCTCATTGGCTTTTTCGTTTTACAGAACATTCTTTTTATTTATTCTCTAAACAGTTGCTGATTTCTCCTCTTATCTCTAGGTTTAATTAATAGCACTTCCGGTGGAACAATCTCAAACGCTTCCCAGGTGTTGTCCTCGGTAACAACTGGCACTTTCTTAAAAATAATCTCCACTTCTTTTTCGTTAATCCGAACTTCTAATTTATATCACTTATCCATAGCATAATCTTTACCACGTAAACTTATATATTAACATCTTTGTTTTTCTTTACAAAAACTCCAGCAGCCAGAAATAATCCGATCTCTACTAATAATTAATTGTTTTTATATCATTCACAGTACGAAAACACTTTTATTGAAAAATGTACAGCTTCATTAAGACAAATGCAATTGTCAAACATCTACATCGAGCATTAAAATTGCTTTTCTTTCTGATAAATAATTGATACATGTCTAATAACAGAATTTTACCTCCAAAATCTTATCTAATTATTTGTATTTTATATTCATTTTAAACGTTTCTTCGATTCTTGCAGACATGACAGGATTTTAGAGGGATGCAAAGATGATTGATTATCAGGAATTCACATCTAAAACAACACAATTACATAAGTTTTCGGTGGGCTTTACCTGCAATATAGTCAATCAGCTTGGGTATAGGTTAATTATGGAATCACGCCTAGATCCACAGTATACCTATGAAAATTTGGATACCGGATCAATTTAAAGGCGCAATACCGTTCCAGCAATAGATATTATATTTGAAATTTATCAAGTAATTTAAATCAATGTTTTGAATTTAACTAGCGGGCTATATCCATTATTTTATTTCTCAAAAACAATTAATTTTCGAACATTCTATTTAAATATATATAACATGTACATTTATTAAAGTATAACAGATTATCCATTAAAATATTTCGAGACAATTTATTGAAATCCTGTGCTTCTATTAGCCACACTTTTCCTCTGTAACAGGGGAAAAGTGTGGCAATCAGTCAAACAATAATCCTTAAAATTTTTGAACTCAATTGACCTTCAAACATCAATCATAAAATGTTAGGGTTTCTGTGTGTATGTGTGTGTGGAGAGCGTCATGTTTTTTTTTTTTTTTTTTTTTTTGCCAAATTTGAAGCTCAATAAATCCTGTGTCTTTTGTAGCAACTTACATAAAATTTCGCCTGGAGGTGTGAGTAGAAAGGAGAAATGTTTTTACAAACTTGAAGTAAAATCGGACCATGGGTTCAGAAGATATGAAGGTGGTTAGGGTAATATCTCCAAAAATTTCCAGTTACGTAAGTGTTTTATTCTTAAAAGATTTTATTCGTTAAACCAAAAGCTTATAGGAATGAAATAGAATTATTTCTTAATAACATGGACCTTGTTTATGGTCCCCTTACCCTCTTGTTGGAATACCTGGAAATTCAAGCAAAAGCACTTCTCGGATATTTTTGTAATATTTTCTACAAATCATATTTATGGATAATTGTTATTCATAATATACAATAATTAATATTGACACAAGGAAATATACTTTTCCTTACTAATAAAATTTTATTTCCTTATGTAATTTCATTTTGTGAACAAATTCTTATACAAAAAAAAAAATAATAATAATAAAATTTTCACGATTTAACACCTGCGAAACGCCTTATGAACATGTTTTTATAACAAATATTTTTTCTTTTAAATGAAACAAATAGCGATTTATTCAATGATTCTATATGTTTATATGTTAATTGTACATATATATATATTCCAATTTAAAATAATGTTCTAAATAATTTATAAAGTTTATACCATTTGTAATTACATCACTAGTGTTGGTAACTCATTTCAATAGACTTAACATGAAAGGAATTAATTAATACTAAATTATTCGCTGATTATTTAACAAGTGAGTGGGAAAGGACGTTAGTTTTTCAGACCAACACTAACTTCGAAAGAAATATCCACAACAACGTGAGCAATGTTTGCCAGACTGTTGCCGAGTAAGTGGCATTTAGGGAACAGCCCCTGTGCCCCAGCTTCTCACATATGCTTTGAGCTTTGTTTTTCGTATTCTTTGTTGTATAATAATAGAAAATTATTTTAGAACAAAGTCCGAATAATATAAAATAATTGAATAAGCATATTTCATTATTAGTACAAAAATGTCTATTCTCGATTTCAAAAACCCTCACATTCACACATTATTTATTGATGATGCACTAAGCGAAAAAAAATCGATGTTGTATAAACATGAATTACAAACGTCTACAGAATATTCTTAATTTGTATTTAGCATACATTAAGAATATTCCTTTATTTATAGAGACGCGAAGTTAATATAGAACGAAAAGCATGGACAACTAATTATTTACAAAATTATAGACTAGTTGTAGAAATCCAAGCCTAAAGGATTGGTGCTCAAGTGGCTTTGGCATAATGTATGTATATTCATAACAAAGGTGATTTTCCAACTCTATTTATTCATTTCTTTAACAATTGAGAACATATGACAAAATTTGTTTCAGTCTTCGATCGGGTACAATATCATGCTAGATAACACCAAAGAAACACAATTGATCGATTTTGGTCTCTGTACAGCAAGTAGTGCATAATACAATATCCTAATCCTTGTAGACATGTTGACTTTATATTGACTGATTATCTTTCTGTCAGTATGAACGTAACCCAAAAGAATTTTGCAAGACTTTATTCTATCTTTGTCCAGAAATCCTTCAGGGAAAGCCATATTGTAAGTTTTTCTATTCGAATTTAATTACGTCATTTTGTTTAAGTTTTGTAATTATTAGTAATATGCATTAATTTTAAATGCTTACTGCGATTGGTGGGCATTCGAAATTCTCTTATACCAGATGTTAATTGGAAGAACACGAATGGAGATTTATTTATAAAAAGTTCAGAATCTCAAAAACATTGCATTTATGGAGATAATAAAAAGTAAGCGATGATTATTTTTAATTTGTTAAAGACAACAGAAGCCATATGATTAATTTAACCATGTCATTCAATTATATTTTATTTATAACATCCATTATATTTTGTGGTTGTGAAATATCACATTAAATGTTTTCTACTTTTTTCACAACACATTGTTGGCAGGTTTTCTAGCTTTTCTTCGGTTTCAATAGAAAAAAACAATACTATCATCAATGTCAGAACTTTGTAAGCTAGTTTTAGATTCACTACCAAACGGCTAGACGCCATGTAAAACGGCTAAATTAACAATCTGGCTGCGACATATCCATAACAGCTGGGAAAGTAAAAGAAAATGAATTTTGTGTTTGATAGAAATGACACAAGACACAGCTATTTTCTCGCTGAAAATGAAATGTAATAAAAATGCACGTTAATAACATAAAAAAGAAGAAACGAGAAATATATAAATTTTCAGAAATAACTGCAGATGAAATACAGTAGGCTCTTCCAGATTTGGCCCTTATTCCGTCTGATCAATGGCAACAAAAATTTTCGAAAATGTCGTACTCCACTATGAATCTCAACTCTAAATACTGCAATACTAAATATTTCAAGTTCCAGTAAAGTTCCTGAGAGCACAATGCATTAATCACCACTGACGTGAAAAAATAAGGCATTGGCGTGATGTAGCCAGCGAATCAAATAGAACAAATTAAACGAATTTAACACAATACTTTTCAAATTAACTGTAATTGTAATTGTCAAAAGTAAGCGTCAGAGAGTTGACTATAATTAAATTCATTAAATAAAACTTTTGAGAATATTTTCACGAACACAGAAAAGTACACCGAAATTTCAATATATTCATTCAACTTTATAGTAATGACCATTATTTCCTGAGTAAATTATCAAAAATTTTCCTCAGTTGTTCTAGTGTATTTCCCTGTTTTGGAAGATTAATTAATAGCTTCAAATAAGATATTTACGTTAGTATACGATAATTACAGTATTTATGTTTGAGGTGTCATGTTTGATGTTTTAATAAATTAACGAAGAAAAGGTTTGATTAGTTTAGTATTTTCTTTATTAATTTATATGTTCAAGTAATAAATATTCCTCCAGGGATAATGAGATTACGTAAGTAGCATTTGCAATTAGAACGTTCGGATTTGAAAGCGTGACTGAAGATTTGTTTATTAGTTTGTTACGGCGACACGTGGGCAATCTGCCGAGAAGAACGCTTCCTGGGAGAACTTTCGTGGGAAACTGGCCCTTATTTAGGTGTCACAAATGTTAAGAAACCTAGAAAACTTCGTATTCTGGCCGTCGTTTTGACGCAAACCCGAGAGAACTAGAATTAGAACTTAGAATTAAATGGACAATACTCATATACGCGTGAAACAGACTACACAGAACTGAATTAAATAAACTCGGTACACAAGCAACGGAAATATTGAAAGAACGATTCGATTTACAAAGAAATTAGTTGCAATTTTCATTACCAGAGTTAAAAGGTAGTGCGATTTAGGCAAAAAATGTATGTTTCTGGCTTTGGGGTTAACCTTGTTTAACAGGGGCTTGTGCACTCCATGTCAATGCTGATGGCCTGCATAATGTTTTCAGATTTCACCTAACATGATACGTGCGGCAGTTGATAATTCGGTTCGACGTTTGCAACATGTGTCGACAGAGAAGGATCCAACATCGAGCACATATAGTAGATGTGTAGAACGTAATTTTATTCTTCTAATATAAGTTGGACGACTTCTCTTACAATTATCATCTTTGCGCGCCACATTTTTTCCGGTGGTGAAAATTTTAAGTGACATTTTGTTTCGTAAATATCTATTCCAAGATGTGAATAGCATGGGAACAGAGTTTCATTCTATTCGGTTCGATATAACCACTGTGTATTATGCCTTTCTTGTGTTCTTTTCAATTTCTCATTTATTTTAGTTCATACTTTATGTTTAGAGAATCCTTCACAATTAATTGAATACGAGTTAATAAAATAGTAGTTTTCCTGAGATATTCTTTACATTTGTTTTTATTTATTTATTTAAATTACGGGTAGTTTAAAAAATATTCGATCAAGCAAGAATATGAACGTTAATTAGTGAATATGATCGATCATACACACTTTGAAATATTTGAAGAAAAGAACAGAAGACAAACCGAAATTCAATTTAATTTAATTACGCGTTTTTTAATTAATTATGTATGTTAATATAGTTTAATTTATACAAAACATCGTAAATTTGAACGCAGAGTAATCAAATTTTCTATAACGCGTTTATGCAAAATTAAAATGCTAAATAAAATTAAGAAATTATTGATTTCGAATATTTTATCTCTAAATTTCACGGAGGTTTGATCACTTTTCTAAATGTCTTCGAACATGGAAGAAGGGATTTGTCTGTGTTGTCTGATGAGCCCATTAAACAATATTCGTTTGATTCTTGCATTACAAACGCATATTCCGTGTAATTGTCAATGTTCGGAATCATCCTCACCTATAAAATCAATAGTAATTTCGATTTATTTTCGTATAATCGAAATTTTCTGTTGGGAACTTTTCATTTTAAGCTTATGGCACACGATTCCAAAATTAAGTGAATTCGCACCTTGCATTAGAGGTTATAGGTTTGTAGGAGATTCAACAATCGTACTTAAAATTTTGTCTGTAAATTTGACTTTTTTCGCGGCTTGGACGATTACTTTTCTGAAAAAGAACAAAATTTCCGTAAACTTTAGATTGAGAAACATAATTTTTCGTAACGAAAAAATACCCGATAAAATAAACGATTTAAATTTACTTGTCTTTGTATTCGTAACAATGGTGAACAGATGGATGGTGATATTAAATTATTTTTTATTATATCCTTTATTCTACAAACAAAGATATTCGAAGACAGAAGCTTTATTCTGTAGTTTACAATTTGGAACGTGGTTACTTTATTTCATTGGGGGAATCGCGTGTATTCTGATGTCTGGAGGATGTTATGTATTTGTGGCCTTAGAAGAATTTCAACAATTATCCGATGAATTATCTGCAATAAAGAGAAACGATACAAACTTGAAACTGGAACTAGAAGCATTTATGAATAATCACGAACAATTATGGAATTTTGTTTCACAATTAAACAACAAAATAAATTACTTGTTCGTTGTAATTTACTTTTGTCTCACTTTAGGAACAAGTATATGTTATTATATTTATCTTTATGTAAAGCTGAATATATACTTCGAATATATTATCCTCGGACTGACAATAACACTATCCTTCGTTAATATCGCATATGGATTCCTTTTATCTTGTCTGGCATTTACGGTAAGTAATTTCATATTTATGTATGTAACCAAGTTCGCTGAATGTAGTGTTATATATACGAAATCTAATAAAATTTAATATACACGTGCAGATGGAAAACACTTTTTAAGATATAAGACAATTTGCTGGGTACCATCTGAATCTGGAATTCAAGTTGAAGGTGAGGCGTAGAAATGGTGTTTATATTTTTCAAATATGTCAGTTACCACTATTTATAGATTTAAGTTCAATATATAATTTCCTCTTACCTAAATTGTAAGTTTCATGAGACGATTTGGAAAAGTGGCATTGGGTCTTTCTTTGGGAGGATGCTATTTTGTTACCAAAAGATTTCTTTTTAAAGTGAGTTCTCGTGTATATTAATATAGGTGTTTAATTTTTCTTGAAGAAATTGCAAGGGTATATTAAAATAAGTCTTTAAAAATTATATAATTATCTTTTTGTAGCTAGCAAAGTCTTTTTCCCCCCGGTGTTTTCTTCGTTGTTGAAACTGAAAAAAATCAATTATCAGATCGTGAAAACGTGTAACGAATTTTTTGATAATATATCAGAGCTTTCAAATGTCACTGAATTTTGAACGGAGAAGTGTGGTCACTACCGAGTAGAAAATAGAGAATTTATACGTCATTAAAAAGGTGAAACTGTATACAATTATGTGAACTTTTATATTTATAAACTGTAATATTAAAACTAATAGTTGTAGGGAAAGATGGTGCAAGATGGGGTCGTGGGGTAAGATGGAGACGTCTGTTTATTTGTGGTTAATGTGCTTTTATCTAGCTGTTATTTGGGGAACTAAATGTCTACCTCAAAAGGGATCATGGAGCGAGAGAACGTCCGAATCGCTCTCTTTGTTTGGAAGTAAGACACGTTTTTAAATGTTTCAGCAATACTTCATCTAATTTTACGCCTGTTAAAAAGTTTCTACAAAGTAAATATCATTGTGAACTGTTACATTATCAGTTTTCTAAATTTTTCGTCGGATGGTAAATTTTTTCGGTAAATTAGAAGACACAGTCGTTTCTAAAAAATCTTTTTAGACAATCACCAATTTCTTTCGTGTTCCAGAACAAACTGTTGAACAAATTCGTCACCAGGGGAAGTAGAGGCATCATCTACATTTGACAGCGCTAATTACAAGTGGCTATAAAAGACTCGAAAACCCCGAATGAAGAAAGGATGGAATAACTAAGACGTCGTAAGGTTACCACTAATCCAATTTTAGAAATTTTAGAAATTTTAATTGGACTCTTTTTGTTTTTCAAGGAACTTTTTTAACTGGACGGCTAAGTAGCCTCAAAAGAAAGGTCTGGCCGTCAACAGTTTGTTCTGGAACACGAAAGAAATTGGTGATTGTCTAAAAAGATTTTTTAGAAACGACTGTCTTATAATTTACTGTTACATTATCTTTTAGATGAAGATATTATGGTATTCGAAGTAATCTTAAAGACTGTAATTGTTTAGTTCTTAAATGAAGTTTACCTTTGTTTGCAGTGAGTATGAAAAGTGTACGTTGGGGGCAAGATGGGGTACCAGTCTAGCCCCAGGTTGAACATGAATATGGCCTATGAATCCAAAAGTACTTTCGAATTGAGACTTTATTGCTGCAGAGACGACAAACAGACTCCTTCAGCAAGGGAAGGCATAAACAGTAACAAAAGTAACAAACAAGTAACAAAAGACAAATGACACAGAATGTCTCTATTATGGAGGGTTATACTCTGTATCTACAGAGAGTTGGGCTAAATGTAGCCGTTGTGATAAATGGGCACACTATTCTTGTGCCACTATTGAAGAAAACGACAGTTTAACCATTTTAATTTGTTCTTGTATATAAAAATAATATCCACATCTTACCCCATGAGTGGGGAAGATAGTGCATTTACATATAATTTTAAAATATTGAATTTTGTCGTTTTAAAAAACGTTTTTCAAAAATTAAATTTTGTATTATTTATTATTAAATGTTGTAGTTGCTGAGAATAAAAAAAAAATATTGTTCTCATTTAAGTGGTAGCCATCTTATGACTTTTCAAACCTTAACGTTCTCATCTTGCCTGCCTTCCCCTACTTGTGAAGCTTTATACTCTTGCAGATATTGGCAGCTGTCTACAGATGTCAGTTGTGACAGAAATAGTTGTAATGATTTAATTGGAACAAGTAATTTGGACCAAACTGAAAAATACTTTTACAAACAAAATATACATAAACTTCTAATTTAATATTTAAAAAAAATCGACTATTCGTGTTTTCAATTTTCTTCAAATAAGAAAATCCTAAAAATTATGACCACAACGTCTTTCATTTGTTTTTCTGTTCACAATATCATATCGCCTTTTTAATGCCTTTATACAAATATAATGGTAGCACTAATCTATCAAAAGCATATACATTATTTAAATCTGACGGTGGTTGCTTAATATCCCTTTCTCCTAGCCATGCTCTCATCCAACACAATATGTTAAACTTTCTCACAATTTTCCAATAATCTATTTTACATTTCCTAAAACATCTATTTATATTCCAACTAAGGACTGTATATATTTTGTTTCTTTAATGTATTATACCCTCTTTTATAGAAGTATGATTGTTGAAACAAACGTTTTCATCTCTATGCTTACCATTATGGCAAGCATTTATACTAAGAACTGTCGATACAAGTCGTTTTGATGTGTAATCAAAAAATTGCACCTAAAGAGTCTGATTTACTGGTATTTTTAAAGACATGTGGTTTTTTCATACATATTTCTAGTTATATTGTTTTGCTATCAAAAGTCATAAATAACCAAAAATTCATTTATTCTGTCTGTACGTTTTTTACTGGATGTCAACGATTTCACCCATATCTCTGCTGAGCATTTTCCGAATTTCTTTATTCGTTGTTCTCTACACTAAAAAATACTAAGTTTATCTTCTTTAATTATTTTCAATTATATTAACTCTCAGTTAAAGCAGTAATAGCTGTTCGCTAGTACACTCATGTCTGTTGTTGTTGAGGACACGAACGAGGTCCGAAACTGCGTAAATTGCAGAATTTTTGTGAAAAAAATTAACGATAGATTATATAAGAGAGAGAGAGAGAGAAAACAAAAGAACTCTTGATGTAAATAACGTGGCACCAAATATAAACAACGAGTCCTAGACGACGCCAAGACGTGTTAAACAACTTGTTAATGTCAAACCCAAAGGTAAAACTCTGACACATGCGCTCATAAACAGGTAGAAATCTGACTCAAGTACTCATAAATAGTGAATTTAAGAAAACAATTTCGGAAAAGGGAAAACATTTGAGGGATAGAAAAACATCGCCTATGATCGTTAGAATTCCAAAATGACAGCATTTACAAACAACAAATTAAATTATGATAGCAGGTGTTGTGGTTCTAATAACAATCTCCGAGGATAGTCAACATAGGGTGTCATATAGACACCTCGAATTGGACCTTTCTCGTGACCTGAGTTCGTCTCGCATTTTCCCGGGAAGAAAGAGGGAGAACAATTGGAAAGCGAAAAATGGGACGAAGGACCAATCCGAAACGCGGATAATGGAAGAAAAACTATAAAAATCGGAATTTCAAGGTCGAAAGACAGTCTCCTCTTGATTAACCCTTTCCATGCGGTTATAAGCCTTTAGGCGTATGTCACGTGACTTGCCGTTAATTCGTGATGCGGCATACGCCTTTCGGCGTAATTAATCAAAAAATTCGATTATTTTGCGTTATATTCGATTTTCCAGCGATCTTAGCTTTGATTCGCTATTCTGTAGGTCGATTGACTTTGTTTAAGCCAATAAACGTTTTGTTACCACCCCTGGGCCATAAATATTTTTGTAAATACATCCCCTACTATTCTACAGTAAATCTTCGCAGTTAACTACACAGTTGGCTGAAAACAATGAAAGGGAAACTCCTTCTACAGTTTTATTGAGTCTCTTCTGTCTTTGTTGACGTTACTTTAACTAATCACAGACTTATGAAACGAAAAAATTGCTGCGAAAAGCCCCGCCTCCAACCTTCAAAGTAAAATGTAAACAATCACTGTAAATTCCCTTTTTAAATAGATTTTTAATTCTAATTAACTAATTTAATGCACTTAGACATTAAATTAGCTAATTCGACAATATTTAGGCGAGTAAATATGTTTTTAAAACTATCTTCACGATAACAATCGACTACTCTCCCAGCTAAGTAATTAGAGACATAGTGTGAATAATGGCAATAACTTCTCCCCCGCTCTAGGTAGAAAGCTGCGGTTTGTTTTGTTTAATAGAGGACAGATGTTTCTATCTAACAGATGTACAAAGATCAGCGATTCTCTGTAAATTAATTTTTTTTTTGTTCGTAACCTTCAAATTTGTTCGTAAACTTCATATTATTTTAAATATGTATAAAACTAAAAATTATACAATCGTAAACTGTAATATGTTCTTAATCAAACGCAAAAAACAGATTAAACATAACGCGATTTTAAAGCGAAATATCGCGATTTAAAAATCATCCAAAAACTGCAAAAAATGCGCCGCATGACGAATTCCACTCAATTATTTGCTGTAGATCGCCCGCATGGAAAGGGTTAAGCCTACAATTGTGCTTTATCTATTTCGTTGTGCTACTGCTGATCACCTAGGATGCCGCAGCTTCATCTCACTGATCATCTGCATCGTCCAGCGATCCTATTTCATCCGCCCCGGGGCTGCGACCAAGTTCGAAGTACTCTCCACGCGAAAAGACTATAAAGAAGCGAAAACTGCCAATTGCCGATGTAAGCATAAACGTTGCGAAATAAACGATTTTCTTTCGTAAAACACTTGCCATCAATTGCCTCCTTCGCCACAGCTCACATACGCGATTTCCCTTAGGCTCATTCTGACGCGGGATTGATTGTACCCCCCTTCCTTTTTAGCTGGAAAATCTTAAACTGGCGTTAGAAGTCGGATGTTTAAGCCCAGTCTACACCAGTGCTAACCTTACACAGTTCCCGATTCCTCCTCTTATCTCTAGGTTTAATTAACAGTACTTCCATTGAAATAAAATCTCAAACGTTTCTCTGGTGTTGTACTCAGTAACACAGCACTTCAAAGAATCTTTAAAATAATCGCCTCTTCTTTTTCGTTAATCCGAACTTTCAATTTAACTGACTTATCCATAGCATGAACTTTCTGCGTAAACTTATACGTCAAGACATTTGTCTCTTTTTATAAACACTGCAGCAGTTTCTGGCTGCTGGTTGTAGTGTTAGTAAAGAGAGACAAGAATATAGCTTCAAAGTGATAAATTATATAAAATTTAATGTCTTTTTCAATATACTACATGCAAATTTTTAAATAGAAAATTTAAAACTTAATTTAAAATTGACCCTACTAATAATTAATTATTTTTGTATCATTCGCATTACGAAAACACGTTTATTGAGCAATGTACAGCTTTATTAACCTCTTAACAGTGGAACAGTCGGACGCCGCGCTACCAGTTAGTTGTGGAGGTAAACCGTGGGAAAATTTTTAAAAATTTTCCCATGCGTTTTTCTCGTTTCCATTTAGGAAAAAAAAAATTTTAAACAGTTACGTCTTGTAAAGAAAAAATCGTTCTTTATTGTCACATAACTTTTTTATATATGAATTTTTTTCGCGGTAATTTTTTGCTAAATTTTTTTTTTCAAATTTATATTAAATTCTTTTTTGATTTTCTATCCGATACGATTTTTTCAAAAGTTTTAAATTTATTTTCAATTTTATATAATTTTTTAAAGTTTTAGGCATTTGTCATGACGATTTTTTCAACCTTCGAATCAAATTCAAGAAAATGTAATTGACAGTTAACGAATTTCATCCACAACAATAGATGACGTAAAGGTTGTTACGTTTACAACTACGACGCTTGGCGGCCTTTCCCCCCAGACTGAAATGTGGGTGAAGGTCGTCTCGTGTTCTACTTTCTGTAGGAGTGACGTAATCATTGTAAATAAAAGAAAATTTAAGTATATCGTTTATTTAAAATTTTAAAATTCGTTGTTCAAATTTACGCCGAAATATTAAAGCGGATTAAAATATTAGCATTTTGTAAATAAACTTACTTGACATATAATAAATTTAAATAAATTAATCTTTAAGAAACAACAAAACAATAAAAAAATGTAAAAATATTTTTATATTCATCTTCACATTTATAACATATGTTATCGTCATTGACCGATATTTAATTTTAAAAACAATTTTCACAATTGGCATGCATCAGAAAAAAAATGCACAACTTCCCTAAAACACACTTCATTGAGAAGGTCCGCTTCACTCTGAAAAAGCCGACAGTTTTATGTCAGAAATCGAATGTGTGACCTACTTTCTCTAACATAGTAAAACAAAGTAAGTTACAGTACAACAATACACATAAACCTAAATAAATTAGTAGCCCAATAATACATACTTTCATGTAAATCCATATGTTATATCCAAAAGTCAGTTCTCCCAAATTGTTGAAAAATAAATTATTTTCAACTTTTCTTTTTGTAAAGTAGCATATTCTGAAAAACAAGCTCTATATTCAGCGTAAAATTTCCACCTTTTATCAGTTAAAAACAACGCAAAATGTACGAATCCACGTAGTAAAAAATTATTGCAGTGAACTTCGAAAAAACCAGAAACACAGATACACCAGACTGCACTGTACAAAATTTTGCCACGAACTGATTCATATTTTAATGCACCTGTGAATAATTTCATCACATGACGAAAAGTTTTTGAATAAGTTTATTATGTGGATTCATAGATTTTGCATTGTTTTTAACGGATAAAAGGTGGAAATTTTACTCTAAATATAGAACTTGTTTTTCAGAATATGCTACTTTACAGAAAGAAAAGTTGAAAATAATTTATTTTTTGACAATTTGCGAGAACTGATCTTTGTTTGGATGTAAATGAAGGCATGTATTATAGGTTTACTAATTTATTTGTGCATATAATTATGTAGTTCTAGTTTCGAGACATTTATGGTTTTTAGTGTTTATAAGCGTGTTATTTAGACATGTCTACGAATTTAGTGCTAAAACGTAGAACTAAATCAAAGAAGAATACAAACTTTAATTAAAAAGTAGTCCCTTTATTAGCAAACTAATTTGTTGGTAGATTTTTTTACATTTAAAGTGTAATTACGTGAAACTAAATGGATGTGAACATAGAAAGTAGAACATGGCAAGACTAATAGATAAAACTATTATTACATATTACTCGATCAGAAAAATTTATACTTGAAAAATTTTGTTTTGATAATTATTGCCTAGGGTTTATGTCGAAAATATTTTTCAGTTATATTTGTAATTACAGTTAATTCGAATAGTAATGGCGCTTAAATATTTATAGGATTAATTGAAGTTTTCGAATTTTGTTTTAGGAAACTGAGGAAGGCAAGAGTATCTACAGTTGTATAATGAACTGAAATTAAGTAAATTAGGTGACTTTGTATGTTTCGATGTAGTTTTTTATAATATTACGATATACGAACTTTCGATTTTGTAAATTGTATTATACTAAAAAATAAAGTTTTTCGTTATTCTCCTACTTAATGATGTATTTATAATGTTTCTGAACTAAATAATACTTATTAAATTGAAATCCGAGCTTTACAAAGTACTATGAATATTAGAAAAGACCGTTTCTACTATAAACTACTACGTTTTACTACAGCTTACTCCAATGTTGATTCTACGAAAATTAGGTCAGACAAGGACCGTTAGACTAATGACGTAGGCTGTTTCTTTTTTCCGGTCGCATCGGTGCACTCCCAATAGCGTCATTTACAGAAGTCACACCTACTTTTTTCTGACGCGAGCCAATTAGGAATATTAATTTTTTTAACCAATCAGATGACAGCGGGAGATTTAAATTCGATTTATGTCGATAGATGGCCGTCTAAAATTTCATATTTATTTTAATTTTTTTTTTTTTATTGTAATTTCTCGAGAACTAAAAAATATTCCAAAATAAAGTTGGAGAACCCAACTACTCGTGAAAATTCTACGACTTCACGAAATGGTCCAGGTATTTTATAAGAATTTTTTAACGACTATAGTCGTCCTTCACCACTGCCACTCGATCGCCTTGGACGACTATTCTCGTCCTTCACTGTTAAGAGGTTAAGACATTACTGCAATTGTTGAATCGTCGATATTGAGCAATAAAACTGCATTTCGTTCTGATAAATGATTGAGAATTATTAGGCATGCTGATAATGGAATTTTATCTCTGAAATGTTATTAAATCATTTCTATTTTATATTAATAATAAACGTTTCTCAGATTTTTATAGACATGACATAGTTTTACAGGGATGCAAGGATGATTGATTTATCAGAGTACGCAATTAAGACTACACAATTACACAAGTTTTCGATGGGCTTCACCTATAATGGAGTCAATCAGCATGGGTATAGATTAAGGAACCAGGTTGCCATAGTATACCTATTAAAAATTGGAAACCGGATCGAATTTAAAGGATCCAGCAAAGTATTTTCTCTATAAAGCTAACTCTTAAACTTTTTTATAACTTTAATTCGCTTAGGCTTTTTATAATTTCAATCTTAAACTTCTTACCTTCACCGTCATTCCGATTCGTTCTTATAGACATGGTTGATAGCCATACATCAGTTAATCACATCGATCGCTTCTTGTACAACTCGTATTTATTTAAAACAATTGTAAGTCAAAAAGCAACGGTAATAAAACTATTCAACTAGATTTAATTATTACAATTACGCACAATGACTAGTCGTCTTTCTTTGTTTGTTCATCTTCTTTGTCTTGAAAAAAGAACAACTAACGTTCTCTGCTTTTTTTCCCCTCTGCATTTTTTTTCCTTAAAACTGCTTTCAGTTTTTCGAAATTTCTACTTTAAACTATTTATAATAATTTTTTTAAAATAAATATACGCAACATAATATTTATCGTTTTTTAAGTGTCCTACTGAATCCCACTCTACTGGAGTTGACCATAAAAGAACTTCATGCATTCTACAGAGCCATTTGTCATACCTTTTAATTATTATTTCATGTTCTTATTTCTAATAAAAGAGAGAGAGAGAGATGTCGTCGTTTATTTAATCGTTATCGCGACACGAAAAAAACATATAACGTAAAAGAATCGATAAAAAAAACAAATAGCAAATAGCACGATCCGATTAGCGAAGGTTCGTGTTACTTGTTATTTTTTAACACTTTCCTAATTTCGAAAAAAAAAAAAAAAATATACACGTATCCCCTGATTTACATGGAAGATAGGTTCCTGAGAAAAACGTGTAAATCGAATTTGTATCTTTTTGAATGTAAAATCGTGTAAATCGAAAAGTATGCAAAAAACGCATAATTTCGTTGTTTATTAATTATGATGTTTTTTCAATTTTTTAAAGGTACATAAATCAAACAAAAATATTGAAAGGCAAAAAAATATATTCTTTTATTAATTAAATACCAAGTACAAAGGAACAAAAAATAAAATCTGAAAGATTCATAAAAATGTAATGTAATTGTGTAATGTAATGTAAAAAATGTAATTAAAAATAATGTAATCGTTTGTTACTTATGAATATAAAAAATTAAAATTTTCTGGTTTAAAACTATGTGCAACGAATGCAACTTCGTGCGTATGGGGGAGTATCCTATATCGGTTTATCGGTTACTATTTGACGGATTGAAATAAAACTGTCACCTAGTATCCTAAATATCAACTATAACATATAATTAAGATGGATTGGAATATAGATGTAGATTAGAGTTAAAAATTGTTTTTTTTTTATCATAGCCAATTTATTTTCTACATATATTTTTTAAACCGTGTAAAAGCGAAAACATGTAAAAAAAGTACCGTGTAAAACGAGGGATAGGTGTATTAAAAAAAATGATGTTTAATATTTTGCCAACAGATGGCGCCAGTTTAACAAAAAAATACTTATATATAAAAATATCTTAAATATTAAAGTTATATATATAAAAATATTGATTCTCTTAAGACGTCTATAAAAACTAATATATATAAAAATCTACGTATAAAAAACGACAAATTATTTTAGAAAGGCTCGTTCAAATCGCGCGGGAAAGTATATCCGAAGGGGCAGGTAAAATGGGCGTGGTTTTGATGTCTATGAGAGTTTTTGAAAAACTAAATATCTCAAAAACGCTTGAGCGATTTAACAATTATTGCGAAATTCGTCGATTTTTAGCCCCTGCTCGATGTCTTTCCCGCGAAATCGTGAGAGATAATGGAATAAAAGTTATAAAGTCTTAAAAGTTTAACAAATTATTCCAGAGTTTCTCACCTATATACTACTTACACGTGGTACGATCCAAAAGTTCGGAAAATGCAGTAATCTACGACAACAAAAGCATGTATTTGAAGTTACAGCATATGAAATGGATTCTACCAAACCATTTCTACGTGTTCAGTTAATTTCACCCATGTCATGTGATTAAACCGCAAGCGCTGCTGTTTTTTTCCGGAGATAGTTATCTTTGTCCTGCGACGTAATCAAAGTGGAGTTTCAAAAAAAACCTCCAACATTAAATTTTGTCAGCGTTTAGGTAAAACACCTACGGAGATTTTAAACTTGCTAAGAAAGGTGTACGGTGATTCTACAGTGAAAGGTCACGGTAAAGTCAAAATGTTGGAGGTTGTTCTTGAAACTCCACTTTGATTACATCGCAGGACAAAGGTAACTATCTCTGGAAAAAAACAGCAGCGTTTGCGGTTTAATCACATGACATGGGTGAAATTAACCTGAACACGTAGAAATGGTTTGGTAGAATCCATTTCATACGCTGTAACTTCAAATACATGCTTTTGTTGTCGTAGATTACTGCATTCCCTGAACTTTTGGATCGTACAACGTATAACATGTACTGTATATTTAAATAGGATGGAGGAATTAAATAGGATAGGATAATATATTTAAATAGATAGGATTTGAATGAATTGTCACGAAATATTTTAAATATTTCGTGATAATTCATTCAAATCTCATTCAATTCATTCAAATTTCATTCAAATTCTCATTCAATTCATTCAAATTTCATTGAAATTCTTATTCAATTCATTCAAATTTCATTCAATTCTGTAATTTTATTAATTTCTCAGCTCTGTTATATATAACAAAAATAAAGTATGGCAATCAATCAAATAATAACCCGTAAGATTTTTGGACTTTAATTGTAGATTTAAAAAATATACTTTAATTTAAAGTAATTTTGTAAATAGATTATAAAATTGATATTTTAAGCTTTATTTATAACGTTATTCGTCACCTCAAATGACAAATTATAAGTATTGTAAACTTTACCTTTAATTTTTAGTGTAAGTTGCCATTATACGGCTGTTCTGTATTCTAATTTAATACATTTTGTAAATTAAAACAACAATAACAACTTTTATATGTATGAGGCTGATTCGGCATATTTGCTTTGTTTGGATATTTTTTAGAATTAAAAACCTGTTAGTAGAAATTCGTAATTACATCTCTAACGTTGGTAACTCATTTCAATACACTTAACATTGAAAGAATTAATTACTAATGAATTATTCTCTAATTATTTAAGACAACTTCTTTATATATAACTTATTTAAATACGAACAGTGTTGTATACTTGTAAGATCCGCCATACGGCGGATTTTACAAGTATACAATGCTTAATAATTTCCGGCAGTCGACTGCTGGAAATTATTAAGCGCATAAAGCGTCCAAATCAAGAAGTTTTGAGTGAAATATCGATATCATTATAAATATTCTTTATGTAACGTTCGGTGTTGTATAATAGATTAGATACATTTGATCAATAATAGAACACAATGTTAATCGATACCATTAACCATGGAAGACGGCTGTTTGTATTGTTCTCTCTTACCTTCTATGTCTCTATCCTATATATTTGGCGGCTTATTCTTCGAGCCTTGTCAATGCAGGCCACACAAAAACAAGACTAAGGCTATGCGAATTTACATTATATTTGTGCAAGGTATTTATATAGCGCACTTTATTCTATTAATTATCCAGCTTTTCCCAACAGATAAACCTATCGGGTGTAGTGCCACACACAGATTGACCGAAAAACAGAGCATGCCTTTCGTTAGATTTCTACTATTGTCAGTGGCATTTCTTTGTGGTCTCCTTCCCAAAGCCGGAACAAATCAGAGAATAATGCTTAACCAAAAGCTGTCGAGTTACGCAGGCGAAAGAGAAAAACTGTTGAGATATCAGAAAATTATCCACCTCTGTGTTGGTAGTGCATTTTTCATCGTAGCTATTATCATGACAATTACAATATCAAAATCGCTTGGTACGAAAATCGAAGTAGTCAGCGGTTATTGGCGTAGTGTAATCTGCAGCGTGTTTCTGAACACATGCGTAATATACGAATGCGGCATCGGTTTAGTTACGTTAGTAGTTGTATGCGTAACGTTTCTTGCTGTCAAAGAAAGATTCGATGCTCTGTCATTGGAGTTACAGTTTGCAAAAGTTGATTGTCCCAAACAAGAAATTGATAATTTAATAGCCAAACATGCAGAACTTTGCGAGTTTATAGATGATTTTAACGAGAAGAAAAATGAATACCTTTTCTTTATGTACGGCACGATTCTTGCGATCGTATCAACTTGCATGTACTCTGTTTTATTCCGCATACTTAACACTCAGGTTTTCACAATGACCATAGCTATTAAGATTTTATTAAGTGTAGACTTGACACTTCACGCATTTGCCATTTCAAAACTAGCAGCATCCGTAAGGATCACTTTTAATTTATATTAATATGTTAGCTATAAGCAGATATAAGAAAGACTTCTTTTTTATAATGCTTTTATTATTTACTGTTATAGGCTAATAACCGTAATAAATATAAAAATTTTTATAAAATAAAATATCTATTACTGAGTGAAATAATCGTTAGATATGTTACAAAAGTGAATTAAATTGCGAATTTATAATGTTGACGATGAATAAAAAGACTAGTCTTAAACATTTTTGGAAAAAATATACACGTTTGTATATATGAAAACGTCATATGACGGAGTGTCCCATTGTCTAGACGTCTTTTCCTGCTAACCAGACCCGAGATCGAATTTGATCAAAGAGATTTGTTTGGAGGTTGTGAGTTTCGGATATTTACTGCCTGTCCCCAACCACTAAGCCCTTCCAATATGAGTGTGTTTGAAGTCATGTTGGGCCTCGTTTCATTTAATGCACCGTAGGATAGAGTTTCCTTCAAATGTCATAAATTCTCTTAAAGCAGTCCAAGCAAGCACTTATAATATTTATACTCACAAAACTAAATAAAACAATGTTCACAAGTACAATAGTGGGTGTTAAGCTGAGTGATGCTGCAGCTTCAGATATTGGTCTTCCAGTCGGTTACCGAAGCAGGTACAAAATTAGCTTAACAACTATGGTAGAATATGAGTACAAATATAATTCAGCTGACAATATGTAATCCAAATCAACCATCACGTCAAGGATTTACATAGTTTTGTGTTTCTTTATGGCGATCGAATATTACAGTTTCTATCCTCAATGGAGAGGTATTTTAAAACTTACAATTGTCATACACGGTTCTAGAGTATTAGTGACATCGTCCGAAAATCTTTGATGAATCTTGCATGCAACATTCACATAGAACTTTTTCGGAAAATCGACGTTATACCGTTTAGAAAACGGCTAAAAGTTTTCGTTGTAGCTGTCCCACGTTTTTCTTCGTTTAAGCCAAATCACCACTCAATTAGACAATAGAAAAATCGGTGCAAAATTAAACAAATTAAAAAGGCTTTGATCAGTTTTAATAAACAGATTTTGCGTCATTATGGAATGAATTGTTTTTATACAGTAGGTTGTTGAATGATTTTTAGAAATGCTATACAAAGTTGAATAAATGACGAATTTTTTCTAAGTATAATCATGCTACAAAATTGACATTGATAGTATTTAATGAATATAATTTGTTAATATTATATACAATAATAACGATATTTTGCCTAGGCTTATGATTCATTCCAAGAAATTAGAAGACTGGGAGCTTCTTCTCGAGGTTTAGAGAATAAATTAAAGGTAAGATTATTCAGTATCATTACACAAACGAATATACACTGTACTTACATAACAGAATATATTTCTACAGATGTTGAATTTCATGAAGAAATTTCATGAGGAACAAATTGGACTGAATTGTGGAGATTGTTTTATAATGTCGAAAGAATGTCCCGTTAAGGTAAAGAATTTAATAGCAATCGTCTGATAATTATTTTAAGAATTCTTCTGATAATATAAATTCTTACTTTTTTGATAATTTCGTAAACATAAATATAATTTATACAATTTCAGATATTTGAAAGTCTTTATGGTATATTCGACATGCTCTTACAAATTCGTGATATTTTAATTGGGAAAACGAATAATTGCATTGTCTCTAATTATAATGTAACTACAACTGAATCCTTGATCAATCCATAAAATTATATTTCTGAAATTACTCATATTCTTAATGTATAAGAACAAATTTAATAAGTATTATAGACAATTGTCTAACAAGTAAGCTAATGTAATATTGAGTAAATGAGAGAAATAGCTTCAACATAAATCCTGTTTGTAGAGGATATTGTACTTAATACCTGTCTGAAGAAGCTCATTAGTTTGTAATAAATCTTAAAAACTTGTTAGTAAATATGAAAAAATAAGAAAATCGATAGCAATTTAAACTAGTAATATAGTAAACATTAATTAATTCAGTATGCTATTTACACCTTGCAAAGAATTTATAACCAATTTGTTGGACTCGAATTTATAGGTTTATAAAGTAGTATATCGGATAATAGATTATCTTATTATATTAATTTCAGAACTTAAAAAAGTACGGTTGGTAAATTATTACGTTTAAATAGTGAAATACAATAAAATTAGTTATTTCGTATTTGTTAAATTGGCATTTTTAATGAATATTTGTACATTCCGAATCGTTAAAAATAAACATTTTCCTGTCACGCGCATTATAATCTTTTGGTTTTGCTACATGGGTATCAGGTGCGTGGGAAAGCAATCTTCAAAAGCTAATAGCAGTCATTCAGGAAATACTGCATTTTAAATTAACTTGACAGATCACAGGACAGTGCATTGAGGGCTAAGAGTGAAAAAGAGGAGAAGACAAAAGGTGGTAGCTTCAAGAAAACATGGTTGTTTAACTTAATACGTGCATTTTATGATAATTTATTTGTGATTAAACGAAATATAAATGGAATTTTATTAATAAATCTAATTTTCTTTATTTTGATTTTTAGTCACACCTCGTCCTATATGCGAGACCGTCTTATACGCGAGTAAATACGGTATTTTACGTGTAACGTTTATTCAAAGATAAATATACAATATACTGTACATTGTTAAGGAGCATGAACCATCATCATCTTTTCTTCTAACACGGAATAAACCAACTTGCAATGCGAATTCGATTTGCAAAACACAAAACAAAACAAAAAAATCACAGATCATAGCGTGAAGGAGCTTGAGCACAATCCGGGACTTCTTCTCTCCTCTTCACTCGTTATGCAAAACATCGCTCGTTAAGCGAGTCATTTTATAGAAATTTGATTTGCTCGTTAAGCGAGGTTTCGCTGTATTTGAAAATAAGCCGTTAAAAAGATTGAATGATATTGATAACAGAAAAAAAATGAAAAAAGTTGTGGTTCATAATTTTCAGGATTTTGTTATTCGAAGAAAGTTGAAAACACGAAAAGTTGATTTTTTTAAAAAAATATTAAATTAAAGTTTATGTATATTTTCTTTGTAAGAATATTTTTCAGTTTCGTCCAAATTACTTGTTCCAATTTAATCGTTACAACTATTTTTGTCACAACTGACACCCGCCAATATCTGCAAGAGTTTAAAGCGTCACAAATACAACTATTAGTTTTAATATTACAATTTATAAATACAAAAGTTTACGTAATTCTATACAGTTCTATCTATTTTATGTCGTTTAATTTCTCTATTTTCTACTCTGTAGTGGTCATACTTCTCCGTCCAAAATTCAGTGAAATTTGAAAACTCTGATATATTATAAAAAGAATTCTTACACGTTTTCATGTTCTGATAAATGATTCCTTTCAGTTTCAGCACCGAAGAAGACACAGAATGCAAAGACTTTGTTAGCTACAAGAAAATAAATTATATAAAAATTAAAGAATTATTTGAATATACTACCGCGATTTCTTTAAAAGGAAGTAAATGCCGAATTTAATATACTTAAGATCTCACTTCAGAAAGAAATTTTTTGGTAACAAAATAGCATCCTCCCAAAGAAAGACCCAATGCCACTTTTCCAAATCGTTTCATGAAACTTACAATCTAGATTACAGAAACTTATATATTGAACTTAAATCTATAAATAGAAGTAACTGATAACATATAAACACCATTTTTACGCCTCACCTTCAACTTGAATTCCAGATTCAGATGGCAGCCAGCAAATTGTCTTATATCTTGAAAAGTGTTTTCCATCTGCACGTGTATATTAAATTTCATTAGATTTCGTGTATGACACTACATTCAGCGAAGTTGGTTACATACACAAATAGGACATTACTGTTACTTACCGTAAATGCGAAACAAGGTAAAAGGAATCCATATGCGAGATTAACGAAAGATAACGTTATTGTCAGTCCAAAGATAATATATTGAAAGGATTTATTCGGCTTTACATACAGATGAATATAATAACATATACTTGTTCCTAAAGTGAGACAAAAGTAAATCCCAACGAACAAGTCATTCGTTTTGTTTGCAGAAAGGGCTGGCAGAATTACAATTTAATAAAAAGTAAAAATTTATTACAGATGGATACTAGTCCAATCTTCACTGCTTGCCATGTCCAATCACCAAAAACAACTATTTCCATTGCAGAGACAACCTTTCTTTAGAGGCTATACCTCTGCACAAATATGCAAAACAGTTTAAAATATCCACTTCTAAAGAAAGGTTGTCTCTGCAATAGAAATATTTGTTACTGGTGATTGGACATGACAAGCAGTGAAGATTGAAGTAGTATCCATCTGTAATATATTTTTCTTTTTATTACATTCATTTTGTTGTTTAATCGTAAAACAAATGTCCATAATTGTTCGTAATTGTTCATGAATTTTTTCAGTTGCAGTTTTGTATCGTTTCCCCTTATTGCAGATAATTCATTGGATAATTGTTGAAATTCTTGTAATGCCACAAATACATAACATTCTCCAGACATCAGAATACACGCGATTTCCGCAATTAAATAAAGTAACAACGTTCCAAATTGCAAACTACAAAATAAAGCTTCTGTCTTCGAATATCTTTGTTTGTAGAATAAAGGATATAATAAAAAATAATTTAACATCATTATCCAACTATTCACCATTGTTACGAATACAAAGACAAGTAAATTTAAATCGTTTATTACATCGGGTATTTTTTCGTTACGAAAAATTACGTTTCTCAATTTAAAGTTTAAAGAAATTTTGTTCTTCAGAAAAGTAATCGTCGAAGCAGAGAAGAAAGACAAATTCAAACACGAAATTTTAAGTACGATTATTGAATCTCCTTCAAATGTATAACCTCAAATGCAAGGTGCGAATTCGCTGCATTCTGGAATCGTGTGCCATAAGATTAAAATGAAAACTCCCAACAGAAAATTTCGATTACAGGAAAATAAATCGAAATTTCTATTGCTTTTGTAGGTAAAAATGATTTCAAACATTGACAGTTACACGGAATATGCGGTTGTAATGCAAGAATCAAACGAATATTGTTTAGTGGGCTCGTCAGACAACACAGACGAATCCCTTTTTCCATGTTCGAAGACATTTCGAAAAGAAATCAGACCGCCGTGAAATTCAGTGATTAAATATTCGAAATCAGTAATGTCTTAATTATATTTTGCATTTTAATTATGCGTAAATGTGTTAGAAAAAATTGATTACTCTGCGTTGAAATTTATGTGAGGATCTGAATTATTGGCCTACATTATGTTTTCCGTGTTATGTCATGACATCATAGTTTGTCGCCTTTTTGTCAACTACATAGCGACTAACTGTCAACTTTTACACATGAGGGCGAACCATCCGTTCGGTTCTAAGACGCCTAAACGACGCTTTCTCATCACCTCTCGACCTAAGTTGCATCGAAAGTAAAACTGCACCTCAAAAATTCGTCAGTGCCGCCTCGATCGACACTCGCCAAGTTCCTAATTTCATAGTGCGCCATATCCTTTGTGTAGGTGTAAAATTCTGTCCCTAGATTAAATCTGCCGTCCATTGGATTAATCGCCGACTTAAGTGGACTAAGGTTATCGTCAGCACTACGAATTTTGCCATTCACCCTTCCTCTTGCCTATCGGACTAATCGTACTAACAGATCAACCAACCTCAGCTTTAACAAGGTATTTATCGCCACGCGGATCTTATGTAAACTCTCTCTCTCCAAGAATCGCGACGTTAGGCCTATCTCCCCTTTGCTATTCTTTGCATGTAAAGTCATGCTCTGTGTAAATAAACGTTGTACTTTAGCTAACGAGCTCTCTATTACTTCTGGTGCATTGTCTCTCCCTCCATCCCGAATCCGATCGCTCCGTAACGCGACCGCTCGCGTGTCCGATTTTTGAACCGCCGCGGCTTCCGTGTCAGCTAAGACACGGTGGTGTCAATCCTGACGAGGCACCAAAGAGGTGCCGACCCCCAGGTCACATTTACGATCTTTTGCAGAAATTAAAGTTTCGTTAGCATACATAATCAAGATACGCGTAATTAAATTAAATTGATTTTCAGTTTGTCTTCTGTTCTTTTCTTCAAAAATTTCATACTGTGTATGATCGAGAATATTGACTAATTCAGTGGTTCCTAATTTTTTTGATTCTCTGCGCCCTTGCTAAATCCAGATTTTTCCAAGGCACCCTATGCAATATTCTAACAAGTACAATTTGCGAAATAGCCAATGCTTTTTTAATTTATAAAGCACCATTAATACAGATACCAATGCATTTGGCCCGCTCCAAATTATCTTCGAATATAAAATTATCAACGATACCGAACAATTCGTGAATTTTAGCACCAGCAGTAATACTTTTACAAAAGAGAAAGTCTTATATAATGTTATTACTATCTACAAATGGTACATAGCAAATAAAATGAGCATCATAATTATTATCTGTGTCTCCATCCAGCTGCAACCCAAATTTCTTTTCCTTTATTTTTTCAATTAACTGACCATTGGAGGTCCTTCCCTATTTGCTGTATTTTGCGAGTGAGGGCGTTATTAGACAAAGGGACTTTTGAAAGCTGCTTCCCTGCACATTCACCGATCATAATTTTCACCATATCTATAGCAGCCGGTCGAATGTTTTTCTGCGATGGTATGAGGCTTTTTACATTTTGCGATTCTATTACTTTATTACTGAGTTAATGATTTGCACCAGGTCTGCTGGATGTCGCATCTTATCACATTGAATTGAAAGCGGAAGTAAAATTACGAACATTTTATATTATTTCGCGACGCCCCTGTGAGGACACCGCGGGGCCCTAGGAAGCTGCGGTGCACACTTTGGGAACGGACGGACTAATTAATGTTTATGTTCTTGCTTGATTGAATATTTTTTAAAGTAATTTAAATGAATGAATGAATAAATAAATAAATAAAAAGAAATGAGTATTGTCAGTTTAATTCTAATCATCCCGTATTCTAGAAATTATTATTTTAGATGACGTCAAATGAATTTTACGATACATCGATGCAAATTGCATATTCATCTTAGTTCAGGATCTTAAGAAAATAATAAAAGTTGTGTATTCTTTTAAGAAAAAGTTAATTAATGAAACTTATGAGTTAACGTTTTCAATTTTATGTGTTCTTTTAAATAATGCATTATAGTTTTCTCAGTTACAATTTTCCAATGGCTTCAATTCATATACACGAAGAAACAGTGTGCAACAGAACTAACGAAATAGTTCATAAATATTCATTTTTCTCCTCTTGTTTTATTTATATTTACACCTGTCAGTAGCCGAGTGGATAAAACATCTCTTCACGTTGGTGGTTTCTATCGAGTTCGCTTCTGGCCGACTTCTAGAACACGTTGCGTTTTCCAGGTTTTTCACATTTGTAACACTTAAATAGGGACCAGTTTCACATAAAAGTTCTCCCGAGAGGTGTTCCTCTATACAGATCGCTTACGTGTCGATGTATCCAAATAAATTAATCTACAATCTAGCTCTGAAATAAAAATATTATGCTGTTGTAATTGCAAATGCTAATAACATACACTCATTATCTTTGGAATAATTTTTATTACTGGAACCTATGAATGACCATTAATTAAGAAAAGGAAATATTAAACTAGCCATACATTTTTTTCATAAATTTATTAATACATCAAACATGACACCTGAAACATAAATAATTACTGTATACCAACATAAACATCGTATTTCAAGCTTTTAGTTAATTTTCCAAAACCTGGATATACACTAGAACCGCGGACAATTTTTGATAATTAACTCTGGAAATGATGGTCATTACAATTAATTTGAAAGAATATATTGAAATTTCGGTGTATTTTTCTGTGTTCATGAAAATATCCTCAAAAGTTTTATTTAATATAAAGTTTAATAACTTTAATTACAGTAGACTCTCCCATAGTCGAACGAATCTAGACGAGAGTAACCGGATATGAGAAAATTCAGGATAAAAGAGTGTGAAAAATTTGAATAAGACTGTATGTATAAAAATGTTTATTTTGACTTTGACGCTTACTTTTGACAATTACAATTACAGTCAAGTTTGAAACTATTGTGTTAAAGAGGGTGTTTTTCGAAGATTGTATAGATTGAGAACAGAAGACATGTATGGGCCTTTATCTCTAATCATTTAAACGGTGTTCAGAGCAATAAGTCTGGCACCTACCAATAACCGATCTTCACATATTAAATTACGCTTATCCGAAGATCAATTTCTTTGTAATTTTAAACTGGCTGCTGTTATGTTTTTATTAATTGTAATTAAAATACATTATTGTTACTAATACATAATATCACTTTCTAAACCTATTTTATTCGTATTTATTTTTGAAGTCTTAGTTATAAAGTGGATCACAGAGAATCATATCAGCAGCCTTCTCCCCAATCATGTAAGTCGGAATGACCAAGTGTCCAGTTATAATAAATGGCATTATCGAAGCATCAACTACTCTCAGCCTTTTTACACCTTTAACTCTGAAAGAAAGATAGACAATATAATTCTTGTTTCGAGAAATTTTTGCATTTAGTAGACAAATAAAAGCTGGTTATTTAACTTTGTTACAGAAGGATAACAAATATAATATACCGTATTGTACATGCCAAATATACATCACATTCAAACACATTCTATTTTAATGAATAAAAGCCTCATGAGCTATATTGCTCCAAGTGTAGAGTGTTGTTTGGATCAAATACATATATAATCGAACCTCCTCTCAAGGGCCATTTTTTTTGATCCAGTCCGTGGCCGTTGTTTAGAAGTTCGACTGTTCATATATGAATCGTTTAACATAATTTACAGTTTACAATCAGTTCTGAATTAACCTTGACCTGGAGCTTCTTTTGTGTACATATGACATCAAAGTGTAAATTAAAGTATTGACTGATTCGAATCGCCGAAACTCAATTCCTTAAATAAAACATTAATCGCTGCTCTGAGGCTTACTTGGCCTTCATTGTAATAAGTACATTAACCCATCCCAAAAAACTCATGTTTCTTTTATTAATTGCTTATCTTTTATTCTAGCGAATTTGTGGATTCTATCGAGCATTTTCCTACGAGATGCTTGTATTGTATACGTACATTTTTACACGATTCTGTTTTACTCGGCGTTCTGTGTAACATATCCACCGCGCAAGAAGAAAGACAGTTGTACCTTTTCGGCAGTAAAAACAACTGGAAAGCAAAGCGACAAGCTGTGCCGGCAAACCGGGTACCACCAGGTACCAGTATATATCCATCGAGAACCACACCGCGTAACGTAGACGACTTGGACGCAGCTTAGGAACGGATATCTCGGAAACCATTAATCGTCTCGATGTATCATCGAGACGATTAATGGTTTCCGAGTCATAGTATGACTGCCGTATAACGGCTTGTATAACTGCTGGTGAGGACCATATGCATTACTGAATAAACAGGTGTCTATTGTATATATTTCTTGTTCTTTTAAGAGTTTGCATATGTTTGTCATTTTTACCGGTCCTGCAGTGTGCATGTGGCCACGCGCATTTCTTCATGGTCTTGACATTTCATTTTTGATGAGTGTAATAGACCGACAAAATTGTCAATTTTGGTGATCTTCCTGTCGGTTTTTTTTTCGTAATGGAAAAACTTGTTGTAAAAGGAGCAGATTTGATGAAGTTTTTCGATTTTTGGGAACAAAACTTTATTTATAACATGCTCCAGTTTTCAAAAAACGTTACATATATTTTTATTTTTTGCTACTTCTATTGCTGCATCGCTACAACACATAGTTCTTTCTTCTAGACGAAAGTACTTCCGCTTTTCGTGATTTCAACCCGAAAAAATCTGCAGTTGGAATCTTTTAAAAAGAAACATACAGTTTACAAATCTTTTTTCTTAACATCGCTTGTCTTATTTACAATATCATGAGACTTTCAGGACTTTCTTCTGATTCAAATTCTGCCATACCTCCTTGCTGTTCATTACTATCTAATATTAGAAAACTAGTTGTATTAATCAGTCAACTAAAAAACTCTGATCTTTTGTCTCCAGAGTGACGAGCAGTATTTGCAGACCCCTAGACATCTTTCGGTATTTTGACACATATAGTTCTTTGCTATATCCATGGTTCAATACGTCAACGATACTCTTGAGTTATTTAATTATTGCCTTTCCTAATTTAAGCTTTGCGTTTTTCATATATGGATTTCCACGACTACTACAGGATATAGATTCAGAAATATACTAATTATCAAATATTGCAGCTACAACACCAGATATGGATTGCTAATGCACCTAAATTCAAGTTTCAAATATGAAATTCCGAGATACGATAAATTTGAGTTTAATTTTTTTTTTTTTTCAAAACATAAATGACGTTATCTGAAAATTCTTAAATTTAAATAAATAAATAAATTTATAAATACTAATTGAAATGATGGTGTGGGGGCGTCATAACACTATTTATATTTAGTATTTGAAAAACCATAGTTATTATGTAATTTATAACAATCTAAATATATAAAATTACGTTATACACATACCCCTTATTACTGAGAATCTTCTAATGCAATCGAACGTTTTCGATTTTATCAATTTTCTAGATTGTTTGCAATCGTTCTATAAACGAACAAACACGTCGTAACAAATTCAAATTTAAAACGGTTCGAATATTCGGTCAAAAATCGTAATACGTAAATATTGTACGTTTGGAAATTAAGTTATGACTACCATAAACAAAAAATCGCATCTAAAATAGTAAAGTAGAAGCCATTCTTCAGGTTAAGCCTTAATGCTCTCCCTCTCCCCACAGGAGAATTTTAAAAAATCCCTTCTTAGTGTGCATTTTCATGACGTACCCTAACTGTACCAAATTTCACCTTTTAGGTTCAGCGGTATGCTCTGGGCGATGATGAACCAATCAGAGACTCAGTCAGTCAGGACAAGTAATTTTATACATTTAGATATTCTTAAAGTATTCGAAGAGAACTTACTTGAGCGTTGGATCAACCACAGTCGTAGGATCAGCATAACTTCCCATTTTACACGTTCCACAATAATGATATATTGTAAATGGTAGTGTTGTTGCTAGACAAGCGAGATATTCGTCACTGAATTTTACATAACTTTCGCAACCGGGTACAGTTACCGGAAAGGGATAAACTCCATATTTCTTCAATGCTTCAGAATTTGCTATCTTCAGACAGTATTTCAAAGCTAAAATTTCTGGTATTAAATTCTTTACCTTAAATGATTTAACATTAAATTATAGGCTATAAAACCTTCATCAGAAAAAAATTACATTTATCTTACCTTCGACCATAACTTTTAAGTCGTAAGGATCCGAATAAAATTTAAAATCAATAATAGGATCATCATAAGGATTACGAGATCTGATAGAAACATATCCTCTACTTTTTGGACGTGTTGGATATGGGTAGCACGATATTGTGTCAGTCGATGTAAATGGTTCGAACATTGTCTTATACACCTGAATAAAAACAAAATGTATGATTTTAATATCTTGAATATTAACAAAACATTTATTCAATACCTGCGTATCCAGTCGTCTTAAGTCATTTTACTTTATTTGTCAGATGTGGATTACAATCTCTAGACAATGAATATTTTGTGTGATATGTTTTAATGAGAACCATGCCAATTGTAAAGTGATGTGGCAACGTTATAAATGATAGTAAAATAAATAAATACGTTTATAATACAACGGAAAACAATAAAATAACAAAACGAAAATAAAAAAATCCATGAACCAGTAATAACACACTTTAATAATATAGCTTAAGTGATTATTTATATTTATAAACAAAGTTATAATTAATTTATTATTAGCATAAATATCACATGCCAGATGAGTATAGAATACTACACTGAGTTTTAATAAAAGTACCCCAAAATTTATGAAATACATCCTTTTTAAATTTACCCTACGTTTAGATAAAATTTAATAATAACGAATATCAAAATTAAAATATGCTTCTTTATTATTGATGAGATTGAATTCCCATTGTATCAATAGATTATTTCATAGACGTCTAGAAATTTTCATATTACCAGTGTATGGCATTACAGGTGTTTCAGTACAGCAGAGTTTATCACCTTAATATTTTATTCTAACAAATTCCTGTTCATTGCACTTAATATATATATAGTTCTTATTTGGCATAAACAATTAAACAATTGTTTTGTCCTTAATTTATATGTCTTGTATTATAGTGAAATATTTACTCTTAGGAACAAGAATAAATTAAGAACTGCAACATGAAATAAAGTATTGCAGGGAAGCTCATACATTGAGCACTTGGAGCACGTGTCCCTTTTCGTCAGGATTGTCCTTTTCCAAATACGAAGTGAACCCCAAATTATATTATCAACAAACAACAGAAGATTTATGACTTAAAGTTCATTCTGAAAATATAAAAAAGAACTAAAAACGATATATGCCTATTTTAAGGGTCGCAAAAATGCGTAGAAATGGTGAATAATTATAAAGGTATAAAATCGGGATATCGAGGGTCAACTCGGGTCAGGAACACGTGTTGGTGATGTAAACCAGAAACGAAAGAAGCCGTCCTAAAACTTATCCTAAAGCAAACGCGACTCGATGACAAATGACCAAGGGGGATGTCAACCGAGAGAGGAGCTTTGTGCAGGTGCTTGCGTACGAGCATCGGAATCGGGAGTGAGAAACAAAGCGGGGAAATTAGCCGCCAGAACATATGGCAGATTGTTTGGAGCCATAACGGCGTAAAATACGAGCGCGAGCTTCAAAGGCTCTGTCAATCCCTCTCGACCAGGATCAGTCTCGGATTTCAGGAAAATCTTATAAAACCCCGGATCTCAGGGTCGAAGCGCTGTTCTCCTCCAGACCGGCGATTCTCCTCCAGACGGAAGGTTCTCTCCTCCTTCGGTCATTCTTGGGAAAAGTGCAGCAGTTCTCCTCTGCACCAGTGTCACCCCACGGATGCCAGAACCTACGTTCGCCAGCTGACCACACCATCCAAGCCTCCTGTCCAATGCGGCCGACCTTTCGCCAGCCAAGCCCGTATCTTCGCAACACGGACCGCAGCCGACCACGGACAACCCGAAACCATTGTCACTAAATCGATCTAGATCGCATTGTGTAACAGTATTATGTAAGTTGACTTAGTTGTTAGAAGAAACGGTTTTATGTAAGACATTTGTCATCTTTGTCTTCTACCGCCACCACCCACATACGTTTTCAACCATAGGTTTTCCTGACGCGCGATTAACTTTTTTCCCTGGAAGTCGGCAACCTTACACTATTGTTTCATTCAACCTTACTATATGCTTACCAAAACCTGGCTTTGAAAACAAGGAATGTTCATTGTTTTGAAAGCCAAGCTCCAATTGCAATCAGCGCCAGCTTGTGGAAGCGCTGATCCGATGTTGAATCAGGCTAACGCTTCTTTCATAATGTATGATGCCTTTTATATAGCTTGTGCCCATTCCGTTTTTATAGTCTGTAGGCGCCGCTGAAGTACAATGTATAAACTAATGCAATCATGCTAATTCATTCGTACATACACTATAAAATATTTATGGAGAAATATAAAATAAACATACTTCCTCGTTTACATTGTACACGGATCCTAAACCTGTGCCTTTGGGTACAGCTGATAAAGAAAACAACAATAATTCAATATCTGGCCAATCAGGATCGTTATTATATTTAGAATTTACAAATCCAATCGTGTCAACTCCTCCCAATGATGTCAGTGGCCCTGAAATAAGATAAATATTTGAATATATTCAGCATTAAGTGTATCACTATTTATTTTAATCCTACCTGTGCCATTAATTAAAAATTCATTATAATCCAATATCGTGATCCGTTGTGCAGAGTAAGTATAAGTTTTTGCTCCAAATGCCATACCAAAAGTAGTTGGCTGTTCTTGAAGATTTCTCCCAACTGGTAAATTCGCTACAACAGGAATCTAAAAATTTACATTCCACTTTATATTTTTATGTGAAGGGGAGAAAGATTAAAAATAACATTTATTACATTGAACTTCTTTAAAGTACGCTTTGGACCAATTCCTGATAGCATTAAGAGTTTAGGTGAATTGAATACCCCAGCACATACGATCACTTCTTTATTGGCATATGCTTCGTGCAACTGTCCACGGTACTCGAACTTAACTCCGTACGCCTGTTTATTCCGGATCAATATCTATAAATATAAAAATCTATTTACTCTCATTTAAACCGTAGTATGAAATAATGTGAGTTACCTTGTGAACAAATGCTGAAGTTATGATACGAAGATTTCGTCGACCTCGTACAGGATTAATATATGCTTTAACCGCACTCCAGCGTGCTCCTCTATTAATAGTTCCTTGAGGAGGTTGAAACACTGAAACATTTATGTTATATATTTTGTAAACATGAATTAAAATAAGGCATAGGATGCCTTATACATCAGAATCTTTGTCAAAGTTAAAAATATAGACAACATTTTAAAAATACAGTCGACTTTAACTCTAGCGAATAACTATTACATGTTATTCCAAAAATTATTTGATTTCTTCTTGTACAAATAATATAAATCTAACAAATTTCTATGATATGTAAGCTTTCGATTTTTTATACTTTAAACGTGGTGGTGTTTAAATAGATAACTAAAATTACAATAAAATATTTCAAATAGTATTTATTACGAAATGCTGTACCTGTTTGATTCCTTGCATTAAAGTCTCCAATACGATATCCAATTTCTCTGGCTGCTTCTAAATAACCTTTTGTTATTGGTGCATGGAAAGGTGGTGTCTGCACAATAACGTTTCCACCAACACCATGATATGCTGTTTTGTATTTTATTGTCATTAAATTGCTGTACGATTTACAAACATAATTTAGCACAATTAAAGAAAGATTTACCATTGCAATATTCTCGATTGTCTTCGAGTTTTAGAAAATAAGGATATACACTTTTCCAGTCCCAACCTGTCGCACCATGTCTCGCCCAGTTGTCGTAATCTTTCCTGTTACCACGCACAAACAAGTTATAATTTAAAACTGTGGATCCACCAAGCGCTTTTCCTTCCACAGTTAACAGTTGCTGGAAGGGAATAAAATTGAATCAATATTCAGGTGTAAATGTACCTCTGGAAATTTATTATTATTAATTACTTACTCTATTTTTAAGACCTTGAGCTATGGTTTTACTGGGTACACTTTTAAATTGCCAACTGTAATTTGATCGAGGCAAATATAGTGGAATTAGTGGAACTTGAGAGATTAGAGGAACTACTTCTCCTGCTTCTAACACAAGAACTGTAACATGCAGTGGTTCGGAAAGCCTATTGGCTAAAACTGATCCTGCTGTTCCTGCGCCAACTGCAATAAATAAATAGCCGGCGTATAATCTTATAGTAATATAATAGTATAAATTGTATCCTACCCGATAAAATCAAGTATGAAAGAGGTTTTAGCGTATTTTTAATATATAATTTTCGTAAATTTCCTTACAAGAAAGATTTTGTAATTTAATTAATTATTTTATATAAGCACGTTAAATTGCAATGAAAAGTAAAACTTGGAAGACATTTTAATTAATATAGTAAAGTGATAATACATAGATATAGTTTATGAATGTTCGAAACCACTTTGAACTAAATCAATCAGTTTTGTGAGAGTCTCATTCAGACCAGCTCATTTTTACCTTTAAAATGCCTGTGAAGTTAGCACAAACTTTTCCGAGGCAGAAATGAATTGTAAATAAGAAAACATTCTTTTAATTTGAAATCAAAGAGACTAGAACATACCAGAATTGCCGCCATATGGAAAGACTAAGTGCACATTCTGTGGTTCTCGACAATTTTAAAAATCTTTAATATTTTCTTTCAATTTAATGTACAGTTCCTGTTAAATTTGTAAATGAGTAATTATGCGAGTGACAATTATTTTGACTTAGAATATTACGTTTTCTTTTATGTAGGTGGCACACATTTCGGATAGTAAAATAAAGAATTTCTATTTAATATTACTATAAGACTGCTAAGTCCAACATATTAGTCTGCTTATGTAATTCTTAGAAATCACATTATTACATCCTTCGTAAATGTCGCTTATAGTAGATGCACATAACTGACATTAGAAGTCGCGTTAATGTTTCAATATGGCGGAAGACATTGGTAAGTGCGTTTCGAAACCCCACGATAATTTTATATTATAAATAGGCGAATAATAGCGAATACGCTCGAATACTAAAAAGTATTCTAAATCTTAATAAAAACAACTCTAATACTAAGAATACCACAAATATCTCGCTACACATACAGACAACGCTTTCTCAGTCAGGGTTGCCATATAAATAGAGTCAATTACAATCAAACTTAAGGTTTCGAACGTTTCTGATTACGAACAATTCGGTTTACGGAATTTTGAACGCTTTATTTGCTCCAGTTGCCATCCACAGACTGCTAACAGAATTTTAATCAAATTACTAATAACAATTGAATTAACGGACATTCGCGTAATATAAATGACATTTCGAATTCGTGATTAACTCGTGTTCGGGTTTAATCAGAGTTGACAGATGTACTGGTACTTGCGCTGCCAATAGCTCTAATACTCTAATACTACAATACCGGCGTAATAAATATTTCTGCCACTTCGATCGCTTTAATCGTGTCTAGGCGTATGTTTGGCTGGACATAGGAAAAGTCAGCTGTAAACATTAAAAATTTTTTTAATAAATGAAGTTTTCTCGTTTTTAACTAAGATATTTCCTTTGTCTTTTTAAAGGACTTCTTATAAATACTATTTTAATTCGGTTTATTATTATTCATTCGTAAATGTTGTTAAAATTTATATTTCTATTAACTGTCACTCACGATTTTAGACTTTAAATTGATTTGATTGTTTGTTTTTCGCTTACAATTTGTGTTCATTTTTAAATAATGTTGCGATTTTTCGTAAAGGGCTAGAAAACGTAGTCAAAAATTTATAGTTAAGCCTATATATATATACAGTAGAGCATCGATTAAACCGACCCCAATCGGTTAACCGACCGCGTTCTAGTCAGCAAATTCAAATGTCCGCTAGTGATGTGGCGCTATAATATTTGGTTATGTCTTGGCTACTTTTTGTTAAATTTTTGCGTGTTTTAGCTGGAAACACTGGCTCGACCATGAAAAGGAGGTCAGTATTTAAACCAGGCTTAATTTTTTATTTTGTCTTTATTTTTGTATTTATTTTATGCAAAATAAAGAAATAATTTAACGATGATGATTATTATTTTTTTAAATTTTGTTAGGCTTAACATCAATGAAAATTCAACGCGAAGTGGGTTTTTTTTTAACTCTTTCCACCCTGTGGGCACTAAGAGGGCCTCTTTTTTGCAAGCCATTATGGGTTCAGCCAGGCCCACAATGGGGCGACCGGGTGGTGAGGGACGGGGCCCGACATATCCGGACAGACCACCCCCTAAAAAATTCCTGAACGCGAAGTGGGTTAATAGCGATATACTAATATGCTTATTACATGGGATATACTAATACACTATACTAATAATGTATTTTTTTATACTTTTCGGTTATCCGTTTTTTCAGTTATCCGACCAACTTCAGTCCCCAATTGAGTCGGATAATCGATGCTCTACTGTATATACATTATTAATATGGAACGTCTTAGGGATTCCCGAGAACTCTCTGAATCAGGAATAAAAAGGAATAATTAGAATTATATATATATAATTATGAAAATGTACAGAATTGTTAAATCATGTGTGAAGATAGGATAGATTTAAAGTGTTACAAAACAAGTAATGTAAAAAGAAATTTTTTAAAGTAAATTCCTACTTAGGTCAAGAAAGAAAAATTTTATTTTAGTTACTTTTTATTAAATAATTACAATTAATATAAATATGTATATACATAAATATCTTGTATAAGAGAAATTTTTGTCCGTGTCTTGTCGTTGTTGGTCCGAAAAGTGAATGAGTAGTTCAAACTTCTTTTTTTTCTCCTCGCACCCTCTATCGGTCCGAATCGGCATATTGCTGACGGGCGCCACAGTTTAAATTTTATTAATTAATGAATTAATATTTGAAAAAACTGTATTAACATCAAGTGTCACCCACTACAAGTTTAAAAAAATGTATTTGAACTTGAGTGGATGAATAAAAAGTACAGTCAAACCTGTTTTTATGCGCTCTTTTTATGTGCGATTTTTATTTGTGCGATTTTTTAAATGCGAATTTTTAATTTGTGCGGTTTTTTTTGTGCGATTTTTTATTTGTGCGGTATAGTTGGCGACTAGTCTCGTGCGATTTGTCATGTCTCACGTTGACTTATTATAGCTAAATAAACTTATTATAGCATAAATGCAATTATTATAGTAATATTATTGCATGAATATGCGAAAAATGAAATAATTTACTTTCAAAGTCAACAAAACACCACCTGGACAAAAATATGTAAAACAGACGATAGACCAGACGATGCAGTCAAGTGCTGACATCTGTTGTCAGTAAATTCTATTTCGTACGATTTTGAGTTATTTTCTATGTGAGACTTATTTTATGCCGTCCTTATTGACTGCATAAAAAAATATTTTTTTAATTGTGTTGCGAAAACTATTTTTTATAGGCACTCGTGAAGTTTCGTGCGATTTTTTTTTATGCGTTTTTTTAATGCGGTCCCTATCCCCCGCATAAAAACAGGTTTGACTGTATTTTATTAACGATTGAAAATTTGAATGAAGAACACGATATAGGGAGAGTGTGAACTAATAGCAGGAATTTAAAAAGAGATTTAGGATTTAGGGTGGCTTTGGAGTATATTAAAGTTAAGCCCATGTCCTTTTTTTGTATACTAATATTAGGTAAATTATTGTAATTCGCAGTAAGAAAAGAGCTATGGTATATGTTGTTCACAATTTATATTGTGTTTATTAATGAGATTAATTTCTCTCAAAAATAGATAAAGTTGAGCCATCAAAGTTAGGAACAGGTTAGAAAAGGGGATTAAAAGTCAGTAGATTTAATTATTGGATTTCAAATATAGGCTGTTAGAGGAAAAAAGAGGTAATTCCAAATATTTAGACAACATATTCAACATATTTACACGCACATAATAACTTAGAGATGATTTGAGGATGATGAGTTAGAGGTTGACAAACAAAATAGGTAAATGTAGGATGGCAAGAGTTGAGGCAGTATCATTAGATATTGACAATGATAGTGATTAGTGATATAGATGATAAAGAAAGTTATGTTAGTAATATTTTAAACCTATATAAACAAAGGACAGGTGTAATATGACATTAATAAATTTTCATTTATATTTTACTTTTGATAGTGCAGAATATTATAAAATTACCAAAATATGTAGAGTCAATGGGAATGTCATAAGAAATATAATTTCTCATGTCAAAAATACAAAACTATTTCATCCCAACTACTATTTCTTACTATACTGAATCAAGTAAAATTGTATAGCACACGTTATGTAGTGTTAACAGAGGCGTAGCTACCACGGAGCAATTGGAGCAAACTACTCCAATCGCACGAATCTCGAGGGCGCCAAGTTAGAAAGGGCGAAATAAAAACTTGTAAAAACATTTGTAACATTGTTTTTCAATTTAATAATCAATCAATTCACTATTAGATTTGACTCCGTTCAACAATTATGTACACTTTTTAAGTGTTTATCATCTGCATATCTTGTCGTGTCATCTGATAAAAATATTCTGGATGGATCAGAATTGTTAAAATCGGCGTATCTCTCCGATATTTCGCCTAGTTTTGGACCTCAACTGCTTCGATCTAAAATGCCTTTTTATACTCAGGTAAAAGAAATTACTTCTATATGCCAACTAGTTGCCGAACTACTTTTAGTTCACACCGCAGCCTCAAGTAGCTTTTCAGACATTATTGCAGCATGCCTCATTTTTTCAAACTTTACCGGCAGCAAAAGCGACAGCAGAACAAAGATTTTCAAAACTAAAATTAATCAAAACTTATTTAAGAAGCAGCGTGTCACAACACCGTCTTAGCTCTGTCTACTAGATCAATTGAGAAAACAATAGCTTGTCAATTTGATCGGGAGAAAGTGATTAATTGATTTGCAAACGAAAAAGCTAGAACACACTTTTGAAGTATTTTAAAATCTATTATTATGTATTTGTTATGAAACTAAACATGCGTACATTTTGTTAGTACAGTACATATAGCATGTAGTAAATATTATTAGTAGTCAGGCCAGATGGTCGAGCGGTTAAGGTGGCAACCTACCACTATGGGGGACTCGGAAGCAAATTCGGACTGGTCGAAAAATTCCCAGGAATTTCTTGAGATTGGTCCTCATATAACAAAATCTGGATAAATTGTCTCTGATCTGCCAAATGAAACTACAGAGTACAAAAAGACTATGTCTTAATCATAGGCCTGGTCTGTAATCACTGAGGTGTCTGGACATATAAGCTCGAATCCGAGTTAAGTGCTTGGGCTCTGGTATTTGTCTTTGTCAGTAGATGTCGGTTTATATGGAGTCAATGGCTGTTCGCCTTTACTCCGAGATACTTGTGGGTGATCGCTATGCGACTGAAGAGCCGGACTTATAAAATGGTCTAATCGCACGCGGGAGAAAGAATGCCTTTCTGGAGAACTTTTATAGGAAGCTGGCCCCTATTCAGGCGTCATCAACATGGAGAAAACCCGGAAAACTTCATGCTGCCAGCCTGTTCGAGCGAGGCACGAACCCACGACCAAACTCCCAGTGTTCAGGGTCTAGTTCACTCAAATGGGGGGACGAAGACCGCTTGGCCATTGGTGGGCCTCGGGCTCTGATAGTACTACCCAATGGGGACCATCCATCCTTGCCTTCCTTGCGCTCGAGTCCAACCCTCTTACATGGACATACTTTTTGGTGCAGCCTGTACTGTACATAGAGTTTACTACCAAAGAGACACCAGTTCTTATAAATGGTCAGCGGGGTCCCCTCCCCTAGAAAGGGGGACCTTACGTAGTGTGTCCACTGAGCTTATAGGTCGAAGAGACCTATTACTATTCCCATCAATTTCTTTAGTTTCAATAGGTTTCCTTTACTTGCTGCACGCATTCTAAGTACTTGTTTGAAAGGCTTAGACCAGTCAACCTGGTCAGTCCATGGCAGAAGACCTCGGTTAGAGAACAGTGAAGTACTGTATATAGTGCCTTGCATCTCCGTGAGGGCACCCACAGAAGCAGCTATCATCTCCTTGTCTGAACTTGGACTTGAAATGGGGAAACCTCCCATGTCAGTCAGTATTTGCATTATGTACTGTACGTACTTTGAGTCCAGCAGTCTTGCCGGAGGGAGGTGGTTGGTCTGTCCGGATATGTCGGCCCTCTCCCTCTCCCTCTCCCTCTCCCTCTCCCTCTCCCCCCTGTCCGCACCATTGTAGACCTGGCTGAACTCATAATGGGCTTGCTAAAATGATGCCCCCTTAGTGTCCATAGGTTGGAAAGAGTTAAAAAAAGGTACTCAGTATAAATAAACAACTACTAGCCCGCTTATAGATACCGATCATCTGACGGCCGGATGGCCGAACGGTCAAGGTGGCAGCCTACCGCTCTGGGGGACCCGGGATCGAATCCGAACGGGTCGAATAATCCCCAGGAATTTTTCGGGGGGTGGTCCATTCGGATATGTCGGGCCCCGTCCCTCACCACCCGGTCGCCCCATTGTGGGCCTGGCCGAACCCATAATGGGCCTACTAAAAGAGGCCCTCTTAGTGCCCACAGGGCGGAAAGAGTTAAAAAAAAAATAATAATAAAAAATAAAAAAAAAAGATACCGATCATCCAATGCCGAATTATCAGGCTAGCAAATGGCTATAGTAATATTAATAATTTAAGATAATTTGGTACTAGTGTTAGGCACCATCTCTTGCTAAATTTAATAATTAGAATTTTAATTAAATAATTTAAATAAATTTAGGCCTAACTAGAAGAAAAGAAACGGCCCGAAGCAGGACTCGAACCCGCAACTTCTGCTATCCGTGCAGACACGTTACCAGTTACGCTACCCGGACCTCCGATCTGCTCTCTTCCAGCTGAAATAAGATTACCTTACGACCGACGGTCATTACAATGCCGGCTGGGGACACATTAATTGCCCACGTCCTCCCAAAGGCACTCAACCGGCCATCGCAAGCCCGGCAAGCAGAAGTTGCAGGTTCGAGTCTCGCTTCGGGCCGTTTCTTTTCTTCCAGTTAGGCCTAAATTTATTTAAATTATTTAATTAAAATTCTAATTATTAAATTTAGCAAGAGATGGAGCCTAACGCCTAACTCTAGTACCAAATTATCTTAAATTATTAATATTACTATAGCCATTTGCTAGCCTGATAATTCGGCATTGAATGATCGGTACTCAGTATTTTAAACAATTACAATTTATTTTATTAATATTTTTATATTTATTAAATTAAATATCTTATTGTTGAAATGCCTCGAATCTCAAATAAATTGTTATTAAGTAAGGTTTTAAATTGAAATAATTAGATATATGTGTTTAAATAAAATGTTCAAAATAAATTTCGCGAGACCTTTACCGAGGAACTAGGGAGCGCATCGATTCTATTTGTTCCAGAATATGTAGCTACGCCACTAGGTGTTGAAGTTAATAAATTATTTTAAAAATAGTTTGCCTTTATCTTGATTAAATTTCTACGACTACCTAAATATATCAGAGGCAACGCTTGGGTTTCCTAATTATATTGTCATACATACGTAATAAAATAAAACAGATAAATGCAAATTAGGTTCTTATTTTGCCATTACCTATTTACTAAACACATACATTATACACAGAACATTATGTACCAAACATTCACTTACAATTTCTAGCAATATAACAGTTTCAAACACTATGAGAAAGCTTCTTGTCTTGAAAACTGTTGAATCAAATATTTCATATACTATAGTAAAGAAAACTTACTTATCACAATGCTACTGGTAACACGAAAATGACAGAAAATTGCATTCTGATGATAGGTATCATATTTATGTAACCAGTAGCAATGTGATAAGTCTCTGTTATCTCTACTACATTTGAAATATTAATTTTAACAGTTTTAAACAGATATCTAATTAAAACCTGAATAAATTAAATCGAAAATATAACTATTTTCGATTTATCCACATCCTCATCTGTAATTTAAAATTATCATGTTATTATTTTTTTATAAATCAAATAAACTATTTATTTCTTTATACGTGATATAAAATTAAAAAGTGTAATTACAGACAAGATTTTTTGAATACTAGAAAAAAAGTTACAAAAATGCTTGAAAACAGAAACTCTTCTAAGCAAATGGATAAACAAACTACTTCTTGCCTAAGATCGACTCTCACGCCAGCTATCGGCAATCTGACACATTAACTCTACTTAATAGCATAGCGCAAGAGCGACTCTTGCTTAATTTGCCACAAAAAAAGTTATGTGGCGCCATCCATTATCAGATTTTATTTTAAACTTTTTATATAATTAATTTTTATAAATTAGCTGAAAGCTTAATTTTGATAGTACAAATGAGTTGTATAAAACAAATTTGGGATCCACTATAGGTAACGAGTAAAATCGTTAATAAGTCCGACCATACTCAAGATATGACAAACGACACCCTCTATCTCTTTACTCCTTCGAACTTTAACCACCAAACTTTGACGGCATCAATGACTCTAATACCCAAACCTCCTTGCAAAATTTCAGAAATTTTCGACAAAAGGCACAGGAGTTATTAGGCTTCGAAACGGGAAGACGTAATCATGCTTCCACACACCACACTAACATTCATATGTATGTAAAAAAATACTTAAATATTTTTGCATTTCTCGGCGTTTCAAGCTTTCCTAATTCAAAAAATGCAAAATCCTTCGAGGTTCATTTTTCACTAACCTCCATACTTTTCCTCTGTTTTATAGTATGTAACAATCGAAAAAATTAAACATTCTTAGAATTTCCGAAAGTATTAATCTTTTTACTTTTAGTTTGACTTTTCCAATTTATTAATTCATAGAAATAAATGAAACATATTAAATACAAAATATTAAATAAAATAAATTAAGAGGGAAAAATTTTACACGATCACAATACTTTCCCGTATTATAACAATACGGGAAAGTATTGCGATCGTGTAAAATTTTTAATATAAATACATATAAATAGCTTACCTATTATATAATCTGCTTGGTATACTGCTTGAACACATGTAATAGAGAGCTTCAGAAAAAAAACTACATTTATATATTTTATATCTAAGGTGCTGTGCTTCATGTTGATCAAAGTAAAAGGTCCTTTATGCCTCTGAAAATATGGTTGACGGATATTACTACCTTAGTTGTTATTACTTACTTATGAAATCAATATAATGTATTCACTGATAATGATGTATAAAATATTAAATTTATAAAAATTATATTGTAGAGTGCAAACTCGAGAATGACCTATAAAAGCCACTTCAAATGCGTAAACACAGAAATGTTTGTTAGAAGTTTGACAGTTTAATTACTAACAGCTGCATAATTTCTGCGTGAATTTAAAAGCTTAGAAAAAATAACGTGTCTTAGAACACAATTAATAAAATTTATTTTGAATAGAAACTTTCATTTACATTCTTACGAGTCACAACAATTTTAAAATTCGACTTGTTATGATAAAGGATATCTTTACGTAAATCTGACGACATTTTAAAAATGTCTCACTGTAAAACCGGAGAGACGAAATCAAACTGATGTGAAAAAATCCCAAACAAATTAACATGTCCATATTTAAATCATAATTTTATTAGAAAGCTTCAAATTATACGAAATTTTATAAAATTTACTCGTCGATATGAATGATTAAAATTGGAACACAAGTGGCTTAAATTTACTATTATAATTATTTGAATTTTTACATGTGTAAAGCGTTAAAACCGTTTAATAACTTAAATCCCAGGCTTTTTTAAATGGTTTAATGAAAAAAACTTACGAAAATTTAACATTAAAAATAAGAAATAAAAATTCAAAAACTGTTAAAAATTATTTTTGTTAAATATAATGATTTAAACGATATATTAAATTTATAAAGTAAATTTTTAATTTCAAATCGTCTGCTTCTTTACAATATTATTCATAAATGCTTAAGTAATCACTATTTTAATAAAATGTAGACATAAGTTTAACCACAAATACAAAAAAAAAAAAATAAAATAAAAAATAAAAAAGTTCAAGCCGATCGTCTACTCTAGAAAGGCGATTCTACACGAAGCGAACGCCATTATCGACCGTATAGAACTGCCAGATGGCGGCGCTCGTCTGTCTGCCGTTCACGTTTTGGGCTGAATACGTGCGCCTCAACCTCTCTATTAAAAACACACATACATATACGAATATACTCACGGTCGTAATCCGAAAAGGTTAAGATGAAGCCAAAGGTAGCTACAAACCAAGAATCCATCAGCAACTTTCTCCATACCTTTCTGTTCAGACATACCCATGCCTCATATTGCGCATTTCCTCACATTCTCTTTTCGACTCAAACGCTGGCCCAACCGTCGAAGAGCTGATGTATTCATCTAATATTAAAATATCCAATTTAAAATTTTCTACAGTACCTTGGATAAGATAATCTGCGCATTCGTTTCCTTTTTCTTGATCTTTCTTCTGGCAATCGATTTCGAATCTGTGATGTGTAAAGCCGATTCACTTTTACTAATTAATGTACTTATGGGGACCAATAAAATGTTCTAGTTTGCCATTTCCAGTCTAACATATTAATAAATTGTCTAAAGTTTTGTTTTGTAAAGTAAGGATTACATAGAACGGTTGTGATACCAAAATTAAGGTATGAGGTATTGATATTAGTCAACATTAATATGGTAAAATTCAACGAGTTATGTTCTATAAAAGTTACAAATCACTTAGAATATGGTTAAAGTGTGTCAATTTGTACGTTATACTTTCATACAGTAAAAGAAATTCCATTTTTAATTTTTTCACGGATTGGTGATATGGTGAAATATCTGAAAATTAGTAAATATTGAATGTGTTTATTGATGTTACAGCAGTGTTTCCCAACGTGGGGCCCATACCTCACAGAGGGGCAATTTGATTGTTAAGAGGGGCAATTCGAAAATGGACTTGTCCAGAGTTTAAGTTAACCGTATAGCCGCTGTACGCCATATTTATTATAAATATAGATTTAAGTTAGTTTTAATTTTCTTTGTTCTTTGTTTCCCTTCCCTTCTAGAACTTCCTTTTATAGCCCTTTTGCCTTGGGGTGGGATTAACAATTCTGGGAACCACTGAGAACAAAGAGATGAACAAGGCCCTGAGACTGGTGAAAGAGGAGAAAGGACATTCTTTGCCCAGACCTCCAGGTGGGCAGACGTGAGTTGTGGTGTTCCAGTTCGCGTTTGGCAATGACTGGAAAGTGCAAAAGACTTTGACGAAAGGATTGGGTTTTATCGTGGTTACAATAAAACAGTGTAGCAATTAAGTGCAAGAAAAACTTCAACGAACACAACAATGACAGACCTTCCAAAAGAGTTCAACGTATATGTTGGGGGCATAAGAATTTTAGAAAGGCTTAGGTGGGGCATAGCACAAGAAAGGTTGGGAAACACTGTGTTACAGTCAAAACCCGTTTTTAGTTAGAACGCGTTTTAACTAGTTGAAACTAGTTTTTACTTGATGTCTTTGTTAAAACCCGTTTTGTCTAGTTAAAACTAGTTTTAACTCAAATTCATTTTTGACTAGCAGTAAATTCTAGTTTTAACTAGACAAAGCCCGTTTTGTCTACTTATTTTACTGCTGTACATGCTGGATAGTAAATAGCAGGGAACGACTGAAACTCAGCCGCATGTGAACTATATGAGAACATTTTATTAAATCATTAGAGGAATATTATACGGGATAAATTGGGAGTAGAACGTGTAGAAGGTTAGACAGAGGCTTATCAGAATAAATGGTTATAACAAATCTCCGAATTGATTTTTTATTACAGACCAAAGATGAACAAGACAAAAGTTGTGGGTCAAACGGAGAAATGTCGAGAACTGAGTAATAGGAGAAAGGAGGTGAGGTCCTAAGAATGGATTGTTTCATTCAAAAATGAGGACGATCTTTTTCTTACTTGTACAGGTGTAACTGCTACATCTGTGATGCAGTTGTCGAACAGACTTGTTATATAGAAAATTCGTGTGGCAGATGAATAAAGAGGAGAGAGAATAAGTATTTAGAAAAAATAATTAACTGACGTATTCTGTCATTTATACTTATTTGTTTGCCGCTCTCATCAGTTTCTTTTATATATAAAAGTGAGCGTTTTCGAAATTTTGGTAAATTTTGCTTAAATTTAAAGTCAATTGTTTGTAAATTTTCTATGCATAGAAATTATATAAGGACAGGGAGTAAATATCCGGGGGCTCACAACCTCCCAAAAGCTCTCCGCTCAAATTCGGTTCTGAGTTCCTCAGTAACAGTTATTTTATTCGTTAAAAAATTTGATTATATTTATTACAGTTATTAGCCTATCTCACTAAATGAGAAGCACATAATAAAAAAAACGTTATTTTATATCCGCTTATAATTCATATACAAATTAAAACTGATATTAACGGATGCTGCTAGTCTTGAAATTTACGCTAAATAAAATCGTCATAGCTATCATCATTGTGAAAACCTGAGTGTTAAATATGTTAATGTAAAAGTTTACGTGGTAAAGATTATGCTATGAATAAGTGAGATAAATTGAAAGTTCGGATTAATGAAAAAGAAGTGGAGATTATTTTTAAGAAATTGCCATGTTACCGAGGACAACAGCTGGAAAGCGTTTGAGATTGTTCCACCGGAAGTGCTATCAATTAAACCTAGAGATAAGAGGAGAAATCAGCAACTGTTTATAGAATAAATAAAAAGAATATTCTGTAAAAAGAAAGAGCCAATGGGATTAAAAAATTGTGTCAGAATTACGGACGGTGAAAGTCCTTCACGTGAAAGTTCATTAAAAATTAATACATTCATTGAAACTATTAAAAAATTAGAAACAGCATGATGAGACATGAGTGTAATGGCGAACAAATATTACTGGTTCAACTAAAAAAGTTAATATAATTGAAAATAACCAAAGAACAGAAAGTTAGTATAATTTAATGTAGAGGTAAACAAGAAAAAAATTTAGAAAATGTGAAGCAGAAAATCGGGCGAATTGTTTGACATGCAGTGAAAAAGTTCTAAGAGAATAAGAGAGTAAAAAATCAGAGCCAGAAATATATGTATGATAGATGTATAATAAAAATACACATCCAAAATATACCGGTACACCAGACTCTTTAGTTGCAATTTTTTGGTTACAGATCAAAACGACTTGTATCGACAGATTTTAGTATAGGCTAGAAAATGGAAAAATTGCCTAGTGTAAAGGTGATAAACTTGTAATAAGTGAAAATGCTCGCAAGGAGAGCATTTTCAAATATAAAGAGGAAAGTGTGCCAACAATTATACTTCTGTAAGAGCAAGTATAAAACATTAAAGAAACAAAATACACGAAGTTCTTGGTTGCTATATAAATGGATGTATAAAAAAATGTGAATAGATTATTGGAAAACTATTAGAAAGTGTATCATATTGTGTTTTTTGGAAACCTGGCTGAGAGAAATGGATATTAGGTAACAACCATCAGATTTATGTAAGGTATGTGATTTTCAAATGATTTGTGCTACAATTATATTTGAAAATAAGCCGTTAAAAACATTGAATGACATTGATAACAGATAAAGAAATGAAAACGTTGTGCTTTATAATTTTGAGGATTTTGTTATTCGAAAAAAGTTGAAAACACAAAAAGTTGATTTTTTTGAATATTAAATTAAAGTTTATGTACATTTTGTTTGTAAGAGTATTTTTCACTTTTGTCCAAGTTACTTCTTACAGTTAAATCACTATAACTATTTTTGTAACAACTGACATCTGTAGACACTCGCCAATATCTGCAACAATATAAAGCTCCACAAATACAACTATTAGTTTTAATACTACAATTTATAAATACAGAAGTTTACGTAATTGTATATAGTTCTATCTTTTTTATATAGTGTAAATTCTCTCTTTCGTTTACTTCTCCGTTCAAAATTCAGTGAAATTTGAAAATTCTGATACATTATCAAAAGAAAATTCATTACACGTTTTCATGTTCTGATAAGTGATTCCTTTCAGTTTCAACAACGAAGAAAACACGGAGTGCAAAGACTTTGCCAGCTACAAGAAGATAAGTTATATAAAATTAAAAAATTTATTTGAATATACTACAGCGATTTCTTTAACAGAGATTTAATACCTAATTAAAAATACTTAAGTACTCACTTTAAAAAGAAATCTCTTGGTAACAAAATAGCATCCTCCCAAAGTAAGACCCAATGCCACTTTTCCAAATCGTTTCATGAAACTTACAATCTAGGTAAGAGAAACTTATATATTGAACTTAAATCTATAAATAGTGAAAACTGTATATATGAAACATAAACACCATTTCTACGCCTCACCTTCAACTTGAATTCCAGATTCAGTTGGCAGCCAGCAAATTGTCTTATATCTTGAAAAGTGTTTTCCATCTGCACGTGTATATTATATTTGATTAGATTTGTTATATAACATTACTTTTAGCAACACGGTTACATTCATAAATATGAAATTACTTACCATAAATGCCAGACAGGATAAAAGGAATCCATATGCGAGATTAACGAAAGATAGTGTTATTGTCAGTCCGAAGATAATACATTCGAAGGATTTATTCGGCTTTACATAGAGATAAATATAATAACACATACTTGTTCCTAAAGTGAGAAAAAAATAAATCCCAACGAACAAGTAATTTATTTTGTTGTTTAATTGTGAAACAAAATTCCATAATTGCTCGTGAATGTTCATGAATTTTTTCAGTTGCAGTTTTAAGTTCGTATCGTCTCCTCTTATTCCAGGTAATTCATCGGATAATTGTTGAAATTCTTGTAAGGCCACAAATAGATAACCACCCGCATACATCAGAATACATGCGATTTCTCCAATGAAATAAAGTAACCACGTTCCAAATTGCAAACTACAGAATAAAGCTTCTGTCTTTGAATATCTTTGTTTGTAGAATAAAGGATATAATAGGAAATAATTTAATATCATCATCCAACTGTTCACCATTGTTACGAATACAAACACAAGTAAATTTAAATCGTTTATTATATCGGGTATTTTTTCGTTACGAAAAATTACGTTTCTTAACTTTAACTTTAAAGAAATTTTGTTTTTTTTCAGATAAGTAATCGTCCAAGCCGCGAAGAAAGACAAATACACACACAATATATTAAGTACGATTGTTGAATCTTCTACAAACGTATAACCTCCAATGCAAGGTGCGTATTTATTCAATTCTGGAATCGTGTGCCATAAGAGTAGAATGAAAACTTCCCAACAGAAAATTTCGATTATACGAAAATAAATCGAAATTACTATTGATTTTATAGGTGATAATGATTCCGAACATTGACAATTACACGGAATATACGGTTGTAATGCAAGAATCAAACGTATATTGTTTAATGGGGTCATCAGACAACACAGACAAATCCCTTCTTCCATGTTCGAAGACATTTCGGGAAGTAATCAGACCGCCTTGAAATTCTGTCATTAAATATTCGAAATCAATAATTTTTTAATTATATTTTGCAACTTAATTTTGCGTAATTGCATTAGAGAAAATATGATTACTCTGCGTTCAAATTTACGATGTTTTGTGTAAATTAAACTATATTAGCATACATAATTAATTAAGAAACGCGTAATTAAATTAAATTGAATTTCGGTTTGTCTTCTGTTCTTTTCTTCAAAAATTTCAAAGTGTGTATGATCGAAAATATTCACTAATTAATATTTATATTCTTGCTTGAACGAACATTTCTTAAACTGATTTAAATAAATAAATAAAAATTAATGTGAAGAATATTTGAGAAAACTTTACCTTTTTTTTCATATTCAATTAATTGTGAAGGATATTCTTAACATAAAGTGTGAACTAGAATAAATGAGAAATTGAAAAGAACACAATTAAGGCATCACACAGGGTGGTTAGAATTGAAATGACGGTACTCAGACGGGTAGAGCAGGCTGTACCGAACCGAATAAAATGAAACTCTGATCACATGATATTTACATCATTGAATAGAGATTTACGAATATATAAATTACTTGAATTTTCCCCACCGGAGAAAATGTAGCGTGCAAGGATGACAATTGTATGACAACATTTTATTAGAAGAATAAAATTACATGTTAGACATTGACTGTACGTGATCAATGTTGGAATCTTCTCTGTCGACCACACGTTGCAATCGAAGAACCGTATTATCAACCGGGGAAATCTGAAGACAATATGCAGACCATCAGCTTTAACCTGGAGTGCACAGGCCGCTCTTAAACAAGATTAACTCGACAGCCAGAAACATAAAACGTTTTCCCCCTGGTAATAAAAATTTCAACTAATTTATTGTTAAGTTTAATTTTCCCTCCATGATATGCATTGCATGTGTTCCGAGTTTTATTCGATTCGGTTCAGTACAGCTTGTTTCACACATATATGCGTATCGTTAGTTTAATTTTAACCATCATGTAATATATAAATTATTATTTTAAGTAATATAGAATGGATTTTACGATACATCATACCGTCCGATAAAAATTGCATATTCATCTTAGTTCGGGATCGTAAGCAATGTCAATAGTTGTGTATTTCAATAATCAGAGGCCAATTAATCGAACATACGTGTAAACATTTTTCAATGTTCGTGTTTTAAATAATGTATTATAGCCTTTGCAGTTACAATTTTTAAATGGCTTCAACCCATATATATATGAAAAAATTTTGTGCAAGAAAAACTAATGAAACAGTTCGTATATTCTTGTAAATTGGATCTCGTGTTTTATCTACATTCACGTTCATCATTGTCCGAATAAATAAAACTACTGAACACAGGTAATTTGTCCCCAGTTCACGCTTGGCCAACGGCCAGAACACGTAGAGTTTCTAAGGTTTCTTTACTTTACTAACATCTAAATAAGGACCAGTTTCCCATAAAGTTTACCGGGAGGCAACTCTTCGGCAGATTGCCCACGTGCTGCCGTAACTAAATAAATCAATCTACAATTACGTTTTCTAATTAAAATGTAATTACTTTCCATCTGCAAATGCTAATTACATTAACTCATTATCCCAAAAGAAATTTTTATTACTGGAACATATGAATGACCATTAATTAATAAAAAGAATTATTAAACTACTCAAACATTTTCTTTATTAATTTATTAATAAATCAAACGCGATACCTCAACCATAAATAATTATCATATACTAACATAAACATCATATTTGAAGCTTTAATTTTCTAAAACCTGAATATACACTAAAACCGCAAACAATTTTTGGTAATTTTCGCTAGAAATCAAGGTTATTATTATTAACATTAATTTGAAAGAACATATTGAAATTTCGGTGTATTTTTTGTGTTCATTAAAATAAAAGTTTTATTGAATTACTTTACCATACTCGAACTAATGTAGGCGAGAGTAGTGCAAATATGAAAAAAACTTCAATAAGGAACGTGTGAATCATTTAAATAAGACTGTGACATATATGCTTTCTTTGACTTTGACGCTTACTTTTGACAATTACAATTACAGTGAATTTTGAAAGAATTGTTTTAAAGTGTTTCATTTGTGATTTTCGTTTCTCTCACTATACTACGCCAAGGCCTCATGTTTTTCATTACAGTGGAAATTAATGCGCAGTGCTCTTCTAAAAACTTCATTGGAACCTGAAAATTAAAAAAATGTGCTGCTAGCAGTAGGACAGTTGAAATGCTGAGTAAATTACATGTCCGAAAATTGTTGGTGCCGTTGATCAGGCTGAATAAAGAAAATGGAAGGGCCGAATGTGAAAGAGACTACTGTATTTCGTCTGCGGTTATTAATGTGGTTTACAATACGTGAGAAGTAAATTTGATTAATTTACAGTCACACGGTGGAGAGTATAAGTGGTTGTTAAAGTATCACGATAATGCTACCGAATATTTACACTTTAGACCGCGTCAATCAAAGCGGAAGTATGAAGTAACTGTAGAAATGTTAATTTTTTTTCCAATTTGGAACTGCACACCACCTACAGTGACAGTGACTGAGAATTCAGATTAAAATACTGGAAAAATTGCACGAAAAGGACATCGCACAGTTCTAATAATTTCAGTAGTGAAAATATCTTTAACATAAATAACCACAAAAATAATGGATATTTATCACCTGACTAAAAAAATACCAAATTACCTTATTTATAAGTTGCAGTCCGTCATTGTGACGATGTCACAATAAATAAATGACCATTTCTATTGTATCAATATGTTATCGACACTAAATATTGCTATAACTAAGTCTTCTTATAAGCATTTACAAATCTATGTATAGTATACATTAGTATTTTATAAATTAAACTATTTATTACTGATACTACAAATCTAAGTTTGTATCTTTTAGCTGGAAATAACTGCATACATAATACTATCCAAGATATTAAGAACATTGGTTCGTGTATCCTATTACATGAAAACATTATATAAAATTAAAAGGCTGCGAGTTTTTACAGAGGCAATTTTTGTAATAATAATATTTACTAAATTAATTATTGTCTATTACAACTATACTTTACATTAATATAAATTTTCCTAATTATACATATTTATTAAACACTTTCAATTAAGGAATTCTTTTAGACTTGTGTCAAGTATAATAACATTTACATTTTCCTATTTAAGCTTTATTCAGTATTGCATTAACTTCGAGAATTAGATATGTTCGTTGCTGTATTTTGTGCTTAAAAAGCGAAGAATTTAGAAGATAAAATGTTATGGATTGATCTATGATTTAGATGCAGTTACATTGTAACTAGAGGTAGTGTTGCATTTATCTTCTTTCCCAGCTAAAATATCACGGATTTGTAAGAGCATGTCAAATATACCGTAAAAGCTTTGGTACATCTGAAAGTGTATAAATTATATTTCTCTTTATATAATTATCCAAAAAATATAAATTTATATTATTATGCTCATAATAATTGTTATCTGAGTGCGATGGATTATGTTTACCTTAACGGGAGCATCTTTTGACATAATAAAGCAATCTCCACAGTTGATTCCGATTTCTTCTTCACGAAATTTCTTCATGAAATTCAACATCTGTGCAAATATATTCTGGTTAATAAAAGAAGCGTATTATATAACGATCTTGAATTTTCGTACCTTTAATTTATCCTGTAACCGTCGAGAGTAAGCTCCCAATCTTCTGATTTCTTGGAATGAATCATAAGCCTAGGCAAAATGTTATTATTATTTCATATAATATCAACGAAATATATTCAGAAAACACGATTATATTTACATAATTGTTCGCATGATATGCTGAAATGTTACATAATAAATTTTGAAAATAATACTTGTTTTAGTGTGCCATTATCACAAATTTACAATTAAATACAACTTCTGTCATCTGTAAGAAACATTTGAACCAGTAACGAATAATTTATTTAATTAATAATTTGGATTATATTTAATATGGTTATTATATTAGTAAGCAACATATACGTTATAAAAAATGCGTTTCTTATCTCTTATAAATAATTATTAATATAGACATTTAAACTGATACTTACAAATGCTGCTAGTCTTGATACTGCAAATGCCAAAAACGTCAAGCTTACAGTTAACAAACTTGTAACAGCTATGGCCATTGTGTACAGATTACTGATAACTATCCGAAATAAAATAGAGTAGAAACAAATTGACACTATTGTAAGGCTCATTCCGTAAAAAACAGAAAGTATTCATTTTTCTTTTCATTAACATCATCTAGAAAATCGCAAAGTTCTGCATGTTTGGCTATTAAATTAGCAATTTCTTGTTTTGGCCAATGAACTTTTGCAAATTGTAACTCGAATGACAGCGCATCGAATCTTTCTTTGACTGCGAAGCACGTTACGGAAAACACTATTAATGTAACTAACACTATGCTGCACTCGTATATTACGCATGTGTTTAGAAAAACGCTGCAGATTACGCTACGCCAATAACCACTGACTTCTTTGATTTTCGTACCAAGGATTTTCGATATTGTAATTGTCATGATAATCGCTACGATGAAAAATGCGCTACCCACACAAAGATGGATTATTTTCTGATATTTCGATAGTTTTTCTCTTTCGCCTGCGTAACTCGACAGCTTTTGGTTAAGCATTATTCTCTGACTTGTTCCGGCTTTGTGAAGGACAGCGCTAAAAAATGCAATTGACAAAATTACGGATCTAACAAAAGGCACGCTCTGTTTTTCGGTCAGTCTGTGTTTGGCACTACACCCGATTGGTTTATCTGTTGGAAAAAGCTGGATAATTAATAGAATAAAGTGTGCTATGTATATTCCTTGCACGAGTAGAACGTAAATTCGCATAGCCTTAGCCTTGTTGTTTTTTTGTGGTATGCATTTGCATGGTTCGAAAAATAAGCCGCCAAATATATAGGATAAAGACATAGATGGTAAGAGGGAACAATATAAACAGCCGTCTTCTATAGTAAATGGTATCGATCAAATGTTGATTCTGTTATTGATCAAATTTGTTGTATCTCTTCATGGAAGAATATAATATTACGTAAAAAATATTGATATTTGACTGATCACTGTTGAAGCTATTTTTGAATTATTTAATAACAAATCCTGCGGAGATTTAGCAGCAGTTAACTCAGACAATGAATTATAGAAATTGTAAAAATATTTATATTTAATAAATACGTAAATAAATAAAATATAATTACTATTATAAGGTATATTTCTGTTTGTCAATATCAATTAATTATAATATGAATGAATAAGTTATCAATAATTTTTTAATTAAAAAAAAACATGTCACAAAACTCTAGCAACGAGTTGCTTAACTTTCTCGACATTTAAAACTGCGTGTGTGGTGCTGTTATCATATTTTATCATTAAAATTTTTTCGTTTTTAACTATAATAAAATAGCATAAAGGTTAATTTTCAGGGCATGGAAGAGTTATATATATATAAAAAAATTTATATGCGAATAACGAGTAAATTCGTCATTTATTCTGACCCTACTAAACACACACACTCTTTTTTTTTCCATTTTATCTCTCCACCCTTCAACCTTTTACTATTTATATGAAAAAGCGTCAAATTTCCTAATAAACAAACCCCCTTGCAAAATTTCAGAATATTTCGACAAAATGCATGGCAGTTATTTAGTTTCAAATTGGTTGAACAAAGTCGTGCCACCCCAACATACTCAATACACACACTCACATTCATACATATAGAAATTACCCCGTCAAATTTTTTTGCATTTGTCCACGTTTCAAGGTGTCCAAAGTTTAAAAACGTAAAAATCTGGGGAGGAGGACATTTTACTACAGGTCACCATACCCTCTGTTTTATATAATATCCTTGAAATTAAGGCGAATTTTCATTAATAATTTACTACTTAACCGAAAGAGCATTGATTATCAATAACAATACATTTTAGTTATATAATACAATTCAATATAAATCAATATAGTTGAGTACAATAAATCTTAAGTTAACCTATTTCTGCATTTATTATCTAAGCGATTCTAATTAATGTTCATAATTCATAGCAAAATTTTTGAAATTTGATGATATTATTGTTGGGTACATAAATTTGGACGAAAATTACATGATTTATATTAAAAAATGTGTAGCAAGTGAGTAGTAGTGGTTTGACACATCTAATCACAAAATTGTCGAGTAAATAATTTTTCAAATCACAAATAATTTATTAATACTCATCTTTCACAATACAGTTAAACCTGTTTTTATGCGCTCTTTTTATGTGCGATTTTTATTTGTGCGATTTTTTTAATGCGAATTTTTAATTTGTGCGGTATAGTTGGCGACTAGTCTCGTGCGATTCGTCATGTCTTACGTTGACTTATTATAGCTAAATAAACTTATTATAGCGTAAATGCACTTATTATAGTAATATTATTGCATGAATATGCGAAAAATGAAATAATTTACTTTTTAAGTCAACAAAACACCACCTGGACAAAAATATGTAAAACAGACGATAGACCAGACGATGCAGTCAAGTGCTGACATCTGTTGTCAATAAATTCTATTTCGTACGGTTTCGAGTTATTTTCTATGTGAGACTTTTTTTATGCGGTCCCTGTTGACCGCATAAAAAAATATTTTTTAATTGTGTTGCGAAAACTATTATTTACAGCCATTCGTAAAGTTTCGTGAGATTTTTTTTAATGCGTTTTTTTAATGCGGTCCCTATCCCCCGCATAAAAACAGGTTTGACTGTACTTGAATTAATTATATACGAACTCCGATTGGTTGGTTTTGACATACACTAAATTTTAAAATATGTTAGAATGTATTTTAGTTCTAGGATCGGTCATGGAAGCATACAGTTTTATTATTACCTACGACAGCGACAGAAATTATTCTGTTTCTCCTCGTTTGTACAAGTCTCTGGATAGCTGCGGTAAATAATTTTTTCTTCGATATTCCAGATAACTTTCCTATTGATTGGCGTTGTTTTAATGTTAATGGAGAAATATGGAAAGAAGACGAAAAATTTGGTTTTCTAATTGTTGACAACGAGGAAAGAATTAACGAAGTTAGTAATAAATTATATTATTCGTTCGAGGAATGTTCGGATATTATGAACGAAGTTTATGTTGAAAAGAATAAAAAGAATATATTAATATTTAGAGAGATAAATGTGGATCAAAGCATTATAAATTTACTAAAGTTCATAAAATCGATTGATATGTATTTCGAGTATCCGAGTAACTGTATAACTGCCGGACCATCGCTATATGGAAAGACTACACTAGTAAAAGAAATTATTCGTTTAAAATTTATGAAAAATTATTAAAAAAATTTTTATGCTGTTATTCTGTATATTTACCGTTTTTCGCGACGAAAAAGATATTAAATTCATGTACGGCCTACGTGAATCTGTGCAAGGATGAGATTTAGTAATAATTGACGATTTGATGCACGAACTTAGTTCAAAAACTGCATTCCCGTTTACGACAGAGTCTCACCATTATAGTGTTATCGTGATCCAGATAATGCAAAATCTGTTTCCGAAAAATAAAATTATGGGAGATATGTTTAAATACGCATTACTTGATTTTGTTTAAAAATAATCGCGACAAAATTCAAGTAGGTTGATTGGGACAGCAAACTTTCGCCGGTAAATGCAATTTTTTTTTTATAGATGCGTATAAAAAGGCGACAGAAAAGGATTTCGGTTATTTGTTATTGGATTTTCCTTCTAAAACAGACAAGAATCTGTCGGTGCGGGATTTGTGTTTTCCGGATGTACAAGGTATTTTTTGATATACTTACCGATAAAATGAAGAACGTAAAGAAAAATTATCATATGCTGGCGCTTTTAGCCAAAACTACTCGTCAACGAAGAGCGATATTGAAAGAAGCTACTCCCGATCAAGTTAAAGTTTTGGGCGAAATATGCGATGATTTGCAGAAATATACCCGCCAATGTTCATAAATTACGAAAATATAAAAAAAAATAATCAGGAAATTAAGTGAAAAACATAAAATTCCTTTAAATACCAAAGAAAAAATTTTGGTTATTGAATCTGGGGGATTCCTTCCTCTTATACTGGCACCATTATCGTCTATGGCAGAAGGACTAATTGATAAAGTAATAGGTAAAAATATCTAATGGCGATACAAATGGATCTAATCCCACCCGAATTGTTAGCAGTATATCAAATAAAACCTGTAATAAGAATTGGTAATAATATCGAAGAATTAATCGAGAGTATTGATTTATTCGAAGATTGTTAAGTCAAATTATTAAGTTAGTTGATTTCGAGGTATTAGAGAACCGTTCATAAACCAAAAAAAAACCGGTGAGAGTATCTGTTGTACCCGATAAAAATCAAGAACCATCCGAAGAAAAACCCGAAAAAATTTTAACAAAGAGTTCCAAATCAATATTATAATAACATCTCTGCTAAATATAATAATTTTAACTTTCCAACCATTTTTAATGTTCGATATATAATTAGATAAATCAGTTTCTGCAAATTATACAGTTGTGTCCATAACACAAAACATTTGTGAAAATAGAGAAAACGCGCTGAAGTATAATCTCGAATTATTCTGTTTAAAATTTAGACTCTAACGGTGCAAATTTCATATGGGATATGATGCGTATATTAACTAAATCGGGATAATACCAATGTAATGTATTTATTAATTTAGATTTTTCTTTAACAATTCCATTGAATTCGGGTTTAACGAAGAGTGAAGGTATGTGGATAGACCCCATTCCTTATCGAGAATATTAGGCAAAAACCTAATATTCTCGTATAAAGATGGATAAAAATTTCGATTTTATCATGACCCTTACAACCGGAAAATGAATAAACTTCAAGTATAGAAACCCCGATAATTATTTTAGTCTATTATAGTACTAACAGATAAGCCCGGCGTTGTTTGTTTATTCTTTCGATTATTTTCTTATTAAATTTCCCTGCAAGAAAATAGCAAATTTTCAGGATTTAACACTGTCGAAATGCCTTATAAACCCGTATTTATAGTGAATATTTTGTTTGTTAAAAATCAAAGAATGCGTTCAAGTGATGAATCAGTGAATATAAATGCGATTAATTATGTTTCCGTGTTAATTATAACAATAAAAGTGTTTTAACATAATATTCTGTAATTTTAAAAATCTTAAATGGATGTTTTCAATTTTCTATATATCTATATATATTATATGCATTTAATATTTTTAAGAGCATTCTTTAAGTATTTATGTAACTTCTGTTAATAAATTAGAAATAACAATATGACACATTTAACATTCTTCTACTTAAATTACGAGTTAATACATGTATAAAGCGACTATTCTAGATCTGTATTATTTAATTTGATATATTGGCGATTTGCTTCTATATTTATACATTCAAAAATTCTTTTCCGTATGGCACGTTAAGTAATTGAAATAGTATTATTTCAATTACTTATATAGTTGCTTATGTTCTATAACAATACAAAATTTGAATCAATGCCACTCCACTCACAATGGGAGAGGAATGTTTATATTGTTCCCTCTTACCATCTGTCTTTATCCTATATATTTGGCGGCTTATTTTTCGAGCCTTGCAAATGCAGACCACAAAAAAACAACAAGGCTAAGCAATGCGAATTTACGTTCTATTCGTGCAAGGAATATACATAGCGCACTTCATTCTATTAAGTATCCAGCTTTTCCCAACAGATAAACCAATCGGGTGCAGTGCCACACACAGCTTGACCGAAAAACAAAGCGTGCCTTTTGTTAGATCCGTAATTTTGTCAGTTGCATTATTTAGCGCTGTCCTTCACAAAGCCGGAAGAAATCAGAATATAATGCTTAACCAAAAGCTGTCGAGTTACACAGGCGAAAGAGAAAAACTGTCAAAATATCAGAAAATAATCCACCTTTGTGTGGGTAGCGCATTTTTCATCGTAGCTATTATCATGACAATTACAATATCGAAAATCCTTGGTACGAAAATCGAAGAAGTCAGTGGTTATTGGCGTAGTGTAATCTGCAGCGTTTTTCTAAACACATGCGTAATATACGAGTGCAGCATAGTGTTAGTTACATTAATAGTATTTTCCGTAACGTGCTTCGCAGTCAAAGGAAGATTCGATGCGTTGTCATTCGAGTAACAATTTGCACAAATTGATTGGCCAAAACAAGAAATTGATAATTTAATAGCCAAACATGCAGAACTTTGCGATTTTCTAGATGATGTTAATGAAAAGAAAAATGAATACTTTCTTTTCTTTTACGGAATAAGCATCACAATAGTGTCAATTTGTTTCTACTCTATTTTATTCCGAATAGTTATCAGTAATCTGTACACAATGATGATAGCTGTTACAATTTTGATAATTGTTAGTTTGACGTTTTTAGCATTTGCAGTATCAAGACTAGCAGCATCCGTAAGTATCCATTATAATACGTTTATTAATTATAACGGATAAGAAACGAGTTGTTTTTATAACGTATGTGTTACTTACTAATATAATAACTGTATTAAATATAATCCAAATTATTAATTAAATAAATTATTCTTACTGGTGAAATGTTTCCTAGAGATAACACAGAAGGTGTATTTAATTGTAAATTTGTAATGATGTAAAACAAGAAAAAGTAGTATCTTTACAATTTATTATCTAATATTTTAGCATATCACTCAGCTGATCAGGTAGAATATAATAATGCATAGCAAGGTTAGCAGGTATGGCACAACATGCAAACAATTATATAAATATATTTGTATATAAATATATAAATATATTATTATATAATTATTATATAAATGTATTAAATATAATTGCAGGGTAGAATTCTTATCAATAGCATTTTCTGAATATATTTTATTGATATTATATAAAAAAAATAATATATTACGTAGGCTTACGATTCATTTCAAGAAATCAGAAGATTGGGGGCTTACTCTCGAGGTTTACAGGATAAATTAAAGGTAAGACTATTCAGGATCGTTACAGATAATGCTTCTTTCATTAACCAGAATATATTTGTACAGATGTTGAATTTCATTAAGAAATTTCGTGAAGAAGAAATTGGAATCAATTGTGGAGATTGCTTTATTATGTCAAAAGATGCTCCCGTTAAGGTAAACGTAATCCATCGCACTCAAATAATAATTATTATGAGCATTGTCATAATAATATAAATTATTATTGTTTGGTTAATTATATAAACGGAAATATAATTTATACACTTTCAGATGTTCCAAAGCTTTTACAGTATATTTGATATGCTCTTACAAATCCGTGATATTTTAGCCGGAAAAGAAGATAAATGCAAAACCTCTAGTTACAATGTAACTGCAACTAAATCGTAGATGAATACATAACATTTTGTCTCTTAAATTGTTCACATTTCAAGCACAAAATACAGCAAAGAACATGTCTAATTTTTTAAGTTAATGCAATACTGAATAAGAAAGGAAATGTACCTTAAATAAGAAAATGCAAATGTTATTCTACTTGTCACATGTCTAAAATAATTTATTAATTGTAAGTGCTTAGCAAATATATATAATTAGTTAAATTTATATTAATGTAAAGTATAATTATAATAGACAATAATTAATTTAGTGAATATACTATTGAAACCGTATTAAGAAATTACTGTTGTAGAAACTTGCATCCTTTTAAGTTTTATATAATATTTTCATATTATACGATACACGAACCAATATTCTTAATATCTTGGATATTATTATATATGCAGTTATTTTCAGCTAAATGTTGCAAACTTAGATTCGTAGTATCAGTATTAAGTGCTTTAATTTATAAAATACTAATACGTACTGTACAAGGCACAAAGAGTTAGTTATAGCAATATTTACTATATCGATAATAGTGGTAGAATAGAAACAGGCATTTATTTATTGTGACATCATCACAATAAATAGTCTTGTGTCTCAGAACGACAGGCTGCAACTTTTAATAGTATTTGAAATCATTTACCATTAAATAATGATTAGTTAGTGATAGCTTCTTGTAGAGATATTGATCTTTCTGGTAATCGTTCTTAATTGGTCCTGTTGACTTTTGTAATTCATGACGACATTGTTCATTATTTTGGTTTCTTTTCTAACCACGTAAAAGGGGTGCTTTGGACGAATAAACTTAATTGTTATATCCTTCAAATCCAACGTTCGCTGCAGTTCAAAAATTAGTCAGAAACAATAAATTCTCAATTGTTTTATTTATATCCATTCGGAATCAAACTCCTTTGCCAATTTCTCATGAAGCAGAAAGTCCTTCCGTAAATTTACATTTAAAATTTATAACAAGATATAAAATAAATAAATTACACTATGCGAGAACCGAGGGGGTTAAGCGGCGAGCTTGACCCCGCTAACCAGTACGGTTCGTACAGACTGTCACACGGTCAAAGAATGGCTTTAGGAGGGCAAAATCGATTGGGAGGATTGGTGAGGTTGTGATAAGGTGTCGGCCATACTCAAAGATGACAGCAGTAAATTATGGAACAACACATTTAATAAACACATAGATTCGGTTGTAATTACAATTATTGTAGAGTACAATTGGAAGATATCAAATTAACAGTAAATACCTGTGTTAGCATGACAATTTGACATGGCGCGCATGACCAGTCTTCGTTACGTTACGTTCGGTAATACTACTCTAACTTATAAACTATTTGGGCTGAGAGCGAGAGAGAGTTTATAATCTACGTATAATATACCTCTTAGACCGTTGTATAGGAGGTTATCTTTATGCTCCAAGATCGGTAATCAGGAGGGGCGGCATATAGAACTCCGTCTTCGCGCTGGAGGTGACTGTTACAACTTATGACAGACAGGTCCTATGTTACATCAGGTTAATTACATTTGGTGCATTAATTGGAGGTCATAAATGGTAGTTTCAACAAGATAATGCTCCCATTCAATGTCAACAAAAAATTGGTTTAAACAAGTAAATATTGATGTAATATTGACTGACCTTCATGTAGTCCAGATTTAAATCCCATTGAAAATTTATGGGGGATTTTAGCAGCCATTGTTTTTCAAGATGGGAAACAATATGAATCTGTAAATCAATTGAAAATTTCAATAATGGATACATGGGATGAAATTAAGAATGAACAATTAAAAAAGTAATAAACTCCATGCCTAACAGAATTTTTCAAGTAATTGTAGCCAAAGGGGGTAAAACCAAATATTAAAAGTGTTTAAAATATATTTAAAATTTATTTTTATGTAATTTTAGAAAGCGTATCTATACTTTGGTAACAAGTAAAAAGTGATCACTTTTATTATATTTCTTATGAGATAAAAAGCTTGAAAATGATACTTTTGTATTAAAACGTATAAAACTGTTTTTTAATAAAAAATTTAAATAAATTTTAAAAAATCACAAAATTTCTGGTGTTCTTATACTTTTGTAACGGACTGTATATCTGGGAGGCAAGATGGCCGTCTACTACCTTCTCATAATACTGTAGAAGTAAAGTTGTTCTTTCCCGACATCTTCTACCGTCGACAGGGTAATAAGTCCGTAAATTTTCAGCTATACTTTTCCAAGCACCTTTCGGATTTTCATACGCATAGGGATTTACAGCCACTACTTCTCTCAACAGAAGTATGTCGTGATAACAAGAAAAACGCATTGGAACTTTCCTAATGTTTCTCGGAGGAAACACGACGCTAAATATAGTAAAAAAATAATTATTTAGTGTCATTAAACATCCTATAAATAGTAAGTTGTAAGTTTGTATATAAATATTCTAAATTGAATGACTGTATATTTTTTATCAAACTGTATTAAATCACAATAAAATTTTATGTTATAGAGAATGTAATACATCTTTGGGTTAAAATATAGAAAAATATTTTTATAAATGTACCAACATATGATATGTAAGTTTTATATTATTGTATTCCAATTTACGTGATGTTTAATATTGCCGGAAACCTTACCATATTTTGTATTCTTTGACAGCACTGAAGAGGGGTTGGGAGATAAACCAACCGGAAATGCATTTGATTAAATAAACGAAAATTTCCTAACCATTGCTGTATGATCGTCTACTAGAATCATTTTTTGGATTACAAGGACGGTACACACAGAATCCAATAAATACTTTTAAACAGTTTAATTTGTTTATTTACCTTTGCTAAGAATCCTCCATGTCAAATGTTTCCGCCATTTTTTGAACTTATTTCCCGTGAGTCAATGCGCGACGTTCACTGAGTCACGTGATGTTGTGAACGAAGGCCTCAACGATTTTCACTTGGACTCAAAACGTCAAACGTGTACTTCTGCTTGCCGTACACGTTTAACGTTTGAACTTGCGCCTCAACCTCTCTAAAGAGTGGCAACGTAACGGAAACATTCCTAGAAAATTTTACTGCCTCCTGATAAGAACGTGCCACCGGCTGATTGCTGAATGGTCGATAATTGCTACGACTGAAGTCCAAGGTTTACCATATACATCCAAATTTTATCGTCTTTTTAAACTCTTGTTATATGCATCGATAATTTGTGCTTAAATTTTTATATAGATAAGTTCTTCTAGTAGTGGACACTTACTTAAACTGCCATGATACAGAATCCATTTGCAAATACTGCCATGGCAGTTTGAGTAAAGCATGAGAGCCAACAAATTTTGACGTGTACTCAGATAAATCTAAAAAAAAATATTGCTGTGTGAAGGTGCAATTTGTGATTCGTATGAGTAATGTTAAAGGTTTTTGCTTTTGTAACAGCTGTTACATGGTAAAAGTTTACATTTTATCACATCTACTACATCTCTTATTTGACGTACTGAATTACACTATAATAAAAAATACGAAATTATAGAAAAAGTTATTGCAGAAAGTGAGAATATATATAACATTTTACTTTTCCACTGTAAATTCACCAACTACTAGACAAAGAGAAAATGCATTTTATTAAGAAAAATCTATATTAATAGTTTTTGTGTTGTTTTTTTTTTTAAATCTATGATGTGAGCTTCAAGTAATTTACAGAAAATATCTGAACAGAACTCTTTAAATTTAGTAAAACAAGAGAAATTCTGATCTTAATTCCACGTGAGAAAAGATTACAAAAAAAATTCCCAAAACTAAAGCTTAAAAGGAAAACTACAAAAAACTACAAATAAAGGAAGGAACAAAGAAAATAAGAGTGACATATAAGTTTAAAATCCAAAGAATTCAGTGCACTTTATAACATTCAAATATTTAATCCTGAGTAAATGTAGATACAAAACGAATATGACAAGTAATAGATTTAATATGCTGTGACACTAGTTTAATGAACGAGCAATTATTTATTCTGACATCATCAAAACCGTGGGCTGCAGTTTTTAATCGTATTTTTCATTTATTTCACTTAAAGTATATGTCCTGTATCTCAAATTAGTAGTGTGTTGACTTTGTACATCGTAATTTCCTGCTTGCAATGTAGTCGTGCCGGTCATCTATCTAACACCTTTCAGGGGAGAATTATTAAATTGAAATAGTATGCTTTCCGAATCACGTTATTTCAAATTCAATAATTTTTCAAGTTGAATGTTCCATTATAGTTACCCTGGGCATCGTCTCCCGTCGCTTTCCAAATCTAGTTTTGCTTTACATTTATCTCATACCGTTTTGGATATTGAGCATGAACAGACAGGCAAACCATAGGACAATAGTAAAATTTTATAAGTCAGCAATTTTTTTTTTTTTTTATATTGCAGCTTAAAAATACAGATAAACAAATGAGTACAACCGGAAACACTTAACATTAACAATTAAACACTTTTCTCGAAAAATACAGTAATTAGTATAGCACTTATAGATTATTCTTATGTCCACATGTTACTTTAAAGTTATACACTGCAAATATACAGAATTACAGCAAAGATTTGGTGTCACATGTATTACGATTTCGATACTGTCTTCTAATACGATACTGTCTTCTAAGTTTGTGGTGTTCTGTTTTCATACAGCTGGCTGTTCACGTGGAGTGTTTACTCCACGTGAACAGCCACTTCCTCCCCTTGACCTGACAATCCGTTTTCCCGATCCCGACAATTCGGGAAATCATATAAATTTAGCCATCCTTGACAGTGGGGTGGGTCTTGCCGACCTGTTCGCCGACAAAAAGGAGGTACGACTCCGTCCTACCGCCCGGCGTTCCCACACTATTATTAATTAACATACTTGTAAAAGATGTGACACCTCGACTTTTACAGCAACTGTAATGACATTCTCATTCTCACCGTTTGTTTTTATTGCTAACAATTCAGAATTGATAATGGTTTATCTTTGATATTAAATTTTTCTTACACACAATTACGTGTATTACAAAATTTCATATAAATCGAAAAAACGACATTAATTTTAATGCAATTTTTCAAAAAAATGCGACAATTTTCAACAATGTTCTCGATGTAACAATTTCCAATTGTTTCAATTGTTGAAGCGAAATGAAGAGAAGTTTGGAAAGTGTTCGGTTGCGATTTTCAAGTGAAAAAATGAATAAAAAGAGGTAAATTTAATCAAAGGTAATATTTACGAATAACATTTCTTTGATAATAATTTAAAATTTCATCAATTTAGTTATGATAGAAGTGATGGCGCTGAACCTGACGGTCAGCAAAATCAAAATTATTGGATTAATAATGTAAGTTATTCAATTTCATTTATGAACTTACAAATAATTTTTTTAATTAAAAGTGAATTAATAGGTCTTCACTCGATTTTGAAATATGTATTAAGAATAACAAATATTATTATTTTGACTTTCCGTAGAAATTTAATGATTTCTCTGCTAATGGGTGTTTCTCCGCTTACAAAAGAGATTAACCATTGCAGGTGAACAAAGCCAAGAAAGTTGGACGATTTAAACAATTTTTCAAAAGTATATTCTGTAAACTGATGCGTTGTTGTTGTGTAAAAGGAGAAAATTCCGATTCACCGGTAACACTAGAGTTTCTTTGCTTTTCTCTGTTTTTCAATTAACGAACTTTGCAACTAAAATATCTTATAATTGTAGAATTGCGAATCGGACGATTTTGAATTCGGATTTGAAACTTCAAACAATACAAAAGAGAAGTACGAATTCCAAGAAACTGGTAGCGGAACTTTCGGCACAGTCTATGTGGGTCGTTGTAAAAATTCCGACAGAGCAATCGCTGTCAAAGCCATCAAGAAACAAAGGAATTTATTCAATCATGTATGCATCAGCCTTGTTTATATCAAAAGACAATACAATGTCTGTAAAGGCGTTGGTAGAATGTAATACGTTTTTCTATCTTTGGCACATGAAGTGTGTACACTTGACTGAAAAATTACAGTTCATTTATATAATAATATTTTTCTTAATACTTTTCGAAAATTTTAAGTAAACAACTAATACACAATATATTAATTTCACATTTCGTATACATTTCTATTTACAGGAATTCGATATTGTCACAGAAGGAATTGCTTGGCGCCGTGCTTCCGCTCACCCTCACGTTGTCAGTTTTATTGATTCCTTCGAAACTCATATTAGGTAAATTTTACAACTTTTGATATTACTGATTGTAATACCTTATGTGTTTCGGGTAATAAACTATTTGTGTTCTTCAGTTACTGTTTCGTCTGCGATTAAGTGAAAAGAGAGAATTTGACAGATTTCTTGGAAATAAATGGAACATTATCAGAAACCCAAGCTAAGACAATCGGTGCACAACTTGCTTCGGCCATCATTTATATTCACAAGAAAGGTGCTTTATCTAAATATATTCATACGTATAAAGTTCCTTGTGTATACACTGCGTGACAAATTATTTTACTTTCTCCGATAGAAATTATACACAGAGGTATAAGGTCGAACAACATCTTAATAGATAAGAACATCAAAGCCCATTTGATTGACTTTGGCCTGTGCACAGTAAGTACTGTACGCCTCTTACTGTTCTTCAACTGTACTTTTCTTATGACGTGACGATTTTATTATTTTTTTACAGTTCGAACGCCGTCCAAAAGAGTACTGCGGCACTCTGTTTTATTTATGCCCAGAAATTCTTCAACAGAAGGAATACGGTAAGAAATGTTATTTACATTTAATGGATTTTTATTTCTTTATTTTATTAATGAAATCAATGTATGGTTTACAGACGCTTACTGCGAATGGTGGGCGTTTGGAGTTGTATTATATCAGGTATTCGTTGGAAAAACTCCAATGAACATTTACCTGGAAGAAATTATGAGCATTGAACATTTCCAGTCATTGCCGATAGCAGAAAAAGTGGAAAGTAAGTATCAATTCAGAAGTCGTTAAGAAATAAAGGAAACGAGAAATAATATGAAAATGTCATTGCATTGCTGAACAAGTGGAGTTAACGTATCCTTTTGAACTACCCCAGGATGCGAAACAAATAATCCAGGATTTGTTACAGAAAGTAAGTTTATTATGCATTTTTTATATTTCTTATATCTTGTGTTGTTTTATTTCTATATATTACACGTTTGATATTACCTTAAAACATACAATCTTACATGTTTTATACTTAATGTGAGACGCAATTGTTGGTTTTATGAGAGAAATGATTTTTAAAGCAGTTTTAGATTTTTAACTGAATCGCTTCACTATTAGTTAATTACGTTAATCGCACATTGAATTTCGGTCTTCAGTAACTGACTTGATTACATTTTAATTATTGATAAGAAATGTAAAAAGTTGGAACAAATATAATTAATTATTGTTATTGTTGTTCATTTCAGAATCTTGAAGAACGTCTGACGGAAAGAAAAATCGAAAATCACAAATTTTTCGATCATGTACTGCGGCCTATAATGCCGAAGACTTGAGATGCAATTTGTCGTTATTTAAGAGATGCAAAGAATTATTTGAAAGGATTATTTCTGTCCTTTCATTATTTTCATTATTATTATTATAAGTATAATATCTACATTGTGTATACACAATGGTTTCGTTTTAATTTCATGATTTATTCGTTATAAATAAAGCGTAGTTAATTACTAATGGTCTCCGCATTATGTTACCTGTCTGACCATCATGTCATCCGCATCTTAAATACATTTTTATAAATGATATGTAATTAGGAATCGCTGAACGACTTAAGAAAGAAAAAAGGGTTTTGAAAGAAAATCTTATAAAAAGTATACGAGTAAAACGAGCAATTATTTATTGTGACATGGTCACAATGCCGGTCTGCGATTTTCAATTAATTAATTTGAATTTATTTTATTTAAAATACATACTTTTCACCACCAACGCCAGTGTATATAGTAATTTTCTCTAAAAAAAATGTCGTGCCGGTCATCTATCTGACACCTTTCACAGGAAAAATGATGAAATTCAAATAACATGACGTCTGGTTCTCGTGTATAAGTAATTAGGGCCTCCTGCCACTTACGTTTCCATATCTGATCCCGTCATCGTTCGTCTATGTAACTCTGTTTTCATGATTTTGGAGAGACAAACAGACAATCGGACAGACGACCGACGGTGGGAATTGTTACCTGCAATTTAAAAAATTGCAGGTATCAATTAGCAGGTGCAATTAGCTTTACGAATTTATGCTGGCTACTTACTTATGGTAGTGAAAACTGGAAGAATTTAGTGCAGTTTATATGAGTCAGATTTTAGACCCAGAGACAAAAAGAATATGACAATTAATAGATTTAACACGTTGAGACACTAGTTAAATGAACGAGCAATTATTTATTCTGACATCATCACAGTGCTTGGCTGCAATTTTTAATCGTATTTTTCATTTATTTCACTTAAAGTATATGCCCTCTATCTCAAATTAGTAGTGTGTTGTCTTTGTACGTCATAATTTCCTGCTAGCAATGGAGTCGTGCCGGTCATCTATCTAACACCTTTCAGGAAAAAATTATTAAATTGAAATATCACGTTATTTCAATTTAATAATTTTACGTAATAATCCTCGAAATATTTCCGTTAACAGATCTATCTGTTGCAGTTACTTTGCCTTATTAATCGTTTTCCACAAATGTTGTAACTGTCGCTTTACGTCACTCACAATAGTAGATGACTTAAGGCGGCATATCTCATGCCATCTTAAATCTTGTAGATTATCACTTTTCAATGACAAATCTGGAGCCATGTTGTTAAGAAGATGATGTAACGTAACAATGCAATTAATGGAAAACCTCAGCTCTGTGCAGCAGAGCATTATCTACGGAAAATGGCTGTTTGCACTTATGTTATGCAAAGCAAGAAGGAGAGAGTAGGTTTTTCATCACACACCATTGTGTCTTGAATGTCTTTTAATCCAACATTCGGGTTGAATGCTTGACTGTGATACAAAATGGCTTCGCAATCCAGACCAGTATTAGTATGGGCATTATCCCTCTCTACAGTTTAGGCGATTTATAAAGTATTTCAAGTATTTGTGTTTTCCAATTATTAAATTATATCATTATCTTGCAAAAAATATTTGTATAAAAATAAAATGTGTTACTAAGGCTGAATTATATACGAGAATAAATCTTATCTCTATAGAAAGTTGTTTGTGTCAATATAGATTAATTTGTAGTATGAATAATTTAGGTTATTATCAACAACCACCGATAAATATGATTGGAAAAAAATATTACAAAGAAAATTAGAAATATTTTGTGATAATAAATCTTTATGTGTTTAATAATAATGCTTACTTAACATCAGCAACTCCAATAGAATTTATCGATAAAAATATTCTTGCAAACTATTTCGCCCATATAACTTCATTTAGACTGGCTGTCTGAATGTCTTTCCGCTCGTTTTTCGTTAATCTCGAGAATAGAATTAAATAGACGGAAAATCAATAGTGGATATGAAACGATACGGGCTGCAGGCCTGAATTAACAATATACGAAAGTCCGGCCTGAAGCGGAAGTCATGTGATTTCAATTTATAGTTTCCTCGAAAACGGAGTTAAATAGATGAAAATCAGACCAGATACGAAAGTTTTACGAGCCGACAGCAACTCTGATTAATTTTTAGAATATGAAGACAGGCAAATTCTTCTTCAACAATTTTCCCAAAATAATTAGGAATTTTTCGAACTAATGTACAAAACTTTTCATACCTTCACGTATACATTTGCCCGTTGACTGGCACCGATTTTCTGCTCTATCGGTCGACGGAAACACTAATGGACATTTTAAAAATTGTTAACACGAACAGTCAAGCAAATAATTGGAGTCAAGATTTCATCTCGGAATCCTCTGACAAACGTGAGTGGAATTTGATTTGGAAACACTTTAAATTTTCGATGTTATTTATACAAAATTATATTAAACATTGAATATAAGATTTAATTTGTAAATATTAAATGTTTATTGTTTTTAAATCAAATTACTAAAGTGAGTATAATCGCTATTTCAGATGAAAATCATGGTGTAAATTATTGAATATTATTGATACTTGTAAATTTATATTTATATATAAGAAAATGTCTAGTTACTTATGCATGTTTGTAAACACTTTGAGCAAACTGGACCAAATTTTTCAGTTACATTGCGGAAAATACAGGGTATTATGAAACCTGAACACCCTTTGATTCCATTCCCTTAGACGGGATTGATGGAATGTAGTAGCACAACACATGAGCGAAAGAACAGGCACACATACACACATATGCACAAGATTACTTATTAATGACCCATTATAAACGCAATTAATCATTCGTAATATGTTTTAAAACAAAGAAGAAATTTTACAAACATTCTTTACGTATTACATATTCGTATATCTAAGTAGATTATCTGATTATAATATGCAAAAGCAACAAACCGTGTACTTTAATAAAACTGACTTATATCTTATTTTTAGATTTCGTGATATATTTTCATTTTCTTATTATTTAAACTGTCATTTTAAACGTTTGATTGTCACTTTACCGATCATTTAGTATTAGACAAGTTGTCGTATCCATTATTATTCAGCAGATGATGTTAAACATAAATTATGTTTCCGTTTTTCTCTTTCTACAGCTTTATGTTACTTGTGCCGAACATAAACATGTATTCGATTATATTATAGGTGGGTTCTCTTTACTCTATTCATAAGCACTTTTGTAAATTTTAAAGCAAAATATTTATTTATTTAATATAAAAAATTAGCTTATAACGTGCATATATTTAATGTATAATATTTTTGTAAATTTATTACTTATAAATTTACACATTTGTCAATATACATTATTCTAATTTTTACATTTAGTTTCGTTAAAAATTTACAATTATTTATTTATTATATAATTTATTAATATAAATATAATATACGGGAGGTGTAAAATACATTTGTTTTTATGGGAAAAATATTTATTTTTATGCATAAATTAAATCAAAAAATAGGAATACAATGATCACCAAACATCTCTATTTTTCAGAATTATAACATTGTACCTAATTTTTCACCCCCAATATAGTATATATTAGCCTATATACTCTAGTACAATATATAATCTCTGACTACAGAGAAGAATTAAATAATTAATTACTGCAAATTCTAGTAAATAAAATGTTATAGGTCTATACAGTAGCATGAATTATAAAGAATTATTATTATAGATATTCGTAAAAATGGATTTTTCTATAAAAAGTCAAACCAACTGATGATAAATAAGAAATTAATAGTTTAAAAAATAAATAATTAATTAAATAAAATTGAGTAATTAATTAATCTTCTTTAAGTATAACGAAAATATAATAACGTCTTGTGTAACGTCCACAGTTTTCACTTTCTTTTATTCGATTATCATCAGTATTGAAGGATAAATCAGGCTATTTGAAATGAGCGAAACGAAGAAAAGGATTGCAATTGTTTTTAGAAAAGATCAAGAAATATTCTTTTTTATACAATAAAATAGAAAAAAAACAATATAAAGATGTCAATCTTCTTTGGAGACAAGGTTCTATAATGTGACGTGTATAGTAACGCAGAATTCTGGGCAGCTTAGTGGGTACAGCTAACAGTGTTGTGAGCACCTTTGAACTGTTATTATTTGTCAGACAGCAAAGAACATTAAATGCTTCAGATTTCTCTTTACTCATTAAAATATTAACCTCTCATTTTTAAAAAAATGAATGTATTTAATCCGGTACCAGCAACCTTTACAGTCGTAAGTGTAAAATTCTTCAAACCAAAGTTAAAGAGAGCTGAGTAACGTCACTGTGCACAATAAGATTACTCACACTGAAAGTATTAGTAAACGAGTAAGAATTCTTACAGTGGGAAATTGGAGTTACTAAAAATATCCTTAAACAGTGTAACGTTTCCATTATTCCTTAAAATTCTATACTCTTCTTCCATTTTTACAGTTGGTTCAGGATCAGCAGGATCAGTTATAGCCAATAGGATTTCCAAACTACCATCCCTTAAAGTTCTTATGTTAGAAGCGGGAGAACTGCCTTCTTTAATGTCTCAAGTTCCACTTTATCCTCTAAATTTAGCTCGAACGAGTGCCGATTGGAATTTTACAACTATACCTAGTAGAACCATAGCTCAAGGTCTTAAAAACAGGGTAGGTAATATGTAGTAAAACAGTTCTAGAGAATAAATTAACGTCTGTAATTAATTAAATCAAGTTTATTCCTATTCAGCAAAATAGAATTGTAGCAGGAAGAGCTCTAGGTGGATCCACAGCTTTAAATTTTAACTTATATGTACGTGGAAACAAGAGGGATTACGATAACTGGGCGAGACATGGTGCCATAGGTTGGGACTGGAAAAGTGTCTTTCCTTATTTTCTAAAACTCGAAGACAATCGAGATTATCATATAGTACGCAATGGTAAGTCTTTCCTCAATTGTTCTAAATTGTTTATAAATCATATTACGATTTAATTATAATAATATACAACACAGGATATCATGGTGTTGGTGGAAATGTTGTTATACAGACACCACCATTTCATCCACCAATAACAGAAGGTTATTTAAAAGCAGCCGTAGAAATTGGTTATGGTATCGGAGACTTTAATGCAGAGCCTCTGGCAGGTACAGTATTTTGTAATATAAATTATTTGAAATAATTTATTCTATTTTTAGTTTTATGATATATGTGATCGTAAACTCACTCTACAGAGGGAAAACAGGAGAAGCTTCGAAGAACGAAGTAACGATATCACAAGCATTTTAATACTACTTTAATTAAAATTTATAAAATATACAAATGTTTCAGTGTTTCAACCAGAGCAGGGAACTATTGATAGTAGAGGACGATGGGGAGCGCTTCAAGCTTATATTAATCCTGTACGGGGTAGAAGAAATCTTTGGATCCTGACTTCAGCATTCGTTCACAAGGTAACTCATCATGTACTTATGTTTTATAAAATTAATTAAATAAATAGACTTTTATATTTATAGATATTGATCCACAACAAGAATGCTTACGGTGTTAAGTTCGAGCACCGTGGACAGACCTACGAAGCTTATGCGAAACACGAAGTGATCGTATCTGCTGGAGTGTTTAATTCACCGAAACTATTAATGCTATCGGGAATCGGACCAAAGCGTACTTTAGAACAATTTCATGTAATAAATACATTATTTACAAATTTTTATCCTTTATATACAAATATAAAGTTTAACATAAATGTATTAGATTCCTGTTATAGCGGATTTACCAGTTGGAAGAAATCTTCAAGAACAGCCATCCACTTCTGGTATGGCATTTGCAGCAAAAACTTATACTTACTCTACAGAACGCATCACCGTACTGGATTACAATGAATTTTTAGTCAATGGCACGGGTAGGATTGAAATAAACACTGATACAATTAATACTGTATATGTTTAAATATTGTATTTATTATTTCACTTTAGGTCCACTAACATCTTTAGGAGGAATTGACACAATTGGATTCGTAAATTCTAAATATAATGACGATCCTGATTGGCCAGATATTGAAATGTTATGGTTTTCTTTATCGGCTGCATCGGATAATGGCGCAGTTCTCAGACACGCGGCAAACCTTAAAGAGGAAGTAAGTTTATTCTACATTTTATTTTAAAAGTTTTATACGTTAACGGATTTACATCTGAAAATGTAATCATTTCAAAAATCTCCCCTTAATTAATATTTCTTTATCTTTCAGGTATGGAAGACAATGTTCGAACCCTTTACATCGATTGACACAATATCATGTTATCCGTATCCAACACGTCCGAAAAGTAGAGGATTCCTTACTATCAGATCTAGCGATCCCCACGACGATCCTCTCATTGATTTAAAATTTTACTCGAATCCCTATGATTTAAAAATTATAGTTGAAGGTAAGATAATTATAATTTTCTTGTGAGGAAGGTTTATAACGTGTTGTATCATCTAAGTTTAATAAATTCTTTAATATTTCGATTCTAAGGTTTGAAATATTGCCTTAGAATGGCATCCACGAAAGCAATGAGAAAATTTGGAGTTTATCCACTTCCAGTGAGTGTCCCCGGCTGCGAACATTATAAGAGATTCACTGACGAATATCTCGCTTGTGTAGCAACAACACTTCCATTTACGGTATATCATTACTGTGGAACGTGTAAAATGGGAAGTGTTGCCGATCCTACAACTGTAGTTGATCCAACACTCAAGTAAGTAGTCTGAAAATTTATGAATATATTTATTAATTATCATACAATTACAAATATTGTGATCAGTGAGTGCAGAATTAAAATCTGTCATTATAACTTTATCTGATTTAAACCATTACACGATCGTTCGGAAACTGTATGAAAACTTATTTTCATCTGTAATATCAGAATACAGTAGACCCCCCCTTATAACACGGGTTATATAACACGGATTCGTATAACACGGCTAAAAAATTGCGATCGCGTTCGTATAACACGCTAAAAGAGACTCGTATAACACGGTAAAACGTCATCGCCGACTCGTGTCGCGACAGGATTGGTCGAATCTGGACCAATAGCGGATATTGTACAAACCGTTGAGTTTAAACGAGCACTGAACCTACTAAAAAACATTTATTATTCAACGTCCATAAAAATTATATTTTTATGAATAATGTCTCCAAGGTTAAGTTATTTTTCTGCGAAAAATTCCCTGATCAGGGAACACGTGTCCGCAGTTCGATCAGCGGCTCCGCGACGAAAACAAGCTTAAGCAACGGCGTCGTCGAACGGTGCACACTCGGTAAGTAATCCTACAATTTTTTGTTTATAGCATAGTTTATATGATTATTTCCCAAAAAATTATAAGTGATTTGGAAATGTTGAGTCGAATTAGTCTAGAATCGATTACTTTTATGGAAGAAAACCTTTCAAACAGCCGTAACACCTAAACTGCACACGTGCCGGGCTGTGATTGGTTCATGTATTTAAGTGACTCGTACAACACGGATTCATATAACACGGAACGTATCTACCGTGTTATAGGTGGGTCTACTGTAAATGTCTCCTGCTTCAGTAAAACAAAGTTATTATTTATTACAGTAAACGTGACAGTATGCGTGGTTAATATTAAAATCGCTCTTGTACTATACTTAAAAATGACAACCATTAAATTTCTGTTCGTTTTCTGTAGAAAATTTTTGGACTGAGGCAATAAAAGAATAATCTTTTTATATCTTGCAGAGTTAAAGGTGTAGAAGGGCTAAGAGTAGCGGATGCTTCGATAATGCCATTCGTGGTAACTGGACACCTGAATATTCCAACTTACATGATTGGGGAGAAGGCTGCTGATATGATTCTGTCTGATCTACACCAACACAAACATGGACACAAATAAAATACCTGATAATTGTTTGTTTAATCCTATAATTACTTAATTATAATGTATCCGTTCAGTCTATATAGTTAACAGAGTATCTCTAAATTATTGGAATATTTTAAGAATATCTTTTTCTTGTAAATAATTTGATTCGAATATCATGCCATATTTAATTAACATAAATATACACAATAATTCATATAAACTTATACAATTCTCGCTGTGGCTTCCACGTATATATATATATATATATATATATATATATATTATATTCACATACATACTATATAAATATAAATTCTTTTGGAGGAGTAGTCTAAGTAAACCTCGGCTAAGCAGTCTTTACATCAATTACTCTTTCTACCAAAGAGTAATTGATGTATTACTATTATAATTAAACAATATACAGTCTTCAGGCAAAGAGTCCTATGCAGTAATTCTGGAAGAGAAGAGAAAGGCTTGTATTTATTTTAAAAGTTTTAGTGAGGGTAGTCTTAAAACACACACACATACACTTACACACAGTTTAAGTAGTCAGTGATAAATTAATTAAAATAATGGCTAACCTGAATTTGGAAATCACTCAATATGCTTACAGAAGGGACAAGGAACGTTCTTTACTTTAAGAACAGAAGGTATTAGTAACACGATTCAATCAAAGTTAATGTACCAGCATACAATCAAACTATTGATCCAAGAAAAAAGTAAGTCAGACTTATCCTTAGATAAATTTTAATGTAAGAACCTGCTTTTCGTCGATTTAAACTGCTTTATTAAGGTTCTAACATAAAAATATGCCTATAAACTGTTTTTACCTTCGAGGAAAACAAGTTTTATTTCTTCGTAAAGTCAATTCTTAAAATTCAAGTCTCTACAATAAAATGCACCCTTAAGATATATTTCATATATAAGAAGAAGAAGAAACGGGGGAAGTAAGAAGTAATTATAGCAATAATAATATTTATAAATAATAAAATTAATACTATTAAATTCAATGCCAGTTTAGAGCGGAAATGATCTTCGCTTGTGGTTATTAACCTGACCTATATAAAGTTGTAAACGGTGAAAGTTAAGTAGAACGGCGATTTACAATGATACATTTCTTTAAGTAAAGGAATATTAAGAATTATTAACGTATTAATTTACGTCTGCATGTGTATAAGCCTGTATATCCTAAGAAAATCAAAGAAAATTATAATAATTAAGAAATTGGAGCCATATATCAAGTCATTACTCTATAATAATCAGTAAATACTTGAATGTTTTTGTTGTTAAATCAAAAATAAACTTACCTTTAATATTACACACCAAAATTACGTAATTAAAACAAATAATTATAACTCTATGTAATATCTATTTTGTAAAATAAATATTTACTCTTATATTGTTTACTATTTCATGGAGACAAACGGGACACTTACCACCCTCTGGGATCGAGTAAAAATTCCTGATATATAGGGCAGAAAATCATTTAGATCATCATTTTAAATCTCAAACGATTAAGTAATAAATGCGATAATTTAATACCCATATCACTTAATTTTATTACAATTAGCTGGATATATCTTTAACTTCATCGTAATTACATCTTTGGCATTGATTTTATTGTATAAAAAAACGAAGAATTTAAAAAATGTTGACCTATTTAAGCTCTAAAAATACATTAATATTACCATCAATAATCGTACGTTTGATTTAATATTATATTATACGTTACTGTAACGCTATTAAATCAATGAATTGTGACTGAGAATTTAAATAATCGGATTAAAATGTAATAAAAGTTAAATAAGAAGGTTAGTTAATAAGGTTAAGGCTATAAAAAGTGTTAATAACGTTTAATTAAACACTTCTTAGAATATGATATGAAGATTTTTATATGTGATGTTTGCAGTTAATGAGATTAAAGATCTGCACAAATAATTTATATGTCTACAAAAGATAGTGTTTGAAAGTGACCTAATTATTAGAAAAGTCGTTAATCCAGCACTCGATAATCCGGAAGAAATTCGGTCAGAGGAGGCCTGGGCCTTGCAAACCCTATGTCTATTTAAATCGGCGATTTAAAGATCCATGGGATTTTTGGTGGGCGTCAAAAATAAATTGGCCCACTAAAAGCCAATTCAGATTTCTTCAGGTGTGCATTAGAACAATTTAGATATAGAAAGAAGACAGTCAAACACACAAATCCGGCACTACTCTGGTAACGTAGCTGCCGGATTAACGAACTTCTAGTGTATTTCTTTTTTATAATGTATTTACTTATAATAGTAATGTTAGCAATGTTCTAAAGAAATACAGGAGTCGTTCGTACTGTATAAACGTAATGAAAAAAATCGATTATGTTTTACAAATTGCTATTAAAAGAATCTTATTATTCAATTTGTTTTATCTATAATAAAAATTAATTAATATAATTAAAGCATTCAATAAGAATATAACATTAACAGGAATTTCCTGTTAGTGTGATGTAGTAAATTTTGTTTTAGGAAATGGTGAAGACGTTTTTTAAGTTTCTGCAAAAGAATACTATAATTAACAATTTATTTATATCATTTTAAATAGAATTTATATCTGTATTCGTTTATTTCCTTTTAACTTTACGTTTTCTAACTTTATAATACAATAGAGAAAGCGAATTTTAAATAAATGAATGACTGTAAGTGGCTAAACTTTAACTGTTAACGGTTGATTGCGTACCACTTCGTGTCTGTTAACTGTAACACCTTTCAGGGAAAACTTTTGAATTGAAATAACGTTGTATATACTTAATCTGGGCCTTCTCCCACTGCAATTTCCATATCTTCTCTCGTATTTTATCGGTATAACACTATTTTGGAGATAAAGGAATGACGACAATATGAAATTAGTTCTACAATTTTTATCAAATTTCAGCCAGATGAAAACAAGTAATAGGTGTTTATAGATAGATGAGGACATTCTCTTGGAAAGAAATGCCATACTTTTGACGTTATCTTAAAAACTCAGACATCTACACACATACAATCATGAATTAACATTAATTATGCATAATACTTTTTAAGATAGAGAATAAATTTGATAAACATTATTAGATATGCACGTTTATATATCTGATTATCATAAGCAAGAGCAAGAAACTGTCTGCTGCACTTTAATATAACCGACATATCTTGTTTTTAGATGTGTTCTATTTCCAGTTCCTTACTATTAATAACTTACATTTGAAACGTTCGATTGTCAATTTATCGATTGTTAAGTGTTAGATAAGTCGCTTTATACAGTCGAATCCATTATATTTAACATAAGATGTTAAATATAAATTATGTTTCTGTGGTTTTGTTTCTGCAGCTTTGTATTAATATTACTTGTGCCGAACATGTATTTGATTATATTATAGGTTGGTGTTTTTTACTTCATTCATAACTATTTTTGCAATTTTAATTCCAAATGTAGCTTATATTAAGTATATTTAATTTAATTAGCAATTAATACTTTTATATTTAATACATAATACTTTCAATTGAAACAATTGTTGTCTTATTTTAAATAAGTCAGGAGAATTGTGTATTTATAGGAAGTATAATATATATTATATAATATTTTAAATATGTTAGTAAATTTATTATTACGTCTAGATATTTCATACAGGCCTACATCATTTACTAGTATATTTTAATAAAGCTTCAAATGTTTACATTTCTCGCTTGCTTATGCTTAAAATATATGATTGTGAGAGAGCTTATTATGTAAACAATGTATTTTACTGTAAAAAGGTCTATTAGAATTTATAAATATAAGGTATAGTTATATAAGAAGCATTATATAACACAGGTCTATAAATGTCTTCCATTTTATAAGTGACAATTAATTACAGAATTCATATTAATTTATGTACGTTTTAATCTGATTTCATTGCTATCAATTATTACATCTTTTATGCAAATTATATAAATATTTATTATAGCATTCTACAAAATATACACCATCTTTCTAACTACTGTATAGTAATTAATTAGTACAAATATCAGTAAAGTATTGTATACAGTAACTTAAATTATATTATAAAGTCTAGTCCAACGAATGTGATATAGTTTACATAATATAATATATTTTTTTAACAAATTGGGAAAATACAAAATTTCATTAACAGTGAAGTGATGGGAAAAAATTCCGGGTCAATAGGTGAAAGTTCACCGGTTTTTCACAGAACTAATTCAGTTTTACGGCTTAATTTTATGCTTAAAAAATAAAATTGTAGGAAAACATAAACTTTATTTAAAATGTTACTCAGAATTATAACATAATGGGCCCCAAACCAATTTTTCATAAACTCATCAGTGTAGTAAGAATATCAAAATTTAAAGTTGGCACCATATCTAAGGCTACATTGCAAGCATGAAGCAGCGTATAAAACCCTTCGGTCGCGTTAAAAAATGAACGATGAAACTAGGGGACTGCTCAAAAATTCCTGAAAGAAAAATTTGTGTATGCAACGCTACATGGGACAATCTAATTTTTTGTTTGTTTGTTTTGTCAAGTTATACAACGCAACACTTGGGCGATCTGTGCCTTCCGGGAGGTCTTTTTGAGGAAAACTGGTCCCTATTTAGGCGTTACACACGTGGAGATAACCCGGAAAACTCTACGTGGCCAGCCTGTCCGACCGAGGCGCGAATCCACGACCGAACTCCCAGTTTTTAGGGTACGAAGACCGCTTGGACACTGGTGGGCCGGGATCATATAATTCAAATTTGCACGGGCCACAGAAAGCTACTGTCGATGATTCTATTTCATGATTAGTGGATTTATCTTTATATATTGTTGTTCATTCTATTCCGTTGCCTTGCTATGTAAATGTGTTCGTATAATTGCCTATTTAAAGTTATTCTTTTCTTTTTTCTTCATTTTTACAGCACTTAAATCTATTCCACCTCCAGTCGTATTACAGTGTTCTGCTGCTGCTGAATTTGCATAATTGTTTTTAATCGCTCGAATATGTTCTTTTTATTTATTGCAGTCGGTTCAGGAACAGCAGGATCTGTGATAGCCAACAGGATTTCGAAACTACCATCCCTTAAAGTTCTTGTATTAGAAGCAGGAGAAATGGTTCCATTAACATCTCAAGTTCCACTTTTTCCTCTAAATTTAGCTCTAACGAAATACAACTGGAATTTTACGAGTGTGCCTAGTAAAACCATAGCTCAAGGTCTTAAAAACAGGGTAAGTAAACCGTAATAAAACATTTATACAACGTAAATTTACCTCTGAAATTAATTTGAATTTATTCCATTCCAGCAACACTTAACTGTAGCAGGAAAAGCGTTAGGTGGAACCACAGTTTTAAATTATAACTTATTTGTGCGTGGAAACAAGAGAGATTACGACAACTGGGCAAAACATGGTGCCACAGGTTGGGATTGGGATAATGTATTTCCTTATTTTTTAAAAGTGGAAGACAATCAAGATTACCACGTAATACGTAATGGTAAATCTTTCTCCGCTTTATATTTAATATAAAAATATATAAAACATAAAGTAATTTAACAAGAATAATACACAATACAGGTTATCACGGCGTTGGTGGAAATGTTGTTGTAAAAATACCACCTTTTCCATGCACCAATAACAGAAGGTTATTTAAACGCAGCCAAAGAAATTGGATATGGTATTGGAGACTTTAATGCAGAGCCACAGACAGGTACAGTACATTGAAATAAATGGTATTTGGAATATTTAAATATTACTATTTTTTAAGTGTAGGGAAAGTTTATAATGCAAAATGCATTTTAAAAGTATCTTATTTCATATTTATATAATATGCTTGTATAACGTGTTTCAGTGTTTCAACCACCTCAAGGAACCATTAATAAAGGAGCACGTTGGGGAGCGCTTCAAGCGTATATTAATCCTGTAAGAGGACGAAGAAATCTTTGGATCCTAACTTCAGCATTCGTTCACAAAGTAACGTATATTATCTTATTCTTTATATTTATTGTATATGGAATTTAACGAGTGAAGACAATTCTATATTTATAGATATTGATTCACAATAAACGTGCTTATGGCGTTGAGTTCGAGCACAAAGGAAAACTATACGAAGCTTATGCCAAACACGAAGTGATCGTATCCGCTGGAGTCTTCAATTCACCAAAACTTTTAATGCTGTCAGGAATTGGACCAAAGCGTACTTTAGAGAAGTTTGATGTAATAACTGTTCTAGCCTAAAGTTTTATTTTTTATGCAAATATAACTTATCTTATGATTTTTAGATTCCTATTGTAGCAGATTTACCAGTTGGGCGTAATTTTCAAGAACAGCCATCTACAGTTGGCATGACATTTGGAGTAAAAACCTTTACTTATTCTGCTGAACGAGTCACAGTACCATATTATAATGAATTCTTAGTCAATGGCACAGGTAAGATTAAAATATACACTGATACAATTAATACTATATATTCAAATAATCTATTTATTCTGTTACTTTAGGTCCATTGACAGCTTTGGGAGCAATTGAAACAATTGGATTTGTAAATTCTAAATATAATGATAAACCTGATTGGCCAGATATTGAAATATTATGGATTACTTTATTGGATGCTTCGGATAAAGGAAGAGTTTTAAGACACGTGGCGAACCTAAACGAGGAAGTGAGTTCATTTTATACTTTTTCTTGTTTTTTACAAATTTTATATAGTATGTAACATATAATGGTTAATGTAACCCTTGGTGCCAAGATGGCAGCTCGTGTCTGATTCCACAAGGAAACAGTGGGATGCACGTTCTAACGTAACTTAATCTATTCTAATAAATTACCATAATTATTAGCAACCAAATTATTAGAATAGGTTAGGTTAGGTTAGGTTAGGCTAGGTTTAGGTTAGGTTAAGTTACAACGTGGGTGCCACTGTTTCCTTGCTGGAATCAGAGACGAGTCGCCATCTTGCACCAAGGGTTACATTAACCCATATAACATATACACTGTGTATATAGGGTGTTCACTTTAACATTCATGTAGGTGCAAAAGAGATTTTTCAGAATTGTCCGAGGGTATACACATTGTGCATCAATTCGATTGCGATGTTTTCATTAAAAATTAATTGCATATATTCACAAAAATGGACCTGTGAAAATTGCGCTGTAGTTCCGATGCAATCAATATGCAAATTTTCCACATATCAGAACAAGATGTAAATTAAAATATCTTGACAAATCATATAGCAATTCACGTTTTCCATATCCCTAGTATAAAATCATGCAGTTGTAATGCAATCTGCTAATTGGTAGAGTCTGACTGTGCAATCGTTATTTTTTTTTATGGGAAATCGAGACGAAATGCACGAAATGTAGCACGTAAATTCCGTAAACAAACTTTCGGGAAATTTACTTGTTGCCAGGATATTTACCGGTTAATGGAAACTTATATACAGAGTCGGTGAAACTAACTAGGCATTGAGAAATTAGTATAATTTCTACACTTCTACAGTAAAAATGATGGACAATATTTGACTTGTACCTATTGAAAAGAAATATGGAGAAAAACCTTAAAATTCAATGAAGGAACCGGCGCATTCTACCAATGACACGTTTTTCTCTGACCGTGATGCGGAGGACGGACACTTGTCTCTGCATCCGTAACTGAACCTGTGGTCATTTTAGCATCAAATAATAATTCTTGACTTTTACCCCGATGGATTGTGGCATGACGACACTTTTCCGTAAACCTTTGCACAACAAACACTGATGTCCATGTCTGATAGCGTGCAGCAATCTGCTCACTCCTGAACAGACAAACATTCGGCCATCATGTGTGCCACTGTGGGAGAAGTCTCTCTCGATCACTGCCCACATCACAGATTTAGGAATTATAAAACTGTATTGAATTAGTACAAGTTCACAAATTTTACTATGATTGCATTACCATTACAAAGGTTATTGTAATTTTTCAATTACTAGTGATTTTCCACCCACCTTGTAAAATGACGGGCAAACCAATTTATAATTTCACCAGTCTTGTACACGTTAGAGAAAAATTATAAACATTAAATAAAATAAATGCGCTTCTTCAACAGAAAAGAATATATAAAGAATAATGCAATAATAAACGTAATAAATTAACACATGCCAAACAAATTTTGGGGAGTAACCGTCTAAAATTTATTTAAATACATTCGTTTCATAAATGCTGCATTCATATTCATGATATTAAATTTATATAAATTTATTATTATTATTCAGGTATGGAAGACAATGTTCGAACCCTTTACATCGATTGACACAATCTCTTGTTTTCCATATCCAACACGTCCAAAAAGTAGAGGGTTCGTTACCATCAAATCTAGCGATCCCCATGACGATCCACTTATCGATTTCAAATTTTATTCGAATCCTTACGACTTAAAAGTTGCAGTTGAAGGTAAAATAAACATAAGTTTTTTTGATAAAAGTTTACATTTTGTGTAGAATCATTTAATAAGTTAATATTTAGGATTGAAGTACTGCTTAAAAATGGCATCCACGGAGGCAATGAAAAAATTTGGAGTGTATCCGCTTCCAGTGAAAGTCCCCGGCTGCGAACATTACAAGAGATTCAGTGACGAATACCTCGCTTGTGTAGCAACAACACTACCATATACAATATACCATTATTGTGGAACGTGTAAAATGGGAAGTGATGCTGATCCTACGACTGTGGTTGATCCAACGCTCAAGTAAGTCTTCTTCGAATACTTTATAAATATGTTGTTATTTAAGATAAACACGTAATCTGTTTATTATTAATTAAGATTACAGAATTAAGAACTTTCATTATAACTTTATTTGTTTCTTATATAGGATTAGAAAAGATTTTATATCATGAAACAATTGGAAACTATGAAAACATGTTACTACGAGAAATTAGAATTTCTCGCAATTTTTTTCTAAACGAATTGAAAGAAAACAGTTAACATAATATACAGTTTGACAAACTGACCGTACCTAACTTCTGAACAATAGAGTCACGTAAAAAAAGAGTTACAGTCCCAGACAGGCGTAAAAGCAAGGCTAGTATCTCTATATTAACTTGAAGAAGACAGACAGACAAACAAACAGACAGGCATAAAAGTTCTGAAAATCTCTTATTAAAATACAAGAATTTCACTGTTACACAAAATCAGTTAGAAATTGTAACACTGGAAGATAGAAAAGAGACAATATAAATTTAATTTGACAAATGATTTTACCCTTATAAAAACAAAATTATATTTAATCGTATTAAATTCAGGAATTTAATTGTTATTTATATCTTTTTCAGAGTTAAAGATGTAAAAGGGTTAAGAGTAGCGGATGCCTCCATAATGCCATTTGTGGTAACTGGACACCTAAATATTCCAACTTACATGATTGGGGAGAAGGCTGCTGATATGATTCTTTATGATTTACTCCATAAAGATACAGATAAATAAACAATGAATATATCGCTTTTCAATTGTACATAATCTGAACAATCATTCATTTCCATCTACTACTTGTTATAGTCAAAAGTATTGTCTTCAGATTCTTGATTTTGATGGATGCATTTTATGGATTTTTCTTGTTATACATAATTTGACCGGAACATCTTTCTACTGTCATGTTTAGAAATCGAATGTGTGTATACAAGTGTCAAGAAAACCGTTGTTTTTTCATTGAATCCATAGAAATATGAGTAATATTATGTTTTAATTAAAAATAGTGCAAACAGAACGCCATCATTTACAAAGAAATAAAGATCTCGGGCTTATCCTTTGCAGTTTTGTATCCAGAAATTGACTACAGGTATCCCTTGCTTAACGCGAGAAATTAACCGAGTTAATCAAGGAAGAATATCTATACACTTTTATGTAAAAATATTGAATAATAAATGAAACGGTTAAACGTTTTTAGATGCGTTTTATTTATGAATGTACGTAAGTCATTTAATGTTACAGTTAATTGTAACATAATAAAACAGCAAAATGTTGAATAACTTTCCCCACAGATTTTAAAATTGTGTGTAGCGCCATCTGTCTGTTATTTTATTTAAAACTTTTTAGATTATTAATTATTATAAAATATGAAAAGCTTAATTTTAAGGGTAGAGATGAATTGTATGAAAAATTGTAAATGCTGATAACGAATAAAATCTTCCTTAAATTTGATCCTACTCGACATAGGACAAGTTGTCCCCCTGTAGCATTCTATTCCCTTGACCTTTCACCACCAAAATTTAACAGCATCAATCTCTCTAACATTGAAACTCCCGTAGTAAATTTCAGAAATTTTACTCAAAAGGCACAAGAGTTATTAAGCTTCAAATTCGATGATGAAAATCGTTTCTCTGCGTACACTAACATCCGTACATACAGAAAAAGATTCCCAAACATTTCTTCATTTCTGGACGTTTCAGAGTTCCCAAGTCCAAAAATATAAGTATTGGGGTATGAATTTATTTAATTTAAAATATATACTCTCCACCTCAAATTAATAGTGGCTTTCCCCTGTACATGATACTTTTCCTTTAACAATAGAGTCGTACCAGTCATCTATCTAACACTTTTCAGGAGAAAAATATTGAATTGAAATAACGTGTTTTCCGGTTTGCTTCGGAAGTTTCTGTATAGGTAATCAGGACCTTCTTTCACTGCGGTTACCATATTTGGTCTTATCTTTTTTTATGTATCTTGCTCCAGACAGACTAGCAGACAGACGGACGACAGTGGGAATTTATAGGTCTATAATTTTTTCAACTTGCAGCCCAGTAATTAATTTAAGATAATGTACAAAGTTTCTTCTCCGAGGAAGGTGGAGCGACACAAGGGTCGTTTACCAAGAGGAATTGACCCTAGTAGGAATTTAATGAGAAACTGGCCCCTGTTTAGGTTGTTAGACCGTGTATAAAACCTGGAAAACTCCAAGTGATCAGCTCGTAGGTGAGGCGCGAACCCACGACTAGTATTCGGAAGTATTAATGAATTCTTACTATTTAATTTTTCACTATTATTTTTATAATAGTAAAAAATAAAGTAAATGAAGTTTTAAAGAAATGCCTGAAGATATAAGTGACTAAACTTTATTTTCTCCTGCAAAATTACAGAAAATCTGTGATTATAATGTCTATTTCTATTGATTCCATACTATTTACATCACTTACCAATTTAAAATAAGGATTAAAGGAGCTATTCTAATTATTAAACTCGGGTGAAATATTTAAATTGTTACGTAAAATGTCGAATATTCGTATTTTAATATACTTTTAATTAAAACGTGCAACGACATTTAAGTAGGCCAATCATTTATACATCATAATTATCAATCAGTTTGGCTTATAAGTACTAAATAATAATCAAAATAATATTCTTATCTACGAAACATTAAGTCAGCACAGTCGTGGGTTCGCCGCTAATTGGGCTGCAATTTGAAAATATTCTAGACTTATAAATTTCCACCGTCGTCTGTCCTTTCAACCTCCCTTAATCTAGAGAAGGGAGTAAGATAGGTGACATCCGAGACCAGATATGGAAACATTAGGGACAGGAGTATATACGAACATCCAATGCAAACCTTAAATATAAATAACTCATTATAAATTAACATTAATTATACAGAAAGTATTTTAAAACGAAGAATTAATCTCATTAAACAATTGTTTACATAAGAATTTGCACTTATTATAAGCAAGAGCAATAAACTGTGTACTTAACACCGACATAAATCTCGGTGTTTTTTTATTTGTGTTCTATTTCCAGTTCTATACCATTAATAACTTACATTTTAAACGTTCGATTGTCACTTTATCGATTATTAAGTGTTAGACAAGTTGCTGTGTCCATTATTACTCAGCGTGTGATGTTAAATATAAATCATGTTGCTGTATTTTTCTTCCTGCAACTTTGTATTACCTGTGCCGAACATGAAAATGTATTCGATTATATAATAGGTGAGTGATTTTACTCTATTGTTAGTGTGAAACATTTGTTTATTTAATATATAAATTTACAATACTTTTCTTTATTATGTAATTTACACGTGTGTTACATGTAGATACGTTATATAACACCGGATTATATATGCCATTCACATTAAACACGTTTATAATTAATTACAGAGAACAATTATACATTGTGACATTGTCACCATGCCGGCTGCAATATTTAGTAATGTTTTACTTAAAAAATCACGTAACTTCCGTCCAGACCGGAAATTCGTATGTTATTAAACTGGATCCCAGGTTCTTAAGCTTTCTATTTTCATCTCTGTAACTCTGTTCTCGAGATTAACGATGAACAGACAAGCGGACGGTCTACAGTTTGAGAATTTCAGCACAATAAACACAATTTTTTTTCATAAAAATTAATATTGTATTGTAAAGTCGTCATTTCGAAATTTTTCATCAAGAATTCAGTGGTGTTCACTGTAATTCTAACTACTGTAGAAACAAAACTAATCAATTTGTGTATAAATTAAAAGGTTTGGAAGCTTATAGACTGTCATACTTTTAACCATTCTACCGGTAATGTTCCTTGATTTTTAATATATACTTTCCTTTTACTTGTGCAGTTAATTCAGGCTCAACAGGATCAGTTATAGCCAATAGGATTTCAAAACTACCATTCCTTAAAGTTCTTATGTTAGAAGCGGGAGAACTGCCTCCTTTAATCTCTCAAGTTCCACTTTTTCCACAAAATTTAGCTCTAAGTAAATACAATTGAAATTTTACAACTATACCTAGTAAAACTACAGCTCAAGGTCTTAAAAACTGGGTAAGTAATTTGTCATAAGCATTTCTATAAAAGAAATTTACCTCTAAAATTAATTCTGATTTATTCTCTTCCAGCAACATAGAGTTGTAGCAGGAAAAGCTTTAGGTGGATCCACAGCTTTAAATTTTAACTTATTTGTACGTGAAAACAAAAGGGATTACGATAACTGGGCAAAAAATGGTGCCACAGATTGGAATTGGGATAATGTTTTTCCTTATTTTTTAAAAGTGGAAGACAATCGAGATTATCATATAGTACGCAATGGTAAGTTTTTCTTCTAATTATTTCTTTATGTGTATAACATAAATCTATAAAACAAATAATTTAATAAGAATAATATACAACACAGGCTATCACGGTATTGGTGGAAATGTCGTTACAAACCCCACCATTTCATGCACCAGTAACAGAAGGATTTTTAAAAGCAACCAAAGAAATTAGATATGGTATTGGAGACTTTAATGCAGAGCCTCAGACAGGTACGATATTCTATAACAATCGTTATTTCAAATATTTTATGCTTTAAATATTACTACTATTTAAATATAGAAAACGAAAAAATCAATAAAAACACAAGGATGTGTTTATAAAATTTATTATTCACGGTAAATCAAGTGTATAAAAGGAGAAAAACAATAAAAATGAATGTGGTGTTATTGCCATATCGTTCCAATGTCGGGCTTAAACTTTTAATGGTATTTTAATATAAACATCAGTAACTTTTAGTCCTGACCGGATATAGTTAATCTGGGCCTCTGACTCCAGTTTTAAACAGTTGTTTATTTAAAGTTATATAATATATAAAACGTTTCAGTGTTTCAACCGCAGCAGGGAACCATTAATAGAGGAGCACGTTGGGGTGCGCTTCAAGCATATATTAATTTTGTACGAGGTAGAAGAAATCTTTGGATCCTGACTTCAGCACTCGTTCACAAGATAACTCATCATGTACTTATGTTTTATAAAAATGATTAAATAAATAAACTTTTACATTTATAGATATTGATCGACAACAAGAATGCTTACGGCGTTAAGTTCGAGCACCGTGGACAGACGTACGAAGCTTATGCGAAACACGAAGTGATCGTATCTGCTGGGGTATTTAATTCTCCAAAACTCTTAATGCTATCAGGAATTGGACCAAAGCACATTTTAGAGAAGTTCAATGTAATAAATATACTAATTTAAAGACAATATTCAATTTTTATAACTGTTTACAAAGATTTGTCGTGTTGGACCAACGCAGTCATAAATTCAAATCAATAAACTTTTACTATATTATCTGTCGTTTCTTTAGGTCCACTAACATCTTTAGGGGGAATTGACACAATTGGATTTGTAAATTCTAAATATAATAAGGATCCTGATTTGCCAGATATTGAATTATTATGGTTTTCTTTATCAGTTGCATCGGATAATGGCTCGGTTTTTAGATACTTGGGTAACCAAAAAGATGTGGTAAGTTTATTTTATATCTGTGCTTTATACATTTTGTTGCAATATGTAAAGCATTTTTTTGTTATATATGTAAAAAATAATATAAAATATTCCGAAAAATCACTCTAAAAACCACTGTATCTTATAATTATTGAGTAAAAATACTATTTAGTAGGTATACGTCTACTGAAAAACCTTTTCCAATCAGTAAACCTGGATTCAAAAAGGGAACAGAGATGAACCAAAACCCAATTCCATTATATGCTTCATTATTTCCGATGCTTATTTTCGTTTTCTAGAGTTGAATTAAGAGTAACTTTCTCCAGAATTGATTTAACTTAAGCTTCTTCGGGAAATTTTGGAAAAATCGCTTTTTGTACTGTTTCAAAAAAATTATATAAATTGAGAAGAATGAAAAAAAAAAGCGATAGAAAATTCTATAAAAATTTATTTTGTGTTTAATTACTAAATTTAAATTTCGACTTAAATAATATACAGAGTATTCGTGAATGCCCCGTACAATTTTCAAAATGTATTACTCAGCGAATCTGCCAGATACTGTACATACACACAAAAAGAAACTAGTCAAGTTCGATTTGTACACAAGGATAGCTAGAATAATGTCATACACGTGTATTCCTCTGTTTATGAATAACATGAATACGTGTTCTTTAAATGTTTGACGTCATCACATTAGCCTCATCATACCCATGGCAAAAGCAATTGTCATTTCATTTGTTTAATGTTTTTATGACATTACTCATTAACACAGGAAATTGTCACGTTTGATCTTCCGGTGTTTTGCAATTGTCGACGTTTTAAGACATCCTGAACCCCAAAAAAACCAAAGAAAGGGAAAAGAATTTCGTGTTTGTGTATGAGTGTTAAGCTCATTACTAGAAACACAACTCTGAGATAAAAATTAAGCCTTTCCTATTTATAATAATTATTAATATAAAAATTATTTATTAACGAAGTCTCTTAACAGATGGCGCCATGACAATTATTACTTTCCTGGCTGTTACAACACAACGTGAATATTCATAATAAGTAACACGCAATCTGTTGTAAATAAATACTCTATTGACCTTATTATAAATTTAATATCTTAAATATTAATGGAACGTTTATGAAACGAATGGTACTACTCTTTTACCTTCTACCATTTTCGGTTACACCCAACGAAAATGGGTTTAATTATGATCAGAAATTAGAGCTGGTTCTTTACGTTATTCAATAGCCTGTTTGGTATAATTCTTTCCAAATATAATATTAACTCTCTTGTATGTATTATATATACATATAAGCTTCATAATTTATAAACCTCTCTTCTCTAAAAGCGCCTATCTGTGATGGAAATCTGGATCGGTTGCGAACATTATAAGAGATTCAGCGACGAATATCTCGCCTGTCTAGCAATAGTACTTCCATTTTCGGTATACCATTATTGTGGAACGTGTAAAATGGGAAGTGATGATGATCCTACAACTGTGATAGACCCAACACTGAAGTAAGTAATCTTAAAAATCAATGAATATAAATTATAGAACATGAATATTGTTGAACATGAACATAAATGATTAATATTGAACATACAATTAACAATCACGCCATTAGTGGCTTAAGATTGCAGAATTAACTTCTCTTGTTATAACGTGTTTTTTACATCGGGTTTAAAGCATCGTTTAATTCCCTATGTAATCATAGTTTTATAGTTTCCGATGATTTCTATGTAAGGAATTAAAAGAAATACTGTTCTTGTCTTCTTTAGTATAACGAATGTATTATTTATCACAACAAAACTTTTTATGGATGCAGAATAAAAGCGCCATATTTGTGGTTCAATAGATACGTTCATTTTCTCACTGGTTTACATGGGCGATCTGCCGAAGTGGGATTCCTCCCGGAAGGACTTTCATAGCCCCTACTTAGGTATTACTACAACGTAACTAAAGAATACCCGGAAAACTTCATGGATTTGCGCCTCGCCAACAGGATTCCATGTGGAATCCTGTTGGCGAGGCGCAAATACACGACCATTGTTCAGTAGTTTTACCCAATCGGCCACTGTTGGATAACGAAACTTCGAAAGATTAAAAAAATAATAATTAAACAGCAAAATAAAAAAATTGCTTCTATTGTTACGTTGATTGCAGCATGTTAATAAGTCATATATCAATTTTAGTAACAATATAATAAAGTAATTATAATTGTTACCAAACGACGTACGAGAGACAACGTCAAGTATGCGTCACGTCCAGAAATTAAGTTCTGAATGAAGAAAGAAAAAATTAATAATTTTTTATGATTTCTTTCTTATTAATTAAATCGCTATCTAATGAGACAGTGTACTGTACCCAATAGAATAGGGTTTAAATAATTTTTCTTAACTCCTAACGAACTGGCCGAAACGGTACGAACTAGCAGTTCGTATCTACTTTGTAGAGGTTCGTATGCCAATGTGAACCTAGTCTAAACTAGCCTGAAGATGAGACTGCTAGGGACTAAAAGACAGCCTTTTGTTTTGAATAATTCGCCGTAATTTTTTGGAGTATCACAAAACCTTTGGCATTTATTGTTACTGCATAGAGACGAAAACCGTTGGTTGGTTGAGTGACTTATTTGACTAGGCTTTACAAAAGCCTATCTGTTTCTATGACAAATGTATAAACCGCAAAGGAGAATATGTTGAAAAATAGCTGTAAATCTATATTTTCCTATGACAATCAGCCTAAGTTCAAAGAAGTATTTTTCCGTTCCTTTCTAGCTAATACGAAGTTACAGTAGAGCGTCGATAAGTGGAATGGCCGGAAAGTGGAACTATTTTCAGTCGGACTCTGTCGTGCTGAATCAAATGTTTTTGATACTAAATTTACTTCTAAAGTATAATTTTCATGTTTTTTATATTCTTTAATATATTTATTTTGTTTGTACAAAATGCAGAAATAATTTTTAACAATACGATAGCCTCGATGATTATTATAAAAATTTTCGTTAGGCTTAAAATCGACGAAAATTCAACACGAAGCGACACGCAACGGAGAAAAATTCAACAGGAAGCGATACGCAACGGAGAAAAATTTGAACATCGGACAGGTTAATGTATTTTTTCGTACAAAGTCGGAAACTGGAACAAATCATTAACTGGAAGGGCCCCAGTCCCCAATTGGTTACACTTTTCGACGCTCTACTGTAGTGTATTATTGTTTTCTTTGTATCTAGTAGAATTCATTATCGTTTTTAGTGACTGGCCATTTCATCCAATTGTTTTACTAGATTTGTCTGTCACAACGGTTAGACACAGAAGACAAGTAACTCTTGACAACATTCACTGATGAAACTCTACAAATATCTTCGCCAGGGGTCAGCTGTCTAATCTACATTTTCCAGCGCCTGTTCCCAGTGTATAAAAGCAGCCAAAACACCCCGATAAAGGCAAGATGGATGTAAGCAAGACGTCTGATTTATGTCACCAGTTCCTTTTTACAATTTTTTATAATTTTAATTGGAAGTATTTGTGTGATTTAAAAGGTCCTTTTTAATAACCTTCCGGCGACAAGTAACCTAAAAAGGAAGGTCAGTCGCCGAAAAGTGTTTTGTCTTGGAACACAAAAATAAATGGTGATCCCTTTTGGGCAGATTTGGTCTTTATTTTAATTATAAAAAAATTCTCCATCGGACGAAAATTCACTGATAACTCTTACTCGTTATAATATTCTTTATTCGATTTCAATAAAAGATATTTATTATAAGAAATAAGAGTTGTCTTGTGTGTCTAACCGTTGTGACAAATGTAGTAAAAAAATTCGACAGAATACCCAATCACCAAAAACGAAAAATTAGTTTAATAACGGTAATCAGTCGTGGGTTCGCGCCTCCGCCAACGAACTGGTTACGTGTAGTTTTTGTGTGTTCTTCACGTTCGTAATACGTAAATAGGGACGAATTTCCTACAGAATGTCCTCCGGGAGGAGCATCCCTCCTCGGTAGATCGCCCACTTTGCTGTAATCAAATAAACCAAACCGAAACACAGAGCCACGTAAAGAAAGAGAGTTCTGTTTCCAGAAAGCCGTAAAGAAACTTTTTGAACCCATATTAAATTAGGAATGTTCTATATATATATATAATATATACATATTACAATGCGTAACACACTAAAATATTAAAACTATAGACTAAAATAAAAATATTTCACTGTTTAACCTGAATCAGTTTTAAATCGTAACACTAGAAAACAGAAAAGATACAATATAAATTGGATTTACAAATGATTTTGCCCTTACAGAAACTAATCATGGCTGAAAACTTAAAATTATATTTAATCGTATTAAATTCAGAAATTTAATTGTTATTTATGTCTTTTTCGGAGTTAAAGATGTAAAAGGGCTAAGAGTAGCAGATGCTTCCATAATGCCATTTGTGGTAACTGGACACCTGAACATTCCAACTTACATGATCGGGGAGAAGGCTGCTGATATGATTCTTTATGATTTACTCCAAAAACATAAACAGAAATGATAACTGCCATTGTAAATAATACTACTTTATATACTTAACATTATTGTCTTCAGATTATTGATTATCTTGTACCCTGCAATAGACTCTTTAATATCCGAAAATTTCTGGTTGCCTTTGCCAAGTGAGAGTCCGAATATCGGGAAGTGTACTGTATTTTACGAATAACATTGTTGATAAACGTAATTTAACCGGAATATCTTTCACCTGTTAAAACTTGAAAAGGCGACAAGGCATTAACCTGTATTTATTAATCTTTATCTACATTGAGAGAAGCGCAATAGTAGAGGGGCAAACTCGAGTTTAAACTAGTTCTAACTGCGTTATGTCGACTTCTCAAGACCCCTCATATCATAGAGCCACTTAGAATTTGAAACATAACTATGTAGAAAAAGCTAGCCACGTTGTTGCTGGACTTTCCCTCTATTCTTTGTTTTCATCCCTAATAATTGACACCAATTAGTTTTAACTTCTCGGATCGTTTCGGCGGATATTAAGGGTGTGGTGCCATCTCTCTACACAGTGGTCCGATTTTCCTGAAAATTTCTAGAAATATTTCTCCTTAATACACAAACATTCTTGCAAAATTTCAGAAATTTTCGACGGAAGGAACATGAGTTATTAAGTTTTAAAATCGGTGATAAAAATTCGTTCCCCCACACATACCTACAGAAAATCCCCAATATTTTTGTATTCTCGAGGTTTCAAGATCCTCTGAGAAACCCAAAAATGTAGAAATCTTGGAGGTATTGTTAACACTGATTATTATTAAATTATTTTCTTTAACAGTTCATATTAATTTATACATAGACTAATGAATTAAGAATACAGTAGGTCTACATGTTGTATTGTTTACTGTAAGAGAAAGGAGGAATACAAGTAAACAAGAATAAAACTCAAAACTAGTTTGAAATATAAGGAAGTACATACAATAATAAAGTATTTTCTCCCTTATTTTTAATTGTAGAAGAAATTCTGGAAAGTTTAATTGGTATTTTAAAAATTAAATGGAAATTCTTGTAACATGACAGGTATTACTCGTTACCTACTACAATAGATATAGTAGCTATTTAATGATTCTATTACACAGTCTATTATAATGGATCCATTTAATGAATACCTTAAAGTTTAAAGTAAAATAAGCAATTAGGAAAGATGTTATTAATCTCTGCCGGACATGTTTAATAAGCAGCTCTGTGTTAAGCTGTATTGTACTATTGTTTACGGCCTTCGTCTATAATGAATGTATGACTAGATGTCATGTATACAATAAAAATTAAAAAATAACGTTGACGTAGCAGGAAAATTTATCTTAGAAGGTTAATTCTGAATGCTTTATATTATATTCAAGTTTATTTAGTGTTTTAGAATTTTTAATTAAGTTATAATTATCAATATTAATTAAAGTGGTAGTATAGAAGAATAATTGTCAAATTTTAGGATTGTGTTTAACATGTTATTGTTTCGTATTATATTGTTTCATGTTTTATGTTATGTTTATTGGACAGTAATTTTCAAATTGCAGACCTATAAATTTCCTCTTTCGTTCGTCCGTTTGTCCGTCCGTCCTAGGTTAATATCGAGAACGGAGTTACATAGATGTAAATCTACAATATTTGCGGTAAGCTTAAGGGTAGTAGGCACCGATTAATTTTTAAATTAACATATAATTAAAACTTACAGTCCGGTATTTGTATGACGAAGATCTATTTTTAAGATAAAATGCTGGGGGGTAATTACTATAAGGGAAAGTATGACGATCGCTCAACAAATGACTCGTAAGATTTTTATATTTTTGGACTCAGGGGACCTTGAAACGTCGAGAAAAACAAAAAAGTTGGGGATTTTTTTTTGTGTGAATGGATGTTAGTATTTGCGTGTGTGAGAGGGTGCGATTATGTTCACCTAATTTGAACCATAACTACTCTTCTTTTTGTCAAAAATTTGTGAAATTTTGCATGGAAGTTTGCTTATTAGAGGGATTAGCGTTGTTAAATTTTGGTGGTTAAAGGTCAAAGGGATAGGGAGATAGAGGGTGTGGTCGTGTGTTGTATCTCGAGTATTGTCGGACTTAATGACTATTTTTCCCGTTATTAGCATTTACAGTTCTTTATAAAAACAGTTCTTCATCTCTATCCTCAAAATTAAGCGTTTTCTCCTGTATAATAATGTTTTAAATAACAGATGGCGCTATACACAATTTTAACTTTTTTGTCAGGAAAGTTACGCAACTCGTTGATGAATTTTTTTACGTAATGAAATAGAATCCCATAGAATTAGATCAGTATAGTTTCTATTATGACGTTATAGAGATATAAATTTATAATAAGATAAATATAATAGTTGAACTGTTAGAGCCGATGAATAAAAATTTTAATTTATTGCACGTTTCAATTAGAGATAACGATAAGCGATCCAGGCACGTTGTGGAAATTATTAGCGGTTAATTGCAAAACAAGCACGCTCATTAACTTGCGGTTTATAAGGTTATTTATTTTAAACTGTAAATTATGTAACTGTATAACTTGTTTATAATTTTACATTCAATAAGGGAAGACGACGGATTTATAATAGATAAAAGGTGTTTAAAAATATTTATAATTCAGTTTCGTATTATAAAACCTGTTGCTTTTAGTTGTATATAAAAGGTCAAAGGGCACCAGTGTTGAAAAATCTGTCTTTAGTGACGTAGGCATACTATCACTCTGTCTATAAAAAATACTAGGGCTATTACTACACATTTTACATAGAACCATTTTTGCGCCCCTAGGCCCGTGTCTAGTGGGTTTACTAGGAAATACGTCACTGATGATACGGATGCTATGGTGCTTTATGTTTTAAATAAATTGACTTATTGGGGACTTTGTAATAATGCCAAATTACGTACATCCAAGTGTATGGATTACGCAGAAATTTTAATACATTTTAGTACGTCTTTTCCGCTAGTGTACTTTAGCATAACTCGTGCCAATTAACAGTAGTTTACAGTTAATCATTGTTTAAAATTATTCGTGTGTGCCATTGTGTATCTAGTTCTATAAACGAATCACATGGACGAGTGATTAAAGCACTAGATTCTTGCGAGTTCTTGCTTTTTTCTGCAACCAAGTGAATTATTATAGATTATATTTGGCCCCACAATACTATTTTGTAATTATTAAAATCACTCGAACATAGGAAAAGTATTGATTCGGTATACCAACGACCATAGGAAAAGTATTGATTCGGTATTAACAGTTGTCATTATAAATCGATATTCATGTACTCTAATTGAATATTCAAGAACATAGCGCTTCCGATAGTTACGCTAAATAAGCAATAATAGCTATAATAGCAATAATCGAACAATACGAATAGCAATAATCTATTCGTAGCTTATACCTGGACAGGAAAAGCAACATCTATAAGCTTTCACAGATGAAAAGATACACTTCTATTTACGAGTCAAGGTTTTATTGTTAATTAACTGAACCTGAGACTTATTAACTGTGCTTCTTGTGTTCTTTATTAGTAAAATTCGGATCCCAGGTTTAAATATTTATCAATAATTTTAAGGATCCGAATTCCTTTTTTATCGATGTCAATGGGTCTATGAAGGGAACAAGTGCAGAAAACATTTATTCTGCCCATAATACATGTAAAACTTTTCAGATTTATACATTTTATTAATTTTTTCTTATTATTATTCAATAATTAGTAAAGAAGGTGGTGAAATATTTGAGTGATAATATAAAAGAATTGGTATTATAGACGTAAAAAGTAATTTAAAAGACGTAAAATTGCTTATAAACGGAAATAATAAAAGGTCTACAGAGTATGGTCTTGGATTTTCAAGGTTATCATGCTCTAAAATATTAATTAAATAAATAAAAATTATAAATAACAACCTGGTTTACAGCATCTTACTTAATACCTGGTAGTGTAATTGTATAAATGACACCTTTAAGTATTATATTCTTCTGTTATTTTGAAATTATACAGATACAGAACGACAATTTGCAAGCTTATGAAGAGTTAGGATTCAATTTAAGGCAGTAGAGTAAGCAGGGAGCCTAGAGGGCCAGGGCTCCACTACCTTTAAATAAATAGAGAAAGAAAGTATTAAATAAGTATATGAAGAAAATTTACATGCGACAAATATAATTATACATATGTATATATACAGTATATCCAGACTAGTACAGGGTTGAATGTAAATTTGCACGTTGTAATTCGGGCCTCCCTAAAATCGATTCCAGTTACAATATAATTAAATAAAAATAAAAGCAGGAGAATTATGAAATTTAACACTAGAATCATTCGAATAAATGTTTTATATTAATACAAATTAATTTTTTTAGTAAATGTATTAAAATTTACAATTGCAACATTTTAGAATGTATATAATTAATTATAATTAACTATTTCAATTGAATATTTAAATTGAATACCATAAAATAATTTTATTTTATGTCCTAAATTGATCTTTATTCAAGGATAAAATTTATTATTGAATTTGTCCTTGGGTAACGTTACTTCCTTGTGTAGAAAAAATAATAAAATTTACAAATCGAAAATTCCCCTACAGAACAATAGAAAATATATTCCTTCAAATAAATTAATTTTATATCAAAAATGAGAACAGTTTGGCTGAGATAACATCTAAACATTTGTATTATTTGTTTTCTAAGAATAATTAAATTACAATTTATTATTTTTCCTCTATTTCCGTTAATGTCGTGCATTGTAATGTTTATATAGCAAGTATGATAAATTTATTGATAAAAATTATAATAAATAGTAAAATTGTATTATTTGCATTAGATTCTTAAATTTTGTGGCATTTAGTGTGGGTCTTTCGAAGAGTTTAGAAGTGTATAAACAGACATTCTATTCTATTTATATACATTATACCCTATTTAGCTTTCTTGTAACAGCTACCTAATACGAAAAAAATAATTTAAACGATGAAAAATTGATATTAAGGACAACAAAAGATAAAATTTACATTACAAAAGGCATACCAGGTGTGTATATTTACTAAGGTGTATATTATCCTGTCACCGATATCAAAGTGGAATGAGGTTCTAAGGTTATTTTTCTTAGATTGTTAGCTGTTTTAAACAAAATTATGATGTTCAATGTCCTTTCTGACAATACATGTGTGACAAGGCTATCTGGATAGATAAAATGGCACTGTTTGGATGTATCAAACCTTCTAAGTATTACTACAATGAGTTGTGTTAGATATTTAATGGTTAGGCCTAATCGTTAACTAAAAAACATTAATCTACAAAGAATTTTTATATATTAAAACCTGATTAGTGTTTATTCAATCATCTAGTCTCGATTTCTGTATTTTTTGTATAGACGACCTCTGAAATTTTCCTCTATTTTGTCCTTCAGAAAGACTAGTTCGAATTTGTTATTCAAGCATTCCTACCTCTTAATTCAATTTATGAAACTTTCCCAGTGAATTATAGTCTAAGTTATAGGTTAAAGTTTAATTATATGCGATGGTATCACCAGACATTGCGGTCAATGATGTGTTATATAAATACTTGTATATATAGATACTAGATATTTATAGATACGTGATATGTGGAGAATAATGGTCTAAGGAAAAGTCTGAAAAAATAACCCCAGGACATCATTCTCTTTTGATATTAATGACAGGATAACGCGTACATGTAAAACGATTTCTTATATAGAATTATTGTGCCTTCTGTTTACTAAAATTTTCGGCATAAAGAACAATTAAAATGCTTTTCATTAATTGATATTGTCATCTCTTATCTACAACAATGACGGGAATGAACAGAAAAAAACAATCTTTATAGTTTAAAAAGGCAAATTTGCGTTTAAAAACAGCAATTGCCTGGGGCCACCATCACCAGGGGCCCCAAACCAGTCTTTGTATAAGATAATATTTTCCCAAAATATTCCACGAAAAAAAACATGTGAACTCAACACTGCTATTGAGGCCCTCTAATTCACATTATCCTGAGCTCCACGAAGCTATAAAGCTCCATTGTTTCTGTGTGTCTCTACGTGTGTGTAACAAAACTGTAAAAATACAATTTAAATCAAAGTTTCAGACGTATCACAGAACAGAAGTTTGAATCATAAGCATTGTGAGAGGGGCAAACGGGGCGCATACCTCCCAGGGATCGAGTAGAAAAGTTCACATATTATAATCGTAAAAGCGATTTAGATACGTCACATAATATACTCGACTAAGCTTTGATGTAATCCTGCACTTTATTATAAAATCTGCTTGTGAAAAAACTACAAAAGTTAAATAACAGAATAACACCCTCTAGAAAATTTCCTGTGGAAGCAATATTTGAATATTCTCGTCTCAACAATCAAGAATGAAGTTAGGCGTTAACTAATAAACCTTCACGTACTAAAAGTATGGTGATTAGTGATTGGTCCTTCTTTAATCTTAATTGTGAATGCAGCCATTGATACATTATATAACTCTCATCACATTTTTTCTGAAATTAAAAGTAACTGGTAATAATTAGGTCAATCAATGAATAACCTTTAAGTATTTTTTCTTGATATTAAAAAATAGTTGAACAGAATAAATTATTTATGTCATAGAAAAGCTTGTAACTATGAGATTTAATGCAGTCATTTAGAACTTTTATATAGTACAGCTCAAGGCGGGCACAGACGTCGATTTTCGGGCCTCGGAGGTACCCGAATCAAATTTCCAAAAAAATTTGATTAAAAAAATTATTTTTTAAATACTTTGGGGCCCCACTAATAAATTCTTTACAAGGCCCCTCGAAATTCCCAGCTGGCTTTGATGCAGTTTAAATGTTTACAGGCCAAGCGCTTAACAACTATTACCTGTTAAAACTAATTTAATATCGAATTTTAAAATTTTTTCAGAGTATTTTATAGAATTCTAACAATATATTTTAATAATACATGATATAAATTACCTTAATGGAGTCATTTTCTAAGAATAATTCGTTTTGGTTTTAATGGGGGAAATTTATTAGCGTAATATCGAAATAAAACAGAATTTCCATTAGTTATTTTTGATATAATGTAAAAGTAAATAATTGTTATTGATAACATATAAAATTTCTTATTGCTTAATTTTTAATTAACGAATTTAGACTGATCAACCCACGAAAGCGTTGGATTAGATTACTGACCATTGGTAGGGGTAAAGGTGCAGCATGTGACTGGTTAGCATAGATTAAGGAATGCCATACAGTAAAGCCTGTGATTACCTTGGTATTCGAAAAGTGCTGTAACGATCCAGGATACAACGCGTGTTCAAAAATTTCAACACACATAATTACCAATATACTGTAAACTTCATCCTACATCCAATCCCTTAAGCAGAAATCTAGTTTAATAAAACCAAAAACTACTTCCGACTGCACACCGCTTAATCTCAGTAACCGTTACGAATCCGACGGGTGTTTATGCTCAAACATCGCACATAAGTTGCCATCATCTCGCGAAATATTGCAGAAATCTCCTGAATCACCCTGATTTATTGGAGTTAAATTAAATGACAATTATCATTAATTCTCTCTTGAGTAAAAATAATTATAGAACCAGCGCAAGAATGACTAATATGACAGATAATTTATTTCATAATTAATAAATTTAGTAGGCTTACAACGCAAGATGCATGCATATTATGATGTTTACGGTAACGAAAATTAATCGAAAATGGTTTAACCTAGAAACAATTAATTTTGTACATATTATCAGTTTATAAAGATAATTTTTAATCCATTTCGATTTTGATTATTACTTTATTAATCGATTTAAAATCGAAATTGATTAAATAAAATAATAATCGATTTAAAATCGAAATTGATTGAATAAAATAATAATCGAAATGGAAATCAAAACAGATCGATTAATAATCGATTTCGATTGAAAATCGAACAAACAAATCCAAAAATGTAGATTTAAATTTAGCCTTTGTTACGATTAAATGAGACGTATAAACATAAAATTTCGATAAAAAGCATCATGGCTGTCATTTTATTGGCTTTAATCTATTTAAAATTTCTATTATTGCTCTTCGCGGTTAGCGAAATATGACACATTTTAAAAAAAATAAATCTAAAAAAATATAATTTCGATAAATGTAATTTATCATAATGATTTCACGTATGGAACTTATGGATATGTCATTTATTACCAACAAGGAAGTTACTGGATATAAATAGCACCTTTTGTTATTTATGACGTAACCTATATTTAAATCAGACATTTCATTTTCGTTCGTAATAAACTCAACATGAAACATATAAATGTAAAATTTAAAATTAATTAATAACATTTTAACAATTTAATTATATATACAGTGTGTTTTTGTTTTAAACTGATGGTACTCAGACATCTGTAGAGCAATCTAACAGCCGGACTGTCGCCAAATTTGGGAGAGTTACTAAGGTCAACACGGGAAAGAAATTCCGAGAAGAAAACAGTAGTACCCAAATTCGCCGGTAGGAGTGGATTTGGCGCTGTTGTAGCGAAACAGCTAAGAATTTGCATAACGCGCTGGTAACACCTCAAAATCTAAATTCACAATGACATGGTCGACAGCAGTGCCACCTAATTTGAGCTTAAAAGACAAGGACAAAAGTCCGAAGCACATTCCAGAGGTCAGCAGAGTTCAACATGCATCTTTCGTTACCTCAGCGTGCGTTGCTTGTGAAACTTTATTATCTTAATCAATCGAGCGCACCGGGCGCTTTTCGTGAGTAACAACCTGCACTGAGGTCCTCTATCAATTAATTCATTGAAAGACTTGATAAAGAAATTTGAAGAGACAGAATCCTTAACAGTTCGGCCTGGTAGAGGGCGGAAACTGGTGTCTGCACAGACAGTTAGTGGTGTTGCGACTGCACTCGTTGAAGGTTCACAGGGGAGCGTTGCTGGTAGTAGCAGCGCCGGGGGAGTGGCACGACAATTGGAAATGACGCCTTCGACGGTATGGCAAGTTCTGCGAAAAGTTCTTAAGTTCTATCTGTACAAGATAAGCCGCCTGTAAGAATTAAAACCAAACGACCATGCTACACGATTGACATTTGCTCTGACATTTCTTGCCAGTATGGAGGTGGACGATGCTTGGCCGTGGATAATTCTCTGGGGAGATGAGACCCATTTTTACCTAAATGGGGATGTGAACACTCAAAATTGTCGCATTTGGGCATCAGAACACCCAAGAAGGTTGTGAAAATCCCATTGCATTCACCGAAACTCACTGTTTGGTGTGGCTTTACAGCAGATTTCATCATCGGACCATTCGTTTTTTGAGAACATCACTCGAACAGACCACAGACCTGTACTGTTACTAAGGAAAGGTATCGCGATATGCTGACTAGTTTTGTCATTCCACAACTTCAGCAACGACAATGTCTGGATGAGACAATGTTTATGCAGAATGGAGCACCACCAAACATTGGTCTCCCGGTGCGGAATGTGTTGCGCCAGCACTTCACTGAAGAAAGGGTCATCAGTCGCTTTTTTCCACTTGCATGGCCGCCTCGCTCCCCGGATCTAACCCCATGTTACTTTTTCCTGTGGGGTTACTTAAAGTCCAAGGTGGTGTCCCGAACTTGATTACTATGAAGGATAACATTTCTCGAACTGTGACGAACATTCCTGCGGACATGTTACGTTCGGCCGTAGAGAACACCGTGTTCAGGATGCGATGTGTTGTCCAACAGGACGATGGTCACATTGAAGGAGGAAGAAGGTTATTTGCTGATTAATTAAACCTTCGTTATTGCACTAAAACCTCTGTCTGATTATTGATTCGTGTGTTTGTTAATTGCAGCTGGGTTTTATGCAAATTCTTAGCTGTTTCGCTACAACAGCGCCAAATCCACTCCTACCGGCGAATTTGGGTACTGCTACGTTTTTTCTTCGCGGAATCTCTTTCCCATGTCGTCCTTAGTCACTCTCCCAAATTTAGCGACAGTCCAGCCGTTAGATTGCTCTACAGATGTCTCTGAGTACCATCAGTTTTAAAAAAAACACCCTGTAAAACACCCTGTAAAATACACACGCAAAAACTATAGACTGCATCACGTCATAAAAGCCGATATATGAACGATATTGTCGTTATCAATCATGATCAAAATGATTAGAAATTATATATAATTTTTACATTATATGCAGAAAAAATTATATTCTAAATTTTATAAGTTCCGATTTATTGGGCTGCAATTTGAAAAAAAATTGTAGACCTATAAATTCCCACTGTCGTCCGTCTGTTCGTCTGTCCTTCCTAAATTTCGAGAACATTGATAGATGAATGAATCTCATGACACGTTGTGATAACTGCACGTGTAGAAAGCCGCGATTAATTATACATGAACCTCCAATACACACAGGAAGTGACGTTATTTCAATTCCCCTAAAAGGAGTTTGATAGATGACCGGCACGATTCTTCTTCTAACAGGAAAAGTATGATGTACAGCGTCAACACGCTATTAATTTCAGGTATTTTAAATTAAATAAATGAAAAATATGATAAAAAATTGCTCGTTTTTTTCTTTACTTCGACGATTTCGTCATTCAAATTATTGTTGTAAATTCACCAATTCTTGATCTCATAACATCGGAAGTCGGTCATGTGACAAGACGATTCAATTCGTTGGATAGATTTGTTATGTAATGACAACGGTAAAGGCGGGATTAAGCGCTCACCAGTGGTTCTCTACAGTTGTTGGGAACGGAGGTCATCCGTTCCCAACAACCAGAATTTGTTGCTAAACACGATAAGTTGCTATTAGCATTTTGTGTGTCGCGTCATCACTGCCTACGAAGCCAAAGATGCGGGGGTCTAACGGCAAAACGCATAGGGGGTCGTCGTCTATTCAAATTTGCCTCTGCTATTCAACATGCCAACGGTAGTGAATCTTTTATCTGTCTTTATATGGTGGATAAAAGTGCCATTACAGCTGTTCGTGTTTGTCTCACTATCAAACGATTTCTCGATGGTCTGTCGGTGTGCCCGCAGTGTGTACGTGCTCTAATGTAGCCACTTCCCGAATACTTCGTCACAGTCGGGACAGATTGGCCCAGATGGCGACAAATTAAGCTAGACGTCCATCTTGTTTCCTCAGGTAGATGATGAGGCCTTTCTTACTTTCATGACTTTGAGCGCGTGTTACAAGCATGCCATTCGTACGAAATTCTCCAAACAACTAGTACAATGAAAATTTTGAATACAGTTGAGACTCTGCAAGCCTTTTTATGGTAGTGACTTAGCGATTTTGGTGGTTTGTCCGGCGTACATCGGACTACAACTGTAATCATTTGCATACCTGTCTGTGCCAAGTCTTGCAGTAATTGTAAAAGAAAAAAGATCTGTCTAGGTGCGTAACTAGTTTAGTCAATAGATGTATTATATAACAATAGAAGTTATTACTATTCGTGTGAAAAGAAGATACATTAGATATTACTAAAATAAAATGTAATGTTTGTTATTTAATACAAGTAGACGATCTGTCAGTTTGATTTCTTAATTAGTAAAAAAAAATTATTATTATTATTATTATTCAATAGTAAAATTTACTTTACTTTCCATTAATTCTAATAAACAAATTATATTACGCACTACTATACTTAAAGTTTAATTAAAATTAATTTCGGCTGGAAATATTAGGAAATAAATAACGAACCTCTAAGAGTTTATAACGATAGAAATTTTTAATTTTAATAAAATGCATCTTTAAAAAATCGAATTTAAAAAAAACGAATGATTAGTTCGATTGCATTTTAAACAGTAGAATTGAATTTATTAATAGAACTTAAGTGCAAAACAAACTTACCTTGAAATGTGAGCAGCATTTGCTATGATGAAATGAGTGAAACTAGTTAGAAGATTTCGGCGAGAGGCACCGTAACTCTTAGTTTATCAGCTCCCATCTACATCTTACTCTTTCATATTTTTTTTATTGCTTATTTTCAGTTAGAAAGGTAAGAAATATATATATATATATATATATATTTTATAGTATCATAAATTTAATTTGAGGGAATGATTTAAACACTTCTAGGATCGATAGGAATAAAACACGTAAAATTAAATGAAAGATTTATTTTTCTAACTATAGTGAGAAAGGAAATTGTTATATATTTGCATTAAAACTTAAAATATTTACATATAATTTGCTATAAATGTATTTAAATTAAGAATTATTAGGCTATTAAAATTACCTTAACGCTATTGAATTTATTGATACGTCATTTGTAGTCAAGAAGGAAGTTTATAATAATAAGTAGCTCGTTTTTTATATTTATGACTAGTGTGAAATTTACGTTTAAGTCAGACAATTCAGCTGTAATAAACTCGTTTATTTAGTAGACAGGATATAAATTGATTAATAGTAGTAACTAATGTAGTGTTCGAGTGGATAAAACCAACGAACAGTAGTAGTTGGTTGCGGGTTTGACCCTCAACAAGATAGGGTTTTTTGGTTTTTAAACGTAAATAGGGGCCGACTTTTCAACAGAGAGTCCTCAAGAAAACACCGTCTTCTTTGACAGATCGTTCATTTATTGAGTTGCCTTATACCATAACTCTACTCCAGTATTAATTAATATTAGTAAAATCATAATTTGTTTAATAGCATAATCAAAATTATAATATATATTTCGGTTCCCTCCCTCACCACTGCCCGCTGTAGTCTCAGGCCATCCAACGATAGACCCGAAAGAAGGCCCTCACTGCCATATTCCAGAAGGAGTAAACATAATATTAAAATAAGTTATAATAACATTACATACTGTGCGTAGGATTTACAGTATTTTTTACACACTATTGTGAAATGTCGAGGTATTATGTTATCCTATATTTTACGCAGGATTACAAAGAGAAATTATAAAAAGTTGATGCAGATCGAGATGATAGAGGCAGACATTCTATTTTATGTATACATAGAAATGAACAAATCTATAAGAATGTAATAAAATTAAAACTATGAATATTAATTAACACATTAAATTAAACGTGTTTATTTATTACAAATATATAGCTATGTTACCAAATTTAATTATAGATGTAGTTAGATAAATATGCTTTCTTTTATTTTTGTTATTAAATTTATGGTTTTATCTTTCTTACTTTAAATGCTGATACAATTTAGACTAGTTGAAGGGCTGAAAATTAATTAATTCTGGTGTATTTGCCTTGAGAAAAGGTTGATCTAATATATTGTTGCACCTACATATGTTTGTTTTTCTCGAATACTTCCTCATTCCAAGTTTTTCATTTCTATAAAGTGACTTCTACTAATCATCTCTATTACATTTTACCTATTTAAAAACTTGTTTGAATAAGTTTAAAAAGAACTAAACTTTAGAAACGTGCGAAAATTATAAGGATAAAAACTCAAAATTCTTGGTGTTTTCATCTCACTCTTACTAAATGAGTTGAATAAACACGTTTTTTTAATTGAGGAAATAAAGCAAATAAAACTGAAGGTACTTTGTTTTACTTTTTCAGTCGTATGGGCACTAAATAAACCTTTATTCTGTGTATCATAGATTTGTCTATGGCCACATGGCCACAATGGAGGCTGTCTAGCGGTAAAGGATTATAAGTTATCTCTAGATTACTTATAACACGTAATCGAATGTAAATGCTAAGAGAATGGTTGTTGTACTGTATTTTTTAGAGGGTAATGACAAGAGAAATAGTTTCTACGCTCAGTACGTACTCAAATTATTCATTGGAAGCTTAAATTACAGAGGGATAATGCGATAAAAAGGATTCATAAAAGATTAAGAACAAATAAAAGTGATAAAAGTAAGAATCCTTCTGTACAATATAATAATTTTTACACAGAAATTTGTGACTTTTAAGATCCTAATGCGAGATCCTTCACACGTACTTTCTGAAATGTATAAAAATAGAATCGAATTGAAATACTTAATCTCTAAAAAGATTTATATTACACATGGGCGATCTGCCAAAGAGAGAGTGCAACTCGAAGGACTTTCTATGATGGAGAAACTGGTTCCTATTTATCTAGAAAAGACGTAAAAAAATCGATCGTAATTCCGCTCCTCTTATGTGAGTAGGGATTGCAATCCAGCAGTGTTTTGAATCCAGCTGGATTTTTGCTGGATTGAAATCATTCTAGCTGGATCCAGCGCGGATCCAGCATGGATGTATTTTTGGTGCAATAGTATTATCTGTCTAAAAAATACTTAAGAAGCTTTTATTATTTAGACTGGTCACTATAAATCAGTAAAACTTCTTACACATTTAGGTAGTAAACTTAACTTTTTTCGGTTTAACACTTGAGATAGAGATAATTAACTTTAAATGTTTAGTTAGATTATAATTATAATGTAATCTTTAAGTTAAATAATAGCAAAGGTAATTCTACTGATTAATTTATATTAATATATTATAATAATGTAAGGACGGATAATCAGTGGCTAAGTGGCTATCAGTCTTACCAGTTTTCATATATAGGCTCTACATATTAGTCTGTAGTTATTTATAAGTATATAAAACGATGTACTGGAGGTAGAATAAGTTAAATAAACTACACCTTTATCAATCCAGCAAAATTTAATAAAATAATAACGTTTTCAATCGTTTTTAACGATCTTCCTCGGTTACAAAAAAAAATGGAACATAAAATGTGTTCGGACCGTCAAAATTCACGGAAAACGCCCAAACGGACAAAATATAGATAAATAAACAAAATAAATAGCGGAAAAAATATATACAGGGTGTTTTTTTTTAACTGACGGTACTCAGAGACATCTGTAGAGCAATCTAACAGCCGGACTGTCGCCAAATTTGGGAGAGTGACTAAGGACGACATGGAAAAGAGATTCCGCGAAGAAAAAAGTAGTACCTAAATTCGCCGGTAGAGGAGGATTTGGCGCTGTTGTAGCGAAAAAGCTACCAGCACTTCACTGAAGAAAGGGTCATCAGTCGCTTTTTTCCACTTGCATGGCCGCCTCGCTCCCCGGATCTAACCCCATGTTACTTTTTCCTGTGGGGTTACTTAAAGTCCAAGGTCTATCTTAGTAGTGTCCCAAACTTGATGACTTTGAAGGACAACATTTCTCGAACTGTGATGAACATTCCTGCGGACATGTTACGTTCGGCCATAGAGAACACGGTGTTCAGGATGCAATGAGTTGTCCAGCAGGACGGTGATCACATTGAAGAAGGGAGAAGGTTATTTGCTGATTAATTAAACTTTCGTTATTACACTGAAACCTCTGTCTGATTATTTATTCGTGTGTTTGTTAATTGCAGCTGGATTTTATGCAGATTCTTAGCTGTTTTGCTACAACAGCGCCAAATCCACCCCTACCGGCAAATTTGGGTACTACTTTTTTCTTCGCGGAATCTCTTTCCCATGTCGTCCTTAGTCACTCTCCCAAATTTGGCGACAGTCCGGATGTTAGATTGCTCTACAGATGTCTCTGAGTACCGTCAGTTTAAAAAAAACACCCTGTACAGTAATACTCGATTACGCTACCCCGACTTACGCGAACCCAGAGTTACGCGATTTTCAAATCTCGAGGATTCGTCTTTTGTTTGAGCGCCACGCAACCCTTGATTACTCACTCCCCCCAAACTATTGTTCAGCTTATAGGTTCGGACGTGTCGCGCGGAATCGACGCATAGCTACAATTTATTTTGTCTTATTTATTTCTGTGTTTGTTATATCTACGGAGACTTGAGACTCTACTGTGTCATCCAAACGAAGTAGAACTGATTCTTCTGCATCAAACAAGAAAAGAAAAACTCCATCTTTAATAATGTTAACTTTACATTCCAAAGACTTCGATACAAAAATAAAAATTTGTAAATTGGCAAAACTTGATCCTTTAGACCCAGTTCAATCAGATGATCGAATGACGGTTGGAAACTTGACAGAAGGCCTCAGTTTAATTAAAAAGAGGTTACAAATTTTAGAAAATATAGACTCCAACGAAGAGCGCATTTCTTCTACAAAACGAGAAATAAAAAAATTATTAGCATGCTACGAGGAAATTTTGCGGGAGAAAAAAAAATCTTTGAGCCGTCAGACGAATTTGTTAGATTTTAGGAAGCCTTCTATAACAAAATAACTTCGGTTTACGATTTTAATAATATAATTTGTTATACATATGTATTATCTAAGATTTTATTAAACATTTTTTTCTAAATTTTTGTTTTCTTTAGTCTCTGGCCCCAATTTAAAATAATTTGTATGTATTTATATGCGAAGTTATACCCCCGACTTACGCGGTTATCGCTCGGTCCCACCTATCGCGTAAGTTCGGGGTATTACTGTATATAAGATATCACGACGAAACCAGCATTGTCCGTTAATAACATTAATTAATGTAAAAGGATCTCCACACGGTAGACAATGAGTCCGCATCTCTATGGTTTATACAACCAGTTGTCATGTGCGCCTTGCAGATTTCTAATCTCTCAAGATGTTTGACTGTTTGCCTATTCGTCGTCGTTTTTATAATTGCCGCTCGATCCCATTGGACGTTAACATCCTTCTGTCTTGCGTCTGATGCCAGCGCAGTGTTGTCAAGGTTCTTACTTATTGTATATTTCTGCTCTTGAGCCTTTGTTTTAAACTGCGCATCGTTGCACCCACATAAACAAGCTTGGAATTGAAACGTTGGTTGTGTAAAGGCACCGAATATATACCCGTTGTTGAATTCCGATCCGCTTTCTTTTTAATCGTTTCTTAAAAGTTTGAAAACAGTGGGATTACGTCGGTATACAATACGAAAATTATCAGACCTGGCAGTACATCTATGTATCTTGTTTAAAAAAAATGGGATGTAATTAAGCACTATTCTTTTTATATTTATTCGAAACACATTTTATGTTCTATAGTTATTGTTGTATTTTTTTGTAACTGAGGAAGATTGTTAAAAGCGATTGAATACGTTATAATTTTATTAAATTTTGCTGGATTGATTAAGGTATAGTTTATTTATAAGTAATTTAATTATTAGTGTTAGTAAAGTAGTGAGTAAGTAATTAGTAAGTAATTAGTAGCAGTCTAGTAGTTAGCAAAGTCGGCAACGCGACAACGTAGACTTTTGCGCAATTATTTAGAAAGTTAATTGAGTATTTGCGGATCCGCAGCGCTGGATCCAGCACCAAGTGCTGGATCCAGCAGGCTGAAGAATGCGCTGGATCCAGCTGGATTGCTGGATGAGGGATCCAGCAATTGCAATCCCTATGTGTGAGTACTCGATACAGAAAAATAATTCAGTCTTGGTTACGTATATTATTAAAGATATCTAACAAAGATTCGGTTTATCAATCAGAAATTGCTCGAGAATAATCGGCCACGCATTTGTCGTGCTATTCTATTTCCTAACCTAAACTATTCTAATAAATTACCAAATTATTGGTAATTTATTAGAATAGGTTAGGTTAGAACGTGCGTCCTCAGGTCCACGAAAATTAAAAATTTGCATTTCTAATTGCAAATGCTATCGAGATTCCAGAAGTGCCGCCATAGGGGTTACCTAGGTACACTTTAACCTGAATTTTTGTTCGAATACAATAAAACCTAGCTTTCTGGTCGCCTCAGTTAAGTAACCACCACGCTTATTTGGCCACTCACGAAATTCCCTTGTAAAACTACATAAATTTTAATATAAATCAAACTCGGTCATAGTGGCCGCGTAGTGGTACGCGGCTAACAGAACAGGAAAAGGCCGAATGTATTAAAACAATTAATACATTCGGCCTTTTGTATTAACGCCATTAAGAAAACGTATTAAACAGTATCGAGAGGACATTCTCATGAAAATAAATTTCATAGCATTGACCTATACACAAAATTCTTTACCAATTTCTTTAAAACACATTATGTATAGTATTAATTTAATTGTAAACGAACGTTTAAAATAATTGTTAATTTATTTTCTGCAGTTATCGTTAATAAAAAATGAAGAAACGACACAAATGCAAATCAATTAGTGAATATCTACGCACGTACGTAGCAAAACTTGGAAGGAAGATTGGACAACACCCGTATTATTTCATCATCGTTCCTTGCATTATGTGTGCTTTACTATCGATCGGGTTGATGAATACGAAATCTATCGGTGATAATAATTACTTATTAGTACCAGATTCTGGAAAAATCTATGAAGTCAAACGATTTATAGATAGGACGTTCCCGTTTAACACATCGGAATTCTACGATTTCCAAAGATTAACGCATCGTCCTAAAACAGCCGCAATCTATATAAAAGACAAGAATAATGGAAACATGTTACAGAAAAACATTTTACTCGAAATTCAGTCATTAAACCAAATTGTAAGAAACGTGACAGTGTACGCTGATGGAAGACAAATTAGTTACAAAGACATATGCGGAATGACCCATGGAAAATGCTTTGAAAATCCGATTTTTGGCTTGTTGCATAATTTGGATGATGTAATTTCTAGAAGATTGAAATTCAAGTATCCAATAGATATAGATCCCCTCACGTTCACATACAAAGTAATGTTTCTGAACGTAGGAGGTGTAACTCTTGATGCTGATGGATACATTAACGAAGTGAGTGTTTTACGTTTATTGTATCCATTGGACGAAAATAACAGCACTAAAATGGAATGGAATGTAGCGTGGACCGAAACACTCTTCAACCGGATAAAAGAACATAATTTCAAGTATATTGAAACTTTTTTGGAACCCTTCACTTCTAGCGAATATGAAGCAATGTTAAACACCCAGAATTCAAAGTCATTAATAAGCGTCACAATAATTGTAGTGTGTATCTTCTGCATATTGAGCAACATGACTAACAGTTGGACCAGAAGCAAACCCTGGATGGGTGTAGCCAGTATCATTTCAACTGGAATGGCTGTAATCGCTTCGTTTGGTTTATTGTTTGCTTGTGGAGTGGAAAATATTATTTACAATATTGCCATACCCTTTGTTATTCTAGGTAAGTTTCGTATTAGAATTATATTTAATTTTTCTTGTACTAACATTTGTTTAAATTATATTGCAGCAACTGAAATAGATGATACGTTTGTCGTAATTGCCTGCTGGCGAACGAGTAATATCTACGACAGAGTTGAAAAACGGATGGAAGATACTTACTCGAATGCAGCAGTATCCATAACAATAACATCGTTAACGAATTTCTGTTCTTATTGTGTTGCTATGAATTCGCCATTTCCTGGTGTTCGAATTTTCTGCGCGTATGCTGCCACTTGCATATGCTTTTCGTATTTTTTCCAGTTAACGTTTGTCGGGGGTTGTCTAGCCTTGAGTGGATATAGAGAAGAAAACGGTCTTCATCCATTTACACTTAAACCTGTTAAAGGTAATGAAGTTTCCACTTTTGAAAATTTAACGTATTTAAATGACATTAGCCCCTTCTAGTCGCCAGTAAGTCTGCTAGTGATGTTTAATTGGGTCCCAAATCTTTACGATAGCGAATGTTACACAATAGAAATATCAGATAATTTACACTCTTTAATATTTCGTTAAATCAGTATAACTTTGTATGATCCTTATAGGTAGAAACTACTAAATGAAGCAATAATATTGAGAATCATTGAGTTAACGGGAAAAAACATGATTCTGTGTAAAACGTATTAGTCAAATATAGGCCTACTATGACGTGATTCTTTAGTGTTAATACAGTAGAAGGAATAATCAAAAAAGTAATCAGAGATACAGAAAAAATTTGCACAGGATACAGTTTAATATATGAATTTGCAACGTAATTCTAAGAAAACTAAAAATATTCTTACATATCTGTCTCGCCCAATCACTAGGAATCAAACACGTCTTGGTTCACAAAGATAACCTTCTGTATGAGGCTACGCCTGTGTAAAACTATGCAAATACAGTTAAAAACGTTCTTTAATTAAAACAATATATACTTTTTAAGTTTTGGCTTTTGTCCAGTAAACGTTTTTAAGTGTATTTGCATAGGCCTAATTGTATGGTCTCTGTGAAGCAAGAATAGTTCCTGGTGATTGGAGGAAACAGAGATGTGAAGACATTTTTAGTTTTTTTCTATGTATATATTATTAAAGTGTATAATATTGTCTTTATTGAAATTTTAAACAATATAACGTATTCTTAACCAGGAGTTTAGTTTTGTTAGATAATTTTTTAGTTTATTAGTTTACAGACAATTTAAGGATAATGAAACCATCACAGTAGAAACTGTGCATTATACTCTGCATAGGATTTTGTGTTAATTATCCAACTCACATTTGTTACTCTTTTCTAATTTCCCTATAGTCCATAGATTCAGTTACCAACAGAAATGCTTTTAGTAATTGTGTATGCCTTAAAATGCACTAAAGTACTAACAAGGCAATTCACTATTAACACGTTTAAGACGATGTTATTACGTGTATTGTGGATACAACAATCAATTACTATAATTCTTAAATATAATATAGTCAAAAGTTGAGAAAATTTCAAATAATAACATAATACTTTCCACACATTGTAAATTTCACAAGTAATAAAGATTCTCTCGTTTTCAGATTTTAACCTCAATTACTGTACTAATGAAGATATTGAGCAGCACGACATCTTTATGAAATTCTTCAGGAACAAAGTTGCAAAGTTTATCTCTCATTCCTTGATTCAAATAATTATTATTTTACTGTATATCATTACTCTATCGCTGGGCATATGGGGAATCGTCTCCTTGAACGAAGGCTTCAATGTCTTCGGATTTTTTCCTGAAAATTCCGAAATTACTCAAGCATTTCGCATATATTATAAATACTTTACTGAGTATCCATTTAGTATTCATATAGTCATTAACGAAACATTGGATTATTCAAATCCTGTTGTTCAGAAATCAGTAGAAAACATTTTAGAAAAATTCGAATCTCATCCTAACGTGGCAGATATGGACGTATCTTGGTTGAAGTATTACAAAGCCATACAGAATTCTTCCTTTGCGAAATATTCTTTTATAGGGTACGATTTATCCATTAAACAAGATTTTATCGATGCTTTAAGAGAGGTTTACTTAAAGTTTCCAGGAGCTAAAATGTATGAGAATGATATCGTGTTTAATAATAATTATACAGAAATTACTTGTAGTCGTTTCTTTCTGTTAGCAAGAGATGTTTCGAACAGAACTACCGAAATAAAAATAATCAACGACTTACAGAAGATTGCAGAAGAATCTTCATTTTCTGTCGTTGTCCATACCATGATATCTCCAATTGTGGAGCAGGGAATCATCATAAAAGCTGTAAGTTTTCAATTCTTTTGGATAACTTCATTAATAATTCTTGCAATTTTTATCTGTTTTATCCCTAATTTGTTGTATGCATTTATTGTTTCTCTATGCATTTCGTCCATCACAGTACAAACAGATAGGTTATATGTCTTTATGGGGGATTAATTTAGATATCGTTTCGTTAATGTGCATCACACTTTGCATAGGATTTTGTGTTAATTATCCAACTCACATTTGTTACTCTTTCCTAACCTCCCCTAATCAAACAATCAAAGGAAGATTGAAAGATAGTTTATATCACGTGGGATTTCCTATATTTCAGGGTGCATTTTCCACAAGTATCGGTTTGCTGATCTTCTTATACTATAATTTCTTCCTAACTATAACATTTATGAAAATAGTTATTATAATTGCTACAGTAACTGCATTTCATGCCTTATTCGTAATTCCTGTCATACTTTGTACAGTTTTGTCATTACATAAAAAGTTTCAAGAGAAAGAAAAGCACTTATTCACTTTAGCACTCTCAACAGGTTTTAAATGATTATACATTGTATTAAATTCTATTAGTTTCATATCAAGAAACTGAAAAAGAAACTTGGTATCCTGACATAAAATAAGATTAAACTGTTGTTTTTAGGAAACCAACGTTTTAATTTTCAATTTCGAAACGTTTTCGGCCATTCTATGCCCTTAACAATATATTATAGATGCCATTTTATGTTAGGTTTCCATAAATGGGCAGGAAGTGTAATAAACTGATTTTTAGACCAAGAATATGGATAATTTTTATAATTATAACACGGTAATAAACAAAGCTTTCATTTAAGATTGACTACATTGTCCTATTCGGAGGAATGCTTATGGTTCTGCAACAATCCTTGATGCCAAACCATATTTATTACTTTAAAGTATAATAACGTATATAGCATGAGTTCAATTAAGTAAGATTAGGTAATTCTGAGGTAATTGAAAAACGATAGGGGTCAAGTGCCCGAACTCAAGGTAAATTCAACCACTTTGAATCTACCTTGAGTAGCACCCATATTCTCAAAATCCCAAATACTCTAATGACTGACTAGCTTCATGAAGCTTTCTGTATCTAAGGATCATTTAATTAATGAAGAATTCTATAAGGAATGTTCGTTTATAACGTTTACCATTGATTACAAAATTATACATAGAACATTTAAAAAGAAGATTATCACTGTGTACATCTTTTGCCTCACTCTTGTTGCTACTAATTGCGATATATAATTAGGTTGTACTTATATTTTTTATTATTAATTTTACTTATTTTGTGTTAATTTTTTTATGTTCTTTTTAAAATATTGTTCTAATTTAAATTATATTTCGAATGTCACGTGTCAATTTAAATTTATTATATTGTTCTTTCGTAACTGAAGATGGTTATAGAATAGCAGAAATCGTTTCTATCAACGATCAACAATTAGTTAATCCATTGAAATGCGTGAACAAAATTATATTTCTTTTTATGTAGTAGTAATTTTCTAATAAAAATATAACAATACTTTTGCTCTTGTTTTATTTTCTATGTTGTAGAATTTCTAATAAAGCAAGTATTTAAATATCAATATGAATTCGTTGACATATTATGAGCTTACTCGATTCACTTTTACCAGCATTTGTTATAACAGTCGACTTAAATACAGTATAACGTCGTTTATCCGAATCAATTGGGAACTGGGGTTGTTCGGATAACTTATAAAAACAAAAAAATTATACTTTAGAAGTTAATCTGGTATCAAAAACGTTCGATTCAGCACGACACAGTCCGACTGGAACTCTTTCGGATAACCGATGCTCTACTGTAATAGACAATTCACACTTACTACGATGTTCTGTATATAAAATCGAAATGCATTTCGGACTTTTTCTCTTTATTCAGTCGATTTTTACATTTGTTTTCTCGACGTTTACTTATATAAATAATTACATTTATTATTCTAATAATAATTATTAACATTTACCAAATGATTACTATTACCTCACACTTAAATAACACTTTCAATACGTTTCCTTGTTCCATTAATTGATTTTCTTTGTGTACTTTAATCGAATACTATATAGTTAATCTGGGCTTCCCGGTCCTTGTCTCAACTTTTATTTATCTAATACCATTGTCGAGATTAAGGAAGGCAGACAGACTGACAGACGGAGGAAAGTGGAAAAATACAGGTCTACAATTTTTTAAAATTGCAGCTCAAAAATCTAAGTTTCGTTTTCTTAGAAAATGCCATGTTTATTAATTAAATAATTTGCATTAATAAATTTATTGCGCGAGCAAAGTTGCAACGACCAGCCCAATTATAACGAAAGTAGAAATAAAATAAATCGTGAGTAATCATCTTTTAACATATAATTAATTTAAATGCATTTATTTCCTGTTGTCCCGAAAGATAGGGAATTTCTGAAAGTTCATTAATAATTTTTCCCCATACAAGGAAGTAATTTTAGTCAAGGATAAATTAAAGAATAAATTATATCCTTGAACTGAAATTATTTTACAAATATAAGACAAAATTAGTTCTTGTGGCCTATTGTAAATATCATTGTGCTTATATTTACGAAATTAATAAAAATAAATGAACAATTTATACACAATTAAAATATTTCCAGTATTATTTCTATAGTGTTATAGAAATAAATATATTAATTTAAATACAATTGAGTAGAATCCCCGCTCTTACGACCGTTCCAGCAGAATCGTCTTAAATCCGAGTGTAATTTATTATTGTAAATTGAGACTTTACACCTAAAATAAACTGTTCAGTAAATATTTATAAAAAAAGTATATAGTAATACATACACGTGTCATTTTGTATAACAATATGAATGTAGAAAGCTGTAGAACGGGTGATTATAAATCACAGACCACATATATACTGAGGAAACTATTCATTACTCATATAGGGATATATCTTCTAAATACTTTTATTTCTTTAATAAATAATAGGCTACACGTCACTTATTATAATATCCCCAAGCATTTATTATAATTTAAATGATTATATATTATAAAAGTGTAGTATATTAATAATAAGTAACGAATAAAGAGGATGTTAGAATAGAAAAATCGAGTTGTTTACCTTCCTCGGCGACATTTGAAACCGTGTATGTGGTGCCATTTGTTATTTTATTTTTAAAACTTTTATATTTTTAACTGTTATAAAATGGTTAAGAGAATAATTTTGAGGGTAGGGATGGGTTTTATAAATATTGTAAAATATAATAACGAGTAAAATCTCCATTAAGTCCGTCCTCACTCGAACTATGACACACGACCGTATACATCTATCTCCCCACCCCATCGACATTTATCCACGAAAATTTAACAGCATCAATCACACTAATACACAAATCTTCATGCAAAATTTCAGAAATTTTCGACAAAAATCACGAGAGTTATTAAGCTTCAAAGAGAACGAACAAAATCGTGCTGTCCCCCGCACACATACACAAACACTAACATCGATACATACAGAAAAAAAAATACTCCGAATGTTTTTGCTTTTTTGACATTTTAAGGTGTCCTGAGTCCAAAAATGTGAAAATTTTGAGGGGTCAATTTTTGACCGATACTTTCCCTCTGTTATATATAATAGTAAAAGTTAAATCGACTTATTCTTTGTTCGTATTTGAAAGCAGCGTGCCAAAAAAGTTGAGAATATGTCGTAAATTTTATAATGAAAAACCTGTTTATTTTGTTGTAAAATCAAGTAGCCGACCTTTCACTTTATTACCAAAAAAGAAGTTTCTTTGTTGCAAGTGTTCCATGGTTGTGTAATTAAATCTCAATTTTACAATTCGTTTTAATTAATATTTAAAAAAATCAATTTAAAAATAAAAATATACTTTAAAAGTCACTTAATTATATAAGTTTTTCTTTATTTTATTACTTTATTTTATGTAAATGAGATGTAATGATGCAAAATGATGCGAGACGTAGCGAAAGTTCACGAAAATTATCATAAGTTTCCTATCCCGAGGCAAGTTATCAACCTCGTGTCTCTGTAACACGAGTTTCTCGGGCCTTACATTTAAAAACTCGTGTGACAAGGACACGAGTTTTGGAATGCTTCGTCTCACAGTTCGAACACTCTGGTTGGTCTCGATTTCTTCTCTTCATTCCCGATTGGTTCTTGTTCTGTTCGCAGGGCTTATTCGGGGTCGAATTTGGGATCGGAAGGTCGAAATAGCCCTGTTTTCAAAGACAAACGCTCCTAGGAATGACAGGTGAAATTCTCTGTTTGATCCCCCTATCACTTGTTTTGTATTATTTCCTTTATTCAGGGGAGTACGAAAGTAGGTGTACAGTACATGAGAAAAACATGAAGAGATAAACAATGAAAAAACTCTTATTTTTATGGATAAATTAATCACAAATGAGGTATAAAGATAATAATAACGAACACCAAACATCTGCATCTGTAACACGTATAACGATTGAAAGGTATCAAACAACTGAATAATATATGTGAAACTTAATACCTAAGTAAGCGATCTTTTCGACTAAAAATCTCTTTTTGTGTCAAGGATAACTCTATACTTTTCAAACTTCATAACAAGTTAATATGAATATTGCGTATTAAAGCAGGTTTAATATAGTTGATCATGCATACCTCCTTTCAAATGAAACATGCTACGTACTAAACAGTGGTTTTAATTTTAAATGTATAAATAGATTTATGGAGTCAGACTTTCTATTCTTCTTACGGTTTACTCTTAAAGTATACGAAAAAATATATTTTTCTTCCCGTTCTGACTTATGGATATTGTATAACTAAAAAATTTTTCTATTGAAAACATTGTGTTAACAATAAATAAAAAAGATTACAGTTAAAAACGTAAAAGGAAATCAACTTGCAAGAAAAAACTTTTTATTTACTTTGACAAACTTCCCATATGCATTTCGCCTCTTATAAAAGGCCTCTTCAGTAGGTTTGACTGTACACAGTTCATATTCCGACAATAACTTGTTAGAGGAAACCACTTATATAATTCACAAAAAATTCCCAGCATTCCGCTGTTAGCATTCCCGTATTCAAATTTACATTGTTGTTTTGCATAACGATAGCAAAATGGGTTAATGTTACCTATGGTTCCAAAATGGCGGCTCGTCTCTGATTCAAGAAAACAGTGGGGGACACGTTCTAACCTAACCTAACCTATTCTAATAATTTTGATGGTAATAATTATGGTAATTTATTAGAATAGGATAGGCTAGATTAGAACGTGCATCCTCGCTGTTTTTTTTTTCTTCCGTTTCCTCGAATCAGAGACGATCCGCCATTTTGGAACCATAGGTAACATTAACCGCAAAATGTTCCTTTACTTTCCGTTTTACATTGTTTTTTTTTCCCTAAAGACAATTTTTAACTTATTAACCTTGATCTGACAATTATTAATATTACTATATATAAGAAGACGGCGTCGTTTACAGAATAGAATGCACATGTAACAACCCCAGTTTTTACATCGGTGAAACAAAAAGAAGACTGAAGATCAGACTGTCAGAACATTTGGCTGCTGTAATTCTCCTATCTTCCAACACTGTAATATTAATAATTGTCAGATCAATGTTAATAAGTTAAAAATTGTCTTTAGAGAAAAAAAAACAATGTAAAACGGAAAGTAAAGGAACATTTTGCTATCGTTATGCAAAACAACAATGTAAATTTGAATACGGGAATGCTAACAGCGGAATGCTGGGAATTTTTTGTGAATTATATAAGTGGTTTTCTCTAACAAGTTATTGTCGGAATGTGAACTGTGTACAGTCAAACCTACTGAAGAGGCCTTTTATAAGAGGCGAAATGCATATGGGAAGTTTGTCAAAGTAAATAAAAAGTTTTTTCTTGCAAGTTGATTTCCTTTTACCTTTTTAACTGTAATCTTTTTTATTTATTGTTAACACAATGTTTTCAATAGAAAAATTTTTTAGTTATACAATATCAATAAGTCAGAACGGGAAGAAAAATATATTTTTTCGTATACTTTAACAGTAAAACGTAAGAAGAATAGAAAGTCTGACTCCATCGTTTTTTATGATTATTTTGGGAAATAGATTTATGTTTTAAAAAGACAGTAAATTTTATCTAATTACTTTCCATTTTATATTATTTCTAATTAAGGGCAACGGAAGAAACGTTCTGTTGTATATATAACGAATTAATTAACATAACGTTACAGATTAATCCGTGTTTTTGACATAATGATGTTAGTATAAAGAAATTGATCCTAATTATTTCCATATTTAGGGCATCAATTAGGTTTTAAAAACATTATAAGTTAGTCAAAACGAGCTACTTTAAGTTCTGAAATTGTTAACTGATTACATTATACAGAAAATTTCCTCTAAAAATACAAGGGTATATTGTTATAGCTGTTTTTTATAAGCACTAAATATCTTATCTCGTACACCAATAACTATTATTATTATTTGTAAAACTGCCAAATTTTACACATCGCTGAATACCTATACGAAAACATGTCAAGATCTTTCACGTCGTAATGCAATATTATTATATAAAGAATATTATAATTTACATTTTTTATATTCGCGTGACACCTCCAGAAATTTCAGAGTTGAAATAGTCATTAATCTCCCGTTAAAAATACTTAAATATTCGAATTATCTCTGTTGCAACCACACAATAATTTCTTTCAGGGGGAGTAGAGGAGGGCATTAAAAAGTACACCCTCCTATTAACGGCTCTGTGAAAACATATATATGTATAAAATTCAATTGTTTCTTTCTATGACTTAATAAACAATTGCATTTTTCATCCCCTCTGATTAGAATACCTGCTAACAGATGTGCTGTAAATCATTGTTCATAAGTTATTTTAAGAAAGTAATGATAAGTATTCGTATATTATATAAGAAAACGTGTAAATCTACCGTATGAAGTACGTGACCCAACAGGTAAAGTTGTTTACCTGATTTCGCTATCAGTTAGAAAGAAATTACATAACTAACAACTATTAACCGGTTTACTCACCTTGAATAATGTAACAACTTGTTTTTTTTTTAAATTTCAAGTATATGCTACAGAAAAAGAAATGCCAGAAACACATATGTATGAACAGCCATTTTCTTACGTAATTGTAACCAGAGAATAAATTTTTAATATATTTAATTTAAAATATATGCTCTCCATCTCAAATTATTAATAGCTAGCCCCTGTATATTATACTTTTCCTTTAACAATAGAGTCGTGCCGGTCATCTATCTAACACCTTTCAGGGGAATATATTTGAATTGAAATAACGTGTCTTCTCTTTAGTATTTGAAGCAGATATACAATTAGTCAGGTCTTCTATCTCTAATTCTTCCATTTTTATCTTTAACTTACATTTATTTAACTTTGTTATCGAGAGTAAGGAAAGACAGACGGACAAACGGACGGAGCACAGTTTTGTTCAACCTGTTCGAAGCTTAATGATTCCTGTACTTTTCGTCGAAAGTTTTTGAAATTTTGCAGGGAGACTTGTGCATTAGGGGGATCGATACTGTTAAATTTTGATGGTTATAGGTCATGGGGATAAAGAGTGATAGAGGAAAGTCACATGTCTTATCTCGAGTGGGATCGGACTTAATATTTTACACGTTATCATCATTTACAATTTTTTAAATTAATTTTTTAAAAGCAATTCTTCGTTACTCAAATTAACGAGAAATAAACGTATAGCATATCTCAATTAGACTAAAATATGGGTAGAACAAAAGAGATTGAATGCATTTAGAATAAACACTGAAAAATTAAGTTTATATAATACGAAAGATGATCGTCATTAATCATTTGGGATAAGGTCAGATGTGAATTAAGAGCTTTTAGCTAATTTCTAGTCGTAGTATAAACGTAAACATACAAACACAATTAATGAAATTACTTGAGAGATGATCGATCGATCATCGATGTTTACTTATACGTAACTTGGTATTTATACACGACGAACCACACAAGGAAGCAAATTTATGCGAATAATTTAATATTTTAAAAGCACTTTTCAATATTACTCTAATGTTTAATCGATAAAGAATCTGGAATTCGATTTCGAAAATTAACTAAAGATGCCATTCGACGATATTCTACCAATAATTTTATTTTCTCCAATTTTAATCTCGAGAACAACTTAGATAGATGACTGGCACGACTCTTGTTATCAGTAAATGTATGATGTACAGGGGCAAGAAATTAGTAAAATGGGGAACATAACACTAAAGTAACGTGTGAATATCAGAATAGTCTATAAGTGCTACACTAATTATTGCTGTAACTGTATTTTTTTTTTAATCAAAGTATTTGATTGTTAATATCAAGTGTTTCCGGTTCTACTTTTACGTCCATTTGTATTTTTGGGCAGCAATATAAATAATTGCAGACGTATAAATTTCCGTCTGCTTGCCTGTCTATCCTTCTTTATTATCTCCCGATCCATTACCCGATTTTCCTTAAAATTTCTGCAAATTTTGTCAAGACGAACAGCAGTTGTTATGCTACAAATTGAATGAAAAAGATCATGCCATATACACACACACTAACAATAATAATTACGAAGATAAATAACTCCAATTAGTATTGAATTAAGCGACATTTCATGGTCCCTGAATCGATACGTAAAAATATCCAGAGGTCAATTATTGACCGATCGTCAAACTTTCCCTGTGTTATATAACAGCTGGAAAAGTAAGATTTTTAGTAAAGTTCAAGCCCTGTACAGGAAGCCAGTTATTTATAACACAAGAACAGTATGGCCATTTGTCAAAAATCTCCCTCCTACCATTTAAACATAACAGTTTAACACTGTACTCTATTTTGTTTTTGGTTCTGGAATTAATATAATACCTGCATTTTTTACATTCATTTTATTCGATATATTACTTTATAAACATATAAATTAAAGTCAAACAAACTGCTTATATATTCTTTACAAGGTGTAAATAGCATACTAAATAAATTACTCTTTATTAGACTACTAGTTAGTATTGATATAGATTTTCTTAATTTAACGTTCCTACTAAACACTTATCAAGATTTATTACAAACTAATCAGCTTCTTCAGATATGTATCAAGTATTATACAATATCCTCTACATACAATTCTTATGTTGAAGCTATTTCTCTCATTTACTCAATATTACATTAGCTTACTTGTTAGACAATTGTCTATAATACTTACTCTATTTGTTCTTAAACATTAAAAATATGAGTAATTTCAGAAATATAATTTTATGGATTGATCAAGGATTCAGTTGTAGTTACATTAGAATTAGAGGCGATGCAATTATTCGTTTTTCCAATTAAAATATCACGAATTTGTAAGAGCATGTCGAATATACCATAAAGACTTTGGAATATCTGAAATTGTATAAATTATATCTTTACAGAATTATCAAGAAAGTAGAAATTTATATCATCAGGAGAATTCTTAAAATAATTATCAGACGATTGCTGTTAAATTGTTTACCTTAACGGGACATTCTTTCGACATTATAAAACAATCTCCACAATTCAGTCCAATTTGTTTTTCACGAAATTTCTTCATGAAATTCAACATCTGTAGAAATATATTTTCTGTTATGTAAGCATATTCGTTTGTGTAATGATTAAAGACCGGATTTCTGGGTGCAGTTTTGGAATGGATTGGGTGCTCGTTTCGGTGCTTTTTTTCTCCGTTTTGGGTGCCAGTTTGGGTGCTTTTAAATGCTGTATTATTAAGACAAAAAGTAACAAGATGTACTATATTTACAAACTACATAATTGTTTGCTGCAATTTAGACATAAAGATGAGCATTGTAATTTACAACATTAACCAAAAGTGAGATTTTCTCGTTTGGAGGATAGAATGTCTTTATATAAGGAAAAAGATTTTTTTACGTCGACCGAGACTAAGGGGACGTGCTTCAGTTTTACTCAGAATTCTAATTCAGTGCAATCCATTATATTTTTCAAACGGGATTTTTTGATAAACTATATTTGAGTTTGACCAGGGCAAAATCGTTGATTTTATTCACCAATAACTTGTACGAATGCACGGAGTAGATCTCTGTGATCCCTACTGGTTCATCGACCAGTTTCTCGACCCTGTCGACGGTGGCAGAATGACCAGGAGGAAGTTCGTTGATAAACGCATTAATTTTCTCGAAGTTCTCGTAGTAGAATACCACACTGTTTATCCAAGACCCCCAACGGATGACCAGATATTACAGTTCGTTGAGTTCGTATTTTCAAGTTGGTACATTTTGAACAACATTGGTTGTACGTAGCATCTGGTCAGTGGTGCGACAACGATGTTCAGCACGTACCGTTTTGTGAAATCCGTTGTTTCTTCCAGTATAAACACTACAGGATTGTCTCCAACAATGTCCAGGTGCCCCTATAAATATATGCTCGAAATTCCTACTTTTTTGTTTGCCTTCTCTATGCTTTTCCAAACTTATGTGTCGCCTGGGTTTCTTGGTGTTTTACATCAACTGAAATCGCAAATGAAACAGCAAAGAATTTTTCCGTCTGTGCATAATCCTTCATATTTAAACTCATTTGCTAAAATGTTCAGTTTAGATGCAGACAATTTTGCCATTTTCTAATGTCTCCGACACCGAACAAAGGAAATTGGAACTGTTGTGCTCACAAGTCAAGGTAAGGTGACCTCAATACAGAATTTTCTAGATTGTTCTTTTCTTAGGAAAGAAAACACGTGTTGCAGATTTTCAGTGAATCTGTTTACATTTTTAAAACAACCCTAAGGCTTCGTTGTTTAGTCTAGAAAATTCCGCTTTACCCCCTTTCCTCTCAACAAAAGAAGAGAGTAAGCTAATTATCGTAATTTTTCTGCAGCATACGTGGTCTGGTTGAACGAATTTGTTTCCCCCTCTCAAGTGAATGGATAAAAACTTCTAAAAAAAAGATAATATTCAACTTATTCTTTGAAAATGTAAAAAGGGAGAAGCTGAGTGCAAAATATACAGTTTGAGTACTAGTCACTGTTTTGGGGGCAGGTTGTAATTTGGATGCATTTGGGTTATAAACAATTTGGAAATGAGTGGGCCTACTGTACTAACACCAACTTAGTTTGTCTTTTTACACTCTGCCCCTTTCAAAAGTCGAGTGGGTGCGGCACCCAAAAATCCGGATATTAGTAATGATACTGAATAATCTTACCTTTAATTTATTCTCTAGACCTCGAGAAGAAGCTCCCAATCTTCTAATTTCTTGGAATGAATCATAAGCCTAGGCAAAATATCGTTATTATTGTATATAATATTAACAAATTATATTCATTAAATACTACCACTGTCAATTTTGGAGTGTTGATTTGGATTACATATTGTCAGCCGAATTGTATTTGTACTCATATTGTACCATAGTTGTTAAGCTAATTTTGTACCTGCTTCGGTAACCGACTGGAAGACCAATATCTGAAGCCGCAGCATCACTCAGCTTAACACCCACTATTGTACTTGTGAATATTGTTTTATTTAGTTTTGTGAGTACAAACATTATAAGTGCTTGCTTGGCCTGCTTTCAGAGAATTTCTGACATATGAAGGGAACTATTTCCTACGGTGCATTAAATGAAACAAGGCCCAACATGAGTCCGAACAGACCAACATTGGAACGGCCAAGTAGTTGGGAACAGGCAGTAAATATCCGGGAATCACAACCTCCAAAAAAACTCCTCGATCACATTCGATCCCGGGTCTCATTAGCAGGAAAAGATGTCAAGACAACGGGCCACTCCGTTATATGCTTTTTTTTTATATAAAAGAATCATTTTTATATCTGCTTATAATTAATATATAAATTAAAAGTAGTACTTACGGATGCCGCTAGTCTCGAAATGGCAAATGCGTAAAGTGTCAAGCTTACACTTAATAATATCGTAACAGCTATGGTCATTGTGAAAACCTGAGAGTTAAGTATCCCGAATAAAGTAGAGTAGATGCAAGTTGATACGATTGCAAGAATCGTGCCATATAGAAAGAAATGATATTCATTTTTCTTCTCGTTAAAATCATCTATAAACTCGCAAAGTTCTGCATGTTTGGCTATTAAATTATCAATTTCTTGTTTGGGACAATCAACTTTTGCAAACTGTAACTCGAATGACAGCGCATCGAATCTTTCTTTGACAGCAAGAAACGTTACGCAAAGAACTACTAACGTAACTAAACCGATGCCGCATTCGTATATTACGCATGTGTTCAGAAACACGCTGCAGATTACACTACGCCAATAACCACTGACTTCTTCGATTTTCGTACCAAGCGATTTTGATATTGTAATTGTCATGATAATAGCTACGATGAAAAATGCGCAACCCACCCAAAGGTGGATTACTTTCTGATATCTCAATAGTTTTTCTCTTTCGCCTGCGTAACTCGACAGGTTTTGATTAAGCATTATTTTGTGACTTCTCCCGGTTTTGTGAAGGAGACCACAAAGAAATGCCACTGACAAAAGTAAGAATCTAACAAAAGGCACGCTTTGTTTTTCGGTCAAGCTGTGTGTCGCATTGCATCCGATTGTTTCATCTGTTGGGAAAAGCTGAATAGTTAATAGAATGAAGTGCGCTACATAAATACCTTGCACAAATATAATGTAAAGTCGCATAGCCTTAGCTTTGTTATTGTGTGGCCTGCATTGACAAGGCTCGAAGAATAAGCCGCCAAATATATAGGATAGAGACATAGAAGGTAAGAGAGAACAATATAAACAGCCGTCTTCCATGGTTAATGGTATCGATTAACATTGTGTTCTATCATTGATCAAATGCATCTAATCTATTATACAACACCGAGAGTTATATATAGAATATGTATATTGATATTGGTATTTAACTCGAAATTTTTTTGATTTGGACGCCGAAGCCGTTTCAATTAAGATTTTATGCGCTTTAATAATTTCAGGCAGTCGACTCGTATGGCGGATTTTACAAGTTTACAACACTGTTCATATTTAAATAAGTTAATTGTAAAGATGTGTTAAATAATCAGCGAATAATTTACTATTAATTAATTCATTTTATGTTAAGTCTATTGAAATGAGTTACCAACACTACTGATGTAATTACGAATAGTGATTATAGTGAATTTCTAATAATAGTTTTATTTAGGAAATTATTTTAAATTAAAGTATATTATTATTGTTATTATTTTTTATGAACGGGTCGAAAAATCCTCCGAAATTTTTCACGGGGTGGTCCGTCTCTCACCACCCTACGCCCCATTGTGGGCATGGCCGAACCCATAATGGTCTTGGCAAAAAGAGGCCCTCTTAGTTCAATTATTCTTACAAAATATTTGTTATTTTGTAAGAATAACTGAAAAATTAATTAAAATTTAACAAAATAATATGAAAATAAACAAGACATAATAAATCATATAAAAATTTAATTATACCTGCAGCATGTACGATATAAAATAAGGAAAAGATTAGTAGGGAAAATATTATTATTAATTATAACATTTTCCTTAGCTGCAACGTTGTAATTATAACATGAAATTGTTACCTTAATGCGGATTTTTCAAGTGTTGATGCTTAGATTAATGATTAAATTAGATTATCTTAATAGAATATGGCAATGTACCATATGGGTGATCTGCAATGGAAGGTACAGTACCTCCAGGAGGGCTTTTCGTGAGATGCTAGTCCCTATTAAGATGTTCGATGTTTATGAGCGATTGCATGCTTTTGCAGCCAATTCAGCATTTTACGGCTTGAAATATTTAAAAGATTCCTCACCAAATATTGATTTACGGCGAGATTCTGTAGATTCGGGTCCATACCTACTGGTGCCCATTAGTGGCCAAGTGAATATTAATCAAAATGCTATCAGCAGAAAGGTGAAAATATTCTGGTGCAATATTTTTTCACAAGAACAAATAGCCTAATTTGCATATTTTGTACAAATATATACAGATGTTTATATTTTAAATATCATGTAAAACAATATTCTAATTTATTATAACGTCGGAAAATTAATATTTAAGACCTCAATATAAAAATGAAGCCATTCATATACTTCTATTTGTTTCCCTTGTCGTGAAGTTCGTGTAATATCATGGCTGCTGCTCTTTCGCCAATCATCATTGTTGGAAAATTTGTGTGTCCTGTAGGCATGGATGGTATAATAGAAGCATCCGCTACTCTAAGCCCTTTCACTCCTTTTACTCTGTAATGTATAATTAAGTTAATTATTTATATTTTGCATCGCTTTAATTATAATTCAAACTATATAATTATAATTATAGTTGTAAAATTTTAAAACTGTGTAATTATATCTCACTAAATTTTGATCCTAAACACCGTGAGGTTTTCAAAAGAATTTTCAGAATGGCAAAAGAATGCACTGGAATGCTAAACTCTAAAGAATGATTAGGATAGCTAAATAGGGTTAAAGTCTTGGTTTTAAGTACAAACACGGACAAAACTTAATTGCAATTACTTTTCAAGCACACCATTTTCAAAACAGACTTACTTGAGTGTTGGATCTACAACGGTGCTGGAATCGTCGTAAGCTCCCATTTTATTTGTTCCAACGTAATGAAATATTGGAAATGGATACGCTTTAGCCACGCAACCAAGATATTCGTCACTGAATAATACATAATGCTCGCAACCGGGGATGACAACTGGCAGAGGGTAAACGCCAAATTTTTTCATAGCTTTGGTTGTTTTCATTGCTAGACAATACTTCATACCTAAATATTTCGATATAACAAATCAGAAATTCAGCCAAAAATCAAAACAAATATTCAGTAATAAGCATTCAAACCATTACCATTTGCCAACCGAACTGAATGAAACAACGAAAGATCTATAAATATTTAAAAGGTTATCCTTTTGTTTGGCTAAAGTAAAAATATACAAAAGTTGGGAAACCTCTCGGAAAGTGTTTACAGAAAACTGGTCCCATTTAGGTGTTAGACACGTGAATAACCTCCGAAAATTTTCGTTATTTTAATTCAAATATTTTCCCCTGAAAAGTGTTAGCTTACCGACACGACTCTGTTGTTGAAGGAAAAGTATGATGTACAGGGGCAAGCCACTACTAATTTGAGGTGGAGAGCATATATTTTAAATTAAATAAATTAAAAATATGATTAAAAATTGCAACCCGGCGTGTGAGGATATCGTATCCGTTGACGTAAACGGTTTATAGATTTTCCAAACCTAAAGAATTTAATTAATTCGTTTTATTTTTGAAAATTAAAACATGCATAAATCTTTAATAAACAGAAAAATTTAATAAGTAAATTTACTTCATCTTTAATATTTTGACCTCTCCTGAAATTTCGACCTTTATCCGATGCGGCTGATAATGTTATCCATAGTAATTCAATATCGGGCCAACCGGGTTGTTTGTTATATTTAGAATTTACATACCCGATCGTTTCTATAACTGCTGTACTTGTTAATGGACCTGAAGAAGAGTTGCAAATATTGCAAATCGTATTTTTTCTTTAATGAAATTTAATAAATTATGACCTTACCTGTGCCATTAATTAAGGATTCGTTATAGTCTTGTTTGCTGATTAGATCGTCTCTGTATGTGTAAGTTTTGGTACCAAATAACATTCCGGGTATGGTAAGTTGATCTTGTAAATTCAGACCAACGGGTAAATCAGATATTATAGGAATCCAAATTTGAAAATATCATCAAATAATTTAATTATAATAGATAATTACTTCGTGTTAGTTGCTATATCTAGTTACATTGAGGTGATGAAGAGTTTCCTTCGGTCCAATTCCAGAAAGCATTAAAAGTTTTGGAGCATTAAAACACTCCAGCCGATACGATGACTTCACGACTGGCGTATGCTTCAAAAAATCCCCCTTTACATTCGAATTTAACCCCGTAAGCACGTTTATGTTCGTCAATTAATATCTGTAGAATTAATTAAGTTTCGAATCTACAAGATGATTAAATTTTATATATAGTAAATTACCTTAATGACAAATGCAGAGGTGGTAATCTTAATATTTCTTCTTCCTTTCATGGGATCAAGAAAGGCGTGATGAACTCCCCATCTTCTTCCGTTTTTAATTGTTCCCTGCGGTATATTAAATACTAAACAGTTTATTAATATTATAATAATTTCGTTTATAATTTAATGGACTAAGTTACAAAGAAATGAAGATATTTTACCCGTTTGAGGTTCGGCATTAAAATCTCCAACACTATAACCAATTTCTTAAGCAGCTGTTAGGTAAGCGTAAGAGAGTGGCGAGTGAAATGATGGAGTCTTTACGTTTACGTCTCCTCCGACACCGTGATAGCCTTAATTATTAAATATCTGAATTAATTTTTTCCATTTAAAGTATGTAAACCAAAGAAACTTAAAATACCATTGACAATTTCTGGTATATCTCGATTATCTTCGAGTTTTAAAAAGTAGGGAAGGACACTCTTCCAATTCCATCCCGTTGCTCCATTCTTTGCCCAGTTGTCGTAGTCTCTTTTATTTCCACGAGAAAATAAATTATAGTGTAAAGTTGTGCTTCCACCTAGTGCTTTTCCAGCTACTACGTTAACACGCTACGTAAAATAACGTATATATAATTATACCTGAATAGAATCCCATTATATAAATTTATTTATGCAATGACTTACGTTTTCGATAAGATCGTGAGCATCCTTATTCGGAGTAGATTTAAAACTCCAGTCGTATTTTGTGGATTGTAAACTTAGAGGAAAAAGTGGGACTTCGGACATAAGAGGCGGCATTTCTCCCGCTTCTAGTAAAAGAACTTTAATAAATGGTGACTTTGATAACCTGTTTGCTATAACGGATCCTGCTGAACCGGAACCAACTTAAAAAAACAAAACAAGAACTTAAGTTAGAAGTAAAATACTAAATTTAATTCTATTTAAGAAATTAAAATACTTGAATAATACATTTTGGTTAATATTACCTATGGTTCCAAGATGGCGGCTCGTGTGATTCCAGCAAGGAAACAGTGGGACGCACGTTCTAACCTAACCTAACCTATTCTAGTAATTTTGTTGGTAATAATTATGGTAATTTATTAGAATAGGTTAGGTTAGGTTATAATTATAACGTGTGTCCCCACTGTTTCCCTTCTTCTATTTGCTGGAATCAGAGACGAGTCGCCATCTTGGAACAATAGGTAACATTAACCTACGTTTTTAAAAATTTGTGAAACAAAATACTGAAGCTAATGGAAAATAAGAAGAGTATAAAATAGGTAAATACATCTATTTACCTATAGGAAAATAGGAAGGGTCCAACTCAAAAACCGGTACAATTTTTCCTAAGTACTTAAATTAAAACATCTATTTGTACATTATTTCAATACTTATAATTAGGCTACTTATTCTTGTTTAGGACCCCGCATTATATACTTTTATGAAGAGAAGCATGCCAACTCAGAAAAATAGACAATTCCCTCATACCCATCTTATGGAAAATGTGGAGAAAAACAGTGAAAGAGAGACGATAAATTATAGGGTATGTATATTTATGTTTTCTATTTATGTACTGCGTATGAAGGAATTTGAGAATTAGAGACACACATTATGACAGAAATATATTTAATGTTTATCAAGCTCATACATTAGCTTCTAGCATCATAAATTAAATCTTGACACTTTTATAGCTTTAATACTTAATAAAGGTACAAAAATATAAAAATATACATTAACAATATATTATATATACTTAATTAAAAAGAAATTCCTAATTCAGTTTCGTAAAGAGAATAATAAACAAATAAATAGTGGTCATATCTGCTATTTTATCATTAATAAGGTCATTTATTCGTTTACTTTGGCACGAGTCAAATTAATAGACATTGATAAAAAAAAGAAACACTAAATTTTTATCGATAAATTCTGTAGATAACACACGAACGTGCTAAGGATATTAACATAATATTAACTATTACATCTCACATTTTCAAGGAAAAAGAAGTAAAAATTTAAACACAGGTTATCGTATTACATTAAGGAAATCCGGTAAAAAACGTATTTTTTTATATTAATTCTGAAATATTAAAATATACAATAATAAATTAATGGATAATTTTAATAGCAGGTTATATCAGGCATTAATAGCAGGTAAATCGATATATAATAATAAGAATATTACATAAATTATCTTGGTATAAGAAAGTGTGAACTTGCAACTAATAGCATTAATTATTAGTCTATTTGCCTGACAATTTGAATAATTCGTTATGTTAATGTTCATTAATCAATAGCTTGTTAATTAATTTTTTACGGTTTTAAATAAATTCGCATAAATTATGTTGACTTATCAGCCAACGATGAATGATTTATGTGCTTTATTGCATATCGACCGTGTAATCAAAAAGTTAGACATTATTTTTAGATGAATTTAATAGATAAAATATGTTGGTCGGGGGATAAATATGTCATTTATATAAACGAAGGTCACCTTCTGTTCTGCTTTTATGTTATATTTTCCAAATTTTGGAAAGTAATAAAAGGTTAAGTACTATGTCCACCATTCAAAGTCCCTCTATGTCTGCACCTTTTGTAACCATGTAAGCATTCAAGAAGTAGCTTAAATCCCGCCAGACTCGATGGAGAATGTCAGATATGATGACCACTATAGCATGGATAATGGTAATCTTTTCCTGAGATCTCGAATTGATAGGAACACTGGAATACGTGAACTGTATCTTTCCTCATTAATAAATTACATGTAATTTCATTTATAAACCGGAATGTGCACTTGAGAAGATGATTATCCGCATCCTCATTTTAGAGTCGCCAAAACCCACAAATAGAATCAGCAACCATGATCCTACACCATACGAAACCTTGACATTAGAGTGGTGAATTTATGTATGAATTACATTTCTTCATTGAGAACTGGTAGATTTACACGTCTATGAACCCCGCTTTCATTGCCTTTTTATTAAATTAGTGCATTAATAGTATACTTTAACGCTACCATTGTTAAACTCTTATGTAAGACAAGAGCTCGCCTGTAATGTAGTCGCACTGATTAGCTAATTCTGCGTGAGTAGAATAAATGGTAAAGAGAGATAATACGAACGAAAACTGTAACATCGTGGATGAAGCCAAGTGGCAAACATTGAAAGTGGGGCATAAGTGAAAAAAAATATCGAACTACATCAGTTTTTATAAACGTAACATTTAAATAACTCGCAATTTTCCTTATTGAAAGAAATATCTATTATTTTATTTCTAATATTCGTAGGAATAATACGAGTTTATACTTTTATAAATATAGAAACATGACTAAAATAAATTTTTAAACATATCAATCTTAATTCTTTATTGTTCGTCACAATAAATTAAAGCATTGTTACGGGTTCTATTTTATTTTATAAGGTGCGTATGTTTGTTATTACTACCATAAGCTGTGTTAATTGGATTTTATTAGATATTTATTTATATATTTCTTAAATTTATTTTATCCTTTATTTATAAATAAGAATTAAAGTTAATTAACGTATTTAATAACTAAAATAGCAACAGACTTGCATTGAATTTTTCTTTTATCTCGTATAAATTATTAAAAATAATAATAAAAAAGTTCAGGTAAAATTGATTAGACCTGTTATGTTAAATATAAATTTTATTACTTCTTTATGTATAAAGTAATTATTTATAAGACAAAATAATTATAGACAATTCGGCAGTTTCCTTCCTTAAAAAAGTCGAGTGTCTTATACTTATTTTGATTAAAAAATTATTGTTCACTATTTGTATATATCCAATTTAATATTTTAATTTTAACTATAAATATAACCATTAAATAACATTTCTATAACTTCAACCCCTCCCCTTGCACTATTTTTGTTTTCTACCAGGATAAAGTACACAATTGTACGCATAATACATATTTAATGTACAGTACTTTATTACGTTTGTATCGGTATAGGAGGGATTCCTTCTGCTCTCTCGCACTCTTACACAATAATATTTTATTTTATTATATGTATAAACATCTTTCTTTACTAAATTTTAACCAAATTAAAATTTATGTTAATTAATTAGTTTTGTGTAAGATCAATAATACAGGCAATATTCATAGAATTTTTTTAAAAAAATGTTTAAAAAGCTAATGAATTTAAAGCTTAAAAATGTCAAAGACATTTTAATGTATAAGCACTTTAAAGGTGTACTGTTATTTCTAAATGGTGCATGTATGTGTTCGTGTGTTTTTCTTCAAATTTTATCGATAATCGATAATTGGGTCGTTTATATAAAACTAATATGATTATGTCACTGACCTTAAATTATAAACGGAAAGTGGCTGTTGACATATTTGCAACGGACAATTTGAATATATAACTTGAATCAGAACACTTTATTGTATACTTTCGAATGGATTAAGGTGCAAACTAATGACATACCGGGGTTGCGAGACACACCATTCCTCCTTTCCCCAAAATATTGTAGCTAATATATATGATATATACGCGAATTATTATTTACGTTATCTGTAAAATTTCAATTTTAATACCTTTATTTTCATCAATGCGTTAAAAATTTTATTGTATTTGAACGCAACATGTTTTTTATATCAGTTTTTTTTTTGTTCTGCCTGAAGCAATTGTTAACTACCAGAGAGGACGTCCTTTTCTTCCACATCTCGGAGATGTGGAAAAATTTTTGACTCCCCGATCCCCATATTATTTATTGGAAAATGTCACAGTTAATGTAGTTACGCCGTCGTCTTGTAATGACGATCCAGTTCACGTTCCACAAAAATCGTCAACTCAATATGACAGCGTAACAATATTTTTTTTTTTTCGCGATGTATTCAAATTGTAAGGTCTCCTATTTTTTTTTTCTAGGAAAAGGGAATAGGTAACAACTTGCGTTTTTTTCAAAAGAAGCGGACACTGTTTGTGGTCGCGTAACATAGAGGGTAGCAACACACGGCGCACGGAACACTAGCAGCATCAGATCGAGTTAGAGGCGTTTTTGATACTTAAATTTTCATTAAAAGAACAACGCGTAATCGTTCGTTTTCTACACTTGTGTGGAGTGACACCTACCGAAATTCATTGCCAGTTGAGTAACACATGCGGTGATGGTGTCACAGGTGTGAAAAATGTGTGCGTTTGCAAAGAGATTATGTAAAAAAGTGAAAAAGTTTCAATTTGTTTGTGTATTTTGTCAGTAAAATGTGAGACATTAGAACTTGAATGCACCATGTAATATTACACATTACATTTCGAACTTAACACCGCCTTTTATGAGCAATTTTTAAACTATTTTTTCACCCTTTTCTTCCATTCTTCTTCCTTCTTAAATAGTAGGTGTACCAATTTCGGTTTTATTTGGGTTATTTCTTCAAGCTACCGAGAGCTCAAATATACTTCTATAAGTACGATCGTCTTCCCCATTATCGCCTGAACAGGATCCAAAAACATTGAGTTATCGTCACTAGGTATTGTACTTAGAATTGCAATTAGAATTGTACATTCTCTCAGTCCAAATACATACAAAGTACTGTATACAATATAACTAGATATGTATTATCCCACCAAGAATATAATTGTAGTTGTATGTAGATTTAGTAGCTTCTACGTATCCCTTACTTTAGTTTATTAAACTTTTCTTGATAACTAACATGTCAAACTGTCTTCACTCGAAAAATCGTTACCCTATCGATGTTAGAAATTGTCCTTCTACTAAATTTTAACCCAAATAACAGCCATCCAGTGACAATTGAACAGAATTTGCCGTCTTGACGTCGGAAAAGAATTCAGAGCTTTATTCTTCAACACTCGGCTTCTCACAAAATTAACTTAATTTAAAATTCAGAATTAAATCTCGACGAAACGTACATAAAAATAACAGAAAATATTCTTTACTTTTTAAATCTTAACATAATCCACTTAGTCGAATAGCTTCCTACGAGTGCCTAATGAATAGAATCGTTGGAAGCGTTATACGATATTTTGATGTGTAGCATACACCAACCAGCAAAACAGTTTGAGTTTGGTGCTGTGTAATCTGACTGCTTTACACTATTCAGATATTTTCGCCGTGGAAGCTGTTCCGTATCCCACGATACAGCGCTTCCATTAGGAATATGCATATACGAATTTATATTCGAAAATACAATCTTACCGATATTTTTCACATGTATAGAAATTTGTAATAAAATACATAATGCGGATATAATAAAATGTTAATTTTAAATAATTAAAAGTACTCTAAAATAATAACAAAATAAATGAAAAGAATCGCACAATACAGTGATTCTCAACCACTGTGCCGCCACTGCAAATATCCACACGTAAGCGACGTCAGACAAGTAGTTTAATCGGTTCTACGCGTTTAGAAAATACCTAAATCACCGACATCGTTTAAAAATCACTGTTATGACGTCACTGGTTGTTCTGCGGTACTTACCAAAGTAACCTTCTGCGCGGCAAAATTTCTAAATTATTAAAAGTATACCGTCACCGAAAAAAAGTTGAGAAGAATATGTATTTATACTTAAAATAAAACAAGGGAAGCGGCGTTTCCACAGCATCCATGGACAGCACGCCACTGAGTGATTCCTAATTACATATCATTTATAATATTGTATTTAGGATGCGGATCGTATAAATGTCAGACGAGTAACACAATCAACGTGCGGAAACCATTAGTAATTAACGAAGCTTTATTTGTAACGAATAAAGTACGAAATTAAATGAAAACGTTTGTGTATATATAATCTAAATTTTTTTAAAATAAAAATAAAAGGGATGAAAGGACAGAAATAATCCTTTCGAACAATTCTGTGCTTCTCTTAACTAATCACTTAAGTCTTTGGCATTATAGGCCACGGCACATCATCGAAAAATTTGTGATTTTCGATTTTTTCTTCCGTAAGACGTTCCTCGGGATTCTGAAATGAACAACAATAACAATAATTAATTATACTTGTTGCAACTTCTCAATTCAATTACCATACTTAAACTATATCAGAGAAATTGCAATGAAACAAACAAGTGAGGTGTGATACGACGATAACTTTTTAAATTTCTTAACAATAATTAAAATGTAATTAAGTCAGTTACTGAAAACCGGAATTTAATATGCGATTAACCGTAATGAGTTAATCGTCAAGAGAATCAGTTTTAAAAATGCTTTAAAAATCATTTGTCTCATAAAACCAATGATGGCGTACAACATTAATTGTAAAAAATGTTAGATATTATGATATAAAGTAATGTAAAACGTTAATATATAGAAATAAAACAACACAACATATAAGAAAACTATTCAAAAAGATTTTTTTCTCGTAAACTGTATAGTACAAATATCAAAAAATTAATTACATAAAACGCATTATAAACTTACTTTCTGTAACAAATCCTGGATCATTTGTTTCGCATCCTGCGGTAGTTCAAAAGGATACGTCAACTCCACTTGTTCAGCAACTGCAATGACATTTTGATATTAATCCTCGTTTCCTTTATTTCTTAACGACTTCTGAATTGATACTTACTTTCCACTTTTTCTGCTATCGGCAATGACTGGAAATCTTCAATGGTCATAATTTCTTCCAGGTAAATGTTCATTGGAGTTTTCCCAACGAATACCTAATATAATACAACTCCAAACGCCCACCAATCGCAGTAAGCGTCTGTAAACCATACATTGATTTCATTAATAAAAGAAGGAAATAAAAATCCATTAAATGTAAATAACATTTCTTACCGTATTCCTTCTGTTGAAGAATTTCTGGGCATAAATAGAACAGAGTGCCACAGAACTCTTTTGGACGGCGTTCGAACTGAAAAAATAATAATAAAATCGTCACGTGATAAGAAAAGTACAGTTGAAGAACAGAAAGAGGCGTACAGTACTTACTGTGCACAGGCCAAAGTCAATCAAATGTGCTCCATTGTGCTTATCTATTAAGATGTTGTTAGAGCTTATATCTCTGTGAATAATTTCTATCGGAGAAAGTAAAATAATTTGTCACACAGTGTATATATACACAAGGAACTTTATACGTATGAATATATTTAGATAAAGCACCTTTCTTGTGAATATAAATGATGGCCGAAGCAAGTTGTGCACCGATTGTCTTAGCTTGGGTTTCCGATAATGTTCCATTTATTTCCAAGAAATCTGTCAAATTCTCACCTTTCACGTAATCGCAGACGAAACAGTAACTGAAGAACACAAATAGTTTATTACCCGAAACACATAAGGTATTACAAATCAGTAATATCAAAAATCGTATAATTTACCTAATATCAGTTTCGAAGTTACCAATAAAACTGACAACGTGAGGGTGAGCGGAAGCACGGCGCCAAGCAATTCCTTCTGTGACAATATTGAATTCCTGTAAATTAAAAGTATACGAAATGTGAAATTAATATATTGTCTATTAGTTCTTTATTTAAAATTTTCGAAAAGTATTAACAACAATATTATTATATAAATGAACTGTGATTTTTCAGTCAAGTGTACACACTTCATGTGCCAAAGATAAAAAAAACGTATTACATTCTACCAACGCCTTTACAGACATTGTATTGTCTTTTGATAGAAACAAGGCTGATGCATACCTGATTGAATAAAATCCTTTGTTTCTTGATGGCTTTGACAGCGATTGCTCTGTCGGAATTTTTACAACGACCCACATAGACTGTGCCGAAAGTTCCGCTACCAGTTTCTTGGAATTCGTACTTCTCTTTTGTATTGTTTGAACTTTCAAATCCAAATTCAAAATCGTCCGATTCGCACTTCTATAATTATAAAATATTTTAGTTGCAAAGTTCGTTAACTGAAATCAGAAAAAAGCAAAGAAACTCAAGTGTTACCGATGAATCGGAAGTTTCTCCTTTTACGCAACAACAGCGCATCAGTTTACAGAATATACTTTTGAAAAATTGTTTAAATCGTCCAATTTTCTTGGCTTTGTTCACCTGCAATGGTGAATCTCTTTTGTAAGCGGAGAAACACCCATTAGCAGAAAAATCATTAAATTTCTACGGAAAGTCAAAATAATAATATTTGTTATTCTTAATACATATTTCAAAATCGAGTGAAGATCTGTTAATTGACTTCTAATTAAAAATTTTATTTGTAAGTTCATAAATGAAATTGAATAACTTACATTATTAATCCAATAATTTTGATTTTGCTGAACGTCAGGTTCAGCTCCATCACCTCTATTATAACTAAATTGATGAATTTTTAAATAAATATTAAAGAATTGTCATTGGTAAATATAACTTTTGATTAAATTTACCTCTCTTTCTTCATTTTTTCACTGGAAAATGGCAAACGAATACTTTCCGAACTTGTCATCATTTCGCTTTAATAATTGAAACAATTGGAAATTGTTACACGGAGAACATTATTGAAAAATGACATTAAAATTAACGTTGTTTTTTCGATTTATATAAAATTTTGTGATACACGTAATTGTGTGTGAAAACAATTTAAAACCTAATACGGAGTTTCTTAACTTTCTCTTTAACATTTACAATTGCGTGTGGCGTTATCTCTTATAATATTCCTTCGAAAATCTTTTATATTAAAGTTATAAAACAATTTATTATAAAATGTGGAAAAACTTAATTTTCTGGGTAGAAATGAGTTTTATAAGATAAAAATAAAAGTGTAAATACCAATAACAATCAAAATCTTTGTTGAATCCGACCCTTTCGAAGATATGACACACGACTTTTCTATCACCTCACACCCTCGACCTTTAACTAATAAAATCGAATAGCATCAACCTGGTAGTACCTAAACTTCTCTGCAAAACTATAGACATTTTCGATAAACGCACAGGAATCGTTTCCATGAAAGTGGGTGAACGAATTCATTGCTCATTCATACATACAAAAGAAACCCGAAGTTTTCCCATTTATCGACGTCTCCTGAGACCAAAAATGTATACACAATTTCGGGATTTGCTGGTTCTTTACTGATTGCCATTTTTTTTCTTCTGTTATATACAACCAAAAGGAATATAAAAATGGTTCAAAAGAATACGTGTCTTTACAGCAAACAAACTTTTATTTTTCCGGACGAAACACTAACGTCTTTATATTTACTGTAATCTTGAGAAGTGGCTCTGTTATATATAAAAGAAGCGCTTCAGTGTCCGAGTGTGTTAAACCATCGAGCACATGGCTCGCGCCTCAAGAATGAGTTAGCGACGTGGAAGTTTCTGGATTTTTTCGCATTGAAATAAAGACTAATTATCTGCAGAAAAAGCCCTTTCTTAAAACATTCCCATTGATTTTTATCGATGGCGGGTATGAATAAATCAAATCTGTCGTAACCTTTCGACAAACTTTGAAACACTGACGACCGTGTGGGTCAGTAAATGATTTTTTTTATAAATAGTTTAATTAATGTATAATATAACATAAAACACAAAAATTAGCTTTATATGTATTTATGTGTTCCACTTCATTTCCTAGTGTCAAATAGCTTTCACTAGGAAATGAACTGAAACACTTAAAAGTAATATACAACACAGTCACTCTTAGAACGAATAGATGTTTATTTCAACTTAATCTTTTTGGTTATTGCATGATTTGCATATTGTTGTTTATATGACAGTTAGTGTATTTTTACAAACAAATCGTTTGCATGTATTACACTTCTTGGCAGTTTTTGTCAAGTATTCTGCAACACCCAACGGTCTTGGTTTCATTGCGGGATCATTGAGTTTATTTGCAGTTTTGCTTATCAACATTACTTGTACGCCTTGTCTGATACAGTCTGCTCTCCGTTTAATTTGTGGGGATGTAATTAACTTGGATTGCCAATATATGCATAAAACAGCATTGAAAATATTATACGGTTAACGTTATATAGAAAATGCAAAAGATAATTAGAAAATACAAGTAAGCTGTATACAAAGTAAGTTTGAGACGTATGGTATATAAACTAAGTAGTACACGTAAGGAAAACGATAATTATGTTGGTGAAACGAGAGGAAAGTTAGGTACGTGATTGGAAAAACAAGTGACGTCAATTAGATAGGGTTATAGACAGTCTCCTTAGTTTTTGTATTGCACGGAACAGGGTTGTGCGATAAGTAAAAAGAATGTTACGATATTATATATTGATAAAACTATAAAAAAACTGTTTTAGGAACATATTGAATTATTACAATAGTTAAATTCGATTAATTTAAATAAAAGTATGGAGGTAGATGTTATTTGGCAATGTCTGCTGCATAAGTATTGTTATAAGAAAGCGCAATTGAAAGGAAGTTAAATGTTCTCCTATAAAGTTCTTGTTAATGTCTTCGGGATAATCATCTCCAATTAAAAAGACTTAAGTATTCAAAAATTGTACGTATTTTTCTCGACATTTGTATGTATGAAAGTATTTGAATATTTAATTTTTTAAATATAGTGTTAATACTTCATGCTGAAGAGAGAGACAATCAGATGTTTTTAAATGATACCAAGTAGTAACAGGATATAAAACTTTCTGTTGTAATTTTAAATGCGTAGTATTAATTAAAGTAGTGTAGAACTTTGTACTCATTTCATAAATACGAATCGAATTTTTAATTATTTTATATTTTTGGATAAATAAATTAACACTAAATTAATTTTCGAAATTCATATTGTGTAAATATTTGATGCTAATTATAGGAAACGACAGTTTGTTTTTAATAGCACGACATATTAAAATTTATGAGAAATCGATGACGTTTTAATTTAGAGAAGTGCTATTGTTGACACAATAAATTGATTGTTACGTCATTAAAATTGAACTGGAATAGAAACTCGAGCCAGTGTGTAGTTGCATTAACACGCATCACAAGTGTTAAAATCATTATAAAATTTGAAAAGAAATACGTTTATTTTCGTTAAAGGATAAAAATTACAAGCTTATCTAAAGTCAATGCTTAAGCTTCTACAAAGAGATAAGACAGAAAAGAATGTGGGAGGTGAGTACGGGACATTTCAATTGATTAAACCTATATAATAAGTTAATAATTGTAAAATTATTTTGCTAAAAATTCGCAAGTTTAATATATTTAAGCGCATAAATACATGAATATTAAATTTTCTTTTCTTTCGTATTGTGTATTGAGGCTATACCTTATATCGATGGAAAAGACAGCCTTCAAATATAATAAATTAAATTATATAAATAAATAATTCGATTTTTCCTTAAATATAATTTTTAATTTGTAATTTTTCTATCAATTACAATATAATGGTTAATAGTAATAAATTATTTTTAAATCGTACATCTTGCTTCTGATAGGCTTGATTGGTCCATCGATTGCTGATTAATACAAGTAGGAGAGAATAGGATGTTAAAGGAAAGGCCTGACTCAATGGGAAGGAAGGGGGATAGGTATGGTTAAGTATAGTATAATGTGGGGTGAGAATGAGAAGGAAAAGTGAGAGGAAAGGAGGGTCACGGATCGTCTGCCGGGAACCAATGGTGGAATGCAAATGTTACAGAAGGGACCGCGTGTGGATAATATACATGTAAGAGGGTTAGACGCGACAATTACCATTTGGTGGGGGACGATCTACAGGTACTGTACAACCATAACAACAGGAGCCAAGAGAAAGGTAGTAAAGTACAGTAAGAGCTGATAGATATCGATATATAATTCATTCAATTTACAGGGTAATGCTTATTGCAAGGGAAATACGTAGTACTGTTGTTAAACATAAAACAGCAGATAACCATAGACCAATGGTTTTACGTGTTTCAAAGGGTATAGTTACAGTGGTTATACATATTACAATGGTAACCTTATTTTACTGGATATTTAAATTACAGTTGTTGAACATGATAAGAAGGAGATCGATGATGCCATAGATGAACAAGCACTACTAGAAGCTACACTATTATAAGCTGAGTAACAGTAGGGTAATTCAGCAAAGAGGATATGGAGTTACAAGTTGCTTATGTTGGTCTGCTGGTGGTTCATAAGTTTAAGGTTGTGTACAAAGTTCGTAAAGGCATGAGTATATTTACTGTTGTTCATGAAGGTATTTAGATTGCAGGGCCAGTCTTGCCCGTCGTTTTCCACCAGTTATCAGAGATGGGAGCGGTGAGAAGTATGTTTAGTACAAGTAAAGATTAGATGGTGGGGGTCACCACCTTCTACACCGCAATCGCACAGACCATTGCTTTTCTTCAAGAAACGAGAAAGGTAGGCCCTGAAGTTACCATGCGCCGTCAGTATCTGTGTGAGAGCATGTGTAGTATCTAGATGTTTGTTAAGCATCCTAATGTTAACTTTAGGGATGAATCATGAGTGATGCGGCCAGTGTTTCTTTTATTCCACTCTTCCTGCCACCTGACCTTGATGATATTATAAAGATTGACTGCAGAGATACGACATTGGGAGTGACAAGTGGCTGCAATTCGTGGCAATATCCTTAGCTTTTTAGCTAAGTAGTCGGCTTTATCGTTGCGAAAGTGCTCTCTTATCCAATAGAAGTTTATTATGGTTAAGTTTTCAAGTGAGTATATATTAACTTGAGACTGTTTTTAATTACGGGGAGTTTTGCGTTTTCATTTTTTATTTGATGGAGGGCAATCCGGTTATCATTAATGCTGTTGATTGTTCTGTGCGGTAGCCATTGGATATCGGTATAAATATACTTTAAACAGTTGAAGATTGCGAGTGATTTTGCCCAGCTAATTGAGCAGTTGTTATTCAGTTTGTATACTGCTTGTCAAAAGTTCCTTTTTGAAGAGTCCTCGAGACATACAGAGGTACCTACATCATCTGACGTTTACGGGTCTAGGATCATACCCAGATATTTGATATTGTTTGTCCATTGGATTTTTTGATTGTTAATTTTAATAGACGGTCGCTTCTGGAGAGGATTCCCTTTGGGGAAAACCATACAATTACATTTATTGTAACTGAATATAAGCTTGTTTTCCTCACTCTACTTGTACACCAACTTCAGCAGAGTGTTTGTATAAGTCTGTAAGGTTTTTTGTAATTTTAATGGCTAAGCAGGACGACTGTGTCGTCCGCATAGCCTTGAATATATGGGTCTCCATTTAAATTTGTTCCTTTCGTGATGTTCAGTAGACCATTATATAAGATATTCCAAAGAAAAGGTCCTAATTTTAAACCTTGAGAACATCCTCTGGGGATGAATATATATAGTGGATTAATAGTGAATTTTACAAATCTCAATTACCATTACTTTCCTCTCTGGTAGGTAGCTGCAAAGAAGCTTTAGAATGTTGGCCGGCAGTTTCTTTCAACCAGAGTAGACAGAATGGCTAGCCACCATGCGTGGTCGAAAGCGCCCTTGAAGTCAATGGTGACCATCATGGTGTGCCTACCTGGAAGTTTTACAGTCTGAATATAATGGATGATTTTTTCATTAGCCTGGTGTGTACTCTTTCCTTTTCTAAAGCCATATTGGGCTTCATTTAGAGCTGCCTTATTTTCGAGATGGTGGAGTATCCTACCCGCCATCAGTGCATCCAGGACCTTCCCAATCACTGCTAGGAGTAAGATTGGGCAATAGCCGGAGGCTTCAGTCAGTGACGAGTTCTCATTTTTTTGAATGAGCCTAACGGAGGCTTTTTTCCAGTTTTGGTACCCCAGAGATAAGCGCTTGTTGAACAGTATGAAAAATGTGGTCTGAATGGCTGATAATGCATGCGTGGCCATCCTCCAATCGATAAGATCTGGGCCCGGGCTTTTCTTTATCCTTTGAAATTCTTTGCTTATTTCGTTTGAAGTGAATGGACAATGATTGTGAGTAGTTGTTTCCTTTTGGTTTTTTTCTCTTATGTTTTTATGTTCTGTAGAGTCGTTATTAGGATCATCAAAGGGAAAGAGAACTGAGAAAATTGCACTGTATGTCTCTCCCTGGTTGATGGTATGAAGACTAGGATTAGAGATGGTAGCCGGAATGGTAGAGGCTTTGTTTTTCTTAATTACTGTATAATATGGAATACTTCAGGGACCTTTTGAGTTAGAAGCAGTGCAAAAGTCCTTGCACGATTTACTTCTAGTGCGATTTATGAGAGTTTTATAATCTTTGAAAAGAGTTAAGTACGTCTGTTTAAAAGAGAGTTTAATGATGAGGTCTACCTCCGCACATAGCGCCTCTGCGCCGCCCGAACCCTTTTCCAGTTTGTCTCCAGTTCCTTGTTCCACCAGGGAGCCTAGGGCTTTTTAACTTTGATGTGGGTATCCGATGGAATGCTTCCCTTAGAGTTCATTGGAGATGTTCATCTGCAAAGTCCATTTCCTGAAGGGAGTTGATGCTGATGTCAGAGGGATTCCAAATAATTTTGATATTCTCCTCATAATGGTCCCAGTTTGTGATGTTACAGATATTGATGTTAACAGGGCAATTGGTGCCTGTTATCTTTGTGAGGATGTACGCATGGTCGCTTGCAGAGACCTGAATGCTGCAGTCGAAGTTAACGTTGGTAAATTTCCAGTTGCCCAGACATAGATCGATCCAACTAACCCGTTGCTACTGGAGAAAGTTGGAAGCGAGCTGACATTATAGGACTGAAGGTGCAGTCCTCTCATAAGATCACAGATAGCATAACCCCTTGGATCTTCTACTGGGCTGTGCCAGATCGGGGATTTTGAATTTAAATTATGAACAGGGTTAACAGGGAGTTCTTTAAACATGTCTCTGATTTCTTGGAGGGGAGCCTGTATAAAAATTTTTTAAATAACTTACATGTAAAATAAGTAAATGTGAATCGTACAGAAAACTTTAAAGTTATATTGTACTAAAAAGTTTTAATATTTGTATAAGTTTGAGTTAGTTATTTCATTTATTTCTTGGGGAAAAGTAAGGTAATGCAGTGCTCCTATTACATGAAGTATTTAAGTATATATATATATATATATATATATACATATACATATTTAATGTTAAATATTTATATTTCAGATTCCAGACTCAAAGTTAGCTACACTTGTGAAGGTTCGCAGTAATACAGAAGATATCGGTGAAGAGATATTGAAATCCTGGAAACCATTACTGAAAAGTATGGCCCTATTAGGATTGAATTATAACAAAAACGGTTTCACTCTTTTTAACATTATCATTTTGATTGTAATGAAGTGTTCCTTTTTGTTAAGTTTTATTAGTTTAATTTACAATGTTTACACAGTTACCAATTTTTTCACACTTGGAGTAGAATTTATCGTTTTGGTTTCAAACTTGATATCTTTGATATCTATTTATAATTTTCTTATTAATAAGAATAAACATTTTCGTAATATAAAAATGCTGCCTTTCGCTTCAAAATTAAAATTATCTTCTAATCGTGAATACAAAATTTTGCTAATTAAAGTAATTATTATATGGATTCAGCCTATAGTGAGCGAAGTAGTTTACATTACTCACTATCTACTCAGCGATAAAGAAATTAATACCCTACATGTAAACGAATTATTCGGCTATAAATTACCTAAAATTTCGTCATTTGCAATTTTCTCTATGTTTGAAACGATCTATATATTTTGTTTTTATATGACATTGAACTTTTTATATCTTTACTTTTCTTCGATATGTAAATTAACAGAAAAGTGTATTAACCAGTTGTCGCACAAGATATCTACGTGCGAAGAATTTGCAAAGGAAATATATTCGATTCCAAATATCTACATGAAAATAAAAGAAATAGTAGATGTAATCGAAGAAAGTTATTCCTCAATTTTGTTCTTTTGGTCATCTATTTTAGGGATTTACTTAACTATAAGTCTTTGCAATTTTATGCCTTCTTTCAATACAGATAGATTTGAAGCAAGTTTCTTATTATCTCTTTGTTGTTTTTCATTCATTTTATTTATTGATGTTTGCGTCAGTGCATCGAGAGTAACGGAAGCCGCTGTGAAATTTTCGTCAATTATCTATAAGAAGTCTCTGTCTTGTGTTGAAAGAGATATCGAAGGATATGCGTCTAGACTTTCGACGAAATGCTTGGAGCAATTGCCTTCGTTTTCTGGTTGTAACGTACTTAAAATAAATCGAGCACTAATTTTAACCATTGTTAGTTTAGCAGTTACTTACACAACTATTGTTTGTCAGTACACATAATTTTAAGGTTTGTGCTAAAAATAATACGGAAAGAATAACATTAGTATTATTGTTTTACACAATATTAAATCTTACATTAATTTTACACTCAATATGGAAATACTAATCCACTTATATTGCAAATATAAAATGTCATCATACTAGTTATTGTAAGATAAGACAACGTTTGTTTGTCAATTTAGAATTGTCACCTAATAATAAATTCAACTCGTGGTAACTTTCCTTCACTTCATTCATGTATAGAGAGATCGTTAAACAAAACAATTGGTGTAATAAGTTAATGTATTTAGTATTTATTATTGCTATACAATACGATCGTAATGTCGTTCCTCTGTGGGCTACACTCATGTGACTTGGCTAATTGTTGACGTCATAAGTTACGTTTTCTCTTTCGATGAATGGTCTGCCTGTGACGTCATTAGTTCGTTCCTGGAAGCTCCTCTTGTGTCCCCGCTCACTGTAGAGCGACATTACGATTGCACTGGATTATTCAAAATGTATTATATTTCAATATCTTATTGCTATAACATAATCAGTAGGATAGAATTAAAAGATTGGTATAATGATAATTTATATTGAGAAAGCAATACAGTACTATCTGTAACAATTTGTATTAAAATTAAATCATTATCTGTGTGTACCTTTGTTGTAATAATATTATTTTCACGCCGAAACTGAATTACTTGTAATTTAATTTGACATTGTCTGTGTTTTTGAAAGTGCATATTTGCATAAATTTAAGAATCCAGTTTTAATATTTGACTATAAGAATGGTGGAAGCAAATCGGGTGGACAATAGTCTTTTAATTTTAAAAAAATGCATAGAAGTCATTATTGAGCGTAGGGAAGGGTGTCCAACGAGTGTGGGACTCCAGCGTGTTTTCAGGAACTCAACATGCCATTCTATAAGTCATTAATACATATGAAAACTCTTAGAGTAATTTAAATATTAAGTACAGTATGCTATTTTCCATTATATAGTTTTTTTAATTTTCAATACGTCAACGTTTGAACAATAAATATATACTGTACAAAAGGACATTCAAAGCATACATTTAATAAAGATTTAAAAAAATCATTCAAACAGAGCATAGCCCAAAAATTTTGTAACTTGCAGTCACTCGTTAGGTTTGCAATTGTGAGACAACTTATGATCCACGAGTTACACCAGAAATTCTTTAGTGATAAGCATAAATTTTGATGACAAGAACTAATCACACGAAGAACACACCAGTAATTTTAGTGATAAGCATAATTTACTTTAATTTTTTTCACACATTTAATATGTAAACATTTTTCTATTTGATATCTACTTAGAATCTGAACAGAAATCTTTGCAGAAATTCAAAAGTATAATATAGATGAATGAAAAATACAACTGCTAACACTCGACTTTCATGAGATCCAAAGGCAAAAGTATGGTTAAAGCACCAAACTCACACATAATTCCGTGATCGAGTAGCTTACAATTCACATTATTATGTTATTTTAAATTTTACCGAACAAGTATTTATAAAAAGGACCCCATTGAAGACAACTGCCATTTACGGTAGTGCCCTTTAATCACATTTCCCTCTCAATTTTCTAGATTAGCACGCTTTCTGAAATAATTTCCATTAAACTAATTGTGTGTAAACAATGTAAATAACAATTGTTATCTGTTCGAATTTTTAACCAAATTTCTTACTGGCTTCAGAAATAACTCGCTTTTTACACGGGATTATTCATAAAATTGTTCTACTTTGCTGGTCAAGTGAATATCTTCAAAAGTCTACAATAGTATATAAAAAGTCGAGCCATACGTTTACTATATATTTATTTATAAGAGGAACATCTTGCAAATTGAAACTCACACTCCTAAGATGTTTAGAAGATGCTTGAAGAAAGCATCTCAGAACACTAGTTCAAATCATTATATATATTAAAAGATATGTTCAAAGGTTGTATAGCACATATCGCAAGTGCTCAATGAGAAGCTTTTAATACACGACACAAATCCAATTGATAGGTTGAATGTGTGCTGTAGTGGCAACTTCTATGCTTCCTGCTAAGGATTGCCTGTTCAGGAGTCGCCATGTTGAACACTAAAGTTGTCACGCAGAGGGATGAAATTTAGAGAAAGTGTTACTTCTCTTATGTCTAAAACTTATAATTGTAAACATGTTTATGTAAGTAAATCACGTCAAAACACGTCAGGAAATTTATACAAATGGTATTTTTACTTTCAAGTTATTTTAAACTGAACAAGCAATACAAGAAAGACATTTAATTTTGAATTACACATATAGATGAAACATCAGTAATCTGAAGGAAATGATATCGATTATCATAATGCAGTAGACTGAAGGAATATATTTTTTAATGTTAGGATTATTCAATTATAAATAATTGTCAAGTATAGTTCTGAATGTCTTATTTCATTTATGCTTATATTTATGGAGTAAATCATGAAGAATCATATCAGCAGCTTTCTCCCCAATCATGCAAGTTGGAATTGTTAGGTGTCCAGTTATTACAAATGGCATTATGGAAGCGTCCGCTACTCTTAGTCCTTCTACACCTTTAACTCTGCAAGATACGTTAAAAGTATTCGGCACTAAGTTGTTGCTTATCTCTAAAAATTTCTCGAGTACATAAATAAATATAAGTTTACATTAAATTAAAATATTAATATACGCGTACTAGGATTAGGAAACATGAGCACTGACGAAAAGGGGGATTATGTGCCCCAATGCACGGGTATCAATGGTTGATAAATGGCCCATTCGGTCGTCGTCATTAATATAAGAACACGCATTATATTTGCATTAACCTTTAATCTAAATGTATTATGATGAAAATGCTTTAATACTTCTGACGTTATTAAGAAAAAATAATTAACTTTTAATTAAACATAATTAAAATTTCAATGATAAAATTTATAAAATATCAGCAAACTAAAAGAAATACTGTCGACTACCGTAATACAGTAAGCTAAAACAATACATTGTTGAAGATTAGGATTATTTAATTAAAAATAATTGCCAAGTATTATTTTCGAAGTCTTATTTCATATGTGTTTAAGTTTATGGAGTAAATCATAGAGAATCATATCAGCAGCCTTCTCCCCAATCACATAAGTTATTTGACCAGTTATTACAAATGGCATTATGGAAGCATCTGCTATTCTTAGCCCTTCTACACCTTTAACTCTGTAAGATATGTAAAAATTATCAAGCGTTAAATTGTTGCCTACTTCGAAAAATTTCTAAATTACATAAATAAATAAAATTTTACATTATATTAAAAGATTAGTATATGCGTATTGAGAAGAGTAACATTTATTAATTGGCTTTAAAATTAACTTTTGTTAAGGACATATCCGTTACAGAAGGCTCCTTAATTTTGTCACTGTGTTTTCTTCTTGTAGATTTATCTTCGTGTTTGGTAAAGCTTATTTAAACTTTTACAGGTAAGTGTTGTTAAATATTTTAACACACTTCTCTTAGTAATGAAAAAGAATAGTGTACTTTTCTAACTTTTTAAACTAACTCTATATTTTACACTGGTCTTTTGTGTCGTATAGCACGGATTCGCACATGAAATATTTTCTTATATAGGAGATATATATATATATATCCTAGAGTTTAATGGTATATGAATGGAAAGACGATGTTGCTGAATGGTTCAAGAAATTGGCAGCAGATATCAAAACCCTATGGAAGTCAATTATGACTGTGTGGAAAAATAAAGAAAATAGCTACATCTGTTCTAACTATAATAAATTATTTTTATCTTTCCCGTAATTATTCCTTATTTCAGCACGGACTGCACATTAAAACGTGACTGATGTCTAAAAAGTGTTGAAAACAACGCCAGCTTCATTCATAAACATTCATTTCTTCAGAGAAGATAATATTTATTTACTATATTCATGAGAAGTACTTCCAAATTTTAAGAAAGATTGAATGAATATAATTCATAAATCATGTGACACTTTTTAAAATTTATAAACCTAAATATCATAACTGTTAATTATTCATAAATCATTACTTATATTCATAAGAATTATCAAACACTTACTTGAGCGTTGGATCAACTACGGTCGTAGGATCAGCATGACTTCCCATTTTACACGTTCCGCAATAATGATATATTGTAAATGGAAGTGTTTTTGCTAGACAAGAGAGATATTCGTCACTGAATCTCTCATAATGCTCGCAACCGGGTACACTCACTGGAAGGGGATAAACTCCAAACTTTTTCATAGCTTTCGTAGATGCCATTTTCAGGCAGTATTTCAAACCTAATAATCGAATTATTAAATTATTTTTAAGCTTAAATAATACGCACTGTTAGAAAAATCGCTGATGTCACGGGAAGATAAAACATTAATTTTATAATTTTGATTTAAAAAAAAACAATAAAAAACAAGAGTCGGTAAAAATTGCCGACTGTGATATGATTAGCGTATGATTGCAGTAAATTTACGTCGAAGTTTCTAACACTGTGCTTATAAGATATGCTTCGTTACAAAAAAATTATAATTATCTTACCTTCGACCTGAATTTTTAAGTCATTAGGATGCGAAAAGAATTTTAAATCGATGATAGGATCGTCATGAGGATCGCTGGATCTAATAGAAACGAATCCTCTACTTTTCGGACGTGTTGGATACGGTAAACATGATATTGTGTCAATCGATGTAAATGGTTCAAATATTGTTTTCCATACCTGAAAAATTAAAACTAATTAATAATTATAATGTCATAATTAATTAATAAATTTGTGCAATTATCAAGGCAATTCATGATTAAATGAAAGTAAAATTTCTATTTAAAAGCGAAACATCTATTCCTGTCAGAAGTTAAATCAATACTGTAAACAAGAGGTACAATACACTAAGATGGGATTTTACGAAATTCCTCCGCCGTGGGAGAGAGAGAGAGGATTAAAAATTAACCTGAAAAACTCGACTTCTACTGTACTATTTTAGCTGCATCTTTCCCTACTTCTTTGTTTATGGAATAGAAGCATTGACACTAAGAAGCAAAACTATCGTTTTGCTTTTTAGTGTCAATGCTTCTGTTCCGTATCTTCTATCTTATATTGTTAAAAACATAATTAGAAAGTCTGATAAATCAATTTTATATATTCAAATATTTTGCGGGTATAATGCAATTTAAATTAAACTTACTTCTTCGTTTACATTATACACGTGTCTTAAAACTGCGCCTTTATCAGATGCACCTGATAATGTAAGCCATAACACTTCAATATCTGGCCAATCAGGTTCATCGTTATATTTAGAATTTACAAATCCAATTGCTTCAACTGCTCCTAAAGATGTCAGTGGACCTGTAATAAAATAATAAATAACAGGTCAGATTTTGTCCATTTTTTCTGTAAAAATTTTGCATAAATTAATGATAATACATTGGTGACACACTTGTTTTACATGGAAATTTGTCTATAATGACGATTCCTCTGTAAACATGAGCGTTAGAATTAATTGCAACAGGTTTATTTCAATCTTACCTGTGCCATTTACTAAGAATTCATTATAATATGGTACTGTGACTCGTTCAGCAGAATAAGTAAAGGTTTTTACTCCAAATGTCATGCCAACTGTAGATGGCTGTTCTTGAAAATTACGCCCAACTGGTAAATCTGCTACAATAGGAATCTAAAAATCATAAGATAAGTTATATTTGCATAAAAAATAAAACTTTAGGCTAGAACAGTTATTACATCAAACTTCTCTAAAGTACGCTTTGGTCCAATTCCTGACAGCATTAAGAGTTTTGGGGAATTGAAGACACCAGCAGATACGATCACTTCTTGTTTGGCGTAAGCTTCGTACAATTCTCCATTGTGCTCGAACTCAACTCCATAGGCACGTTTATTGTGGATCAATATCTATAAATATAGAAATCTGTTTATTTTACCACATATTTAAACTATAAGTATAACACGTGAAGTTACCCTGTGAACAAATGCTGAAGTCAGGATCCAAAGATTTCTTCGACCTCGTACGGGAAATATATATGCTTGAAGCGCACCCCAACGTGCTCCTCTATTAATGGTTCCCTGAGGTGGTTGAAACACTGAAACATTTTACATATCATATAAGTAAGAATTAAAATAATGTTTAAAATGTATTTTGTCAATACACCAGGCATAAAAAAGCACGCTCTCGCGTAAGAGCATGATCTTTTATGCCTGGAAATATGGTACTTATTCCTAATATTTCCCTGTATAAGTAAGTACAGGTTAAGCATTCTTATTATTCCTTATCATTATTATTTCATGTTTTTTGGTTTATTTTCCGTTTAGTTATTTTTAGTTTAATATGAAATGCTGTACCTGTCTGTGGCTCTGCATTAAAATCTCCAACATTGTATCCAATTTCTTCGGCGGCTTTTAAGTAACCTTCTGTTATTGGCGCATGGAAAGGTACTGTGTTAACTACAAGATTTCCACCAACACCGTGATATCCTACATTGTATATTAAATTGCTTCATATTTTATAAATTTATATGATATATGGTCGTATATAATGCAGAAAAAAGTTTACCATTGCGTACATAACGATAATCTCGATTGTCTTCCATTTTTAAAAAATAAGGAAAAACATTATCCCAATCCCAACCTGTGGCACCATGTTTTGCCCAGTTGTCGTAATCTCTCTTGTTTCCACGCACAAATAAATTATAATTTAAAACTGTGGTTCCACCTAGAGCTTTACCTGCAACAATTTTATATTGCTGGAATGAAATAGATTAGTGTCAATTTTAAAGTGTAAGTTTATACTCTATAAATCCACTATTACAAGTTACTTACTCTGTTTTTAAGACCTTGAGCTATGGTTTTACTAGGCACACTCGTAAAATTCCAGTTGTATTTCGTTAGAGCTAAATTTAGAGGAAAAAGTGGAACTTGAGATGTTAATGGAACCATTTCTCCTGCTTCTAACAGAAGAACTTTAATGGATGGTAGTTTGGAAATCCTATTGGCTATAACTGATCCTGCTGATCCCGAACCAACTGTAGAAAATAAATAGTTGATACTGTATATAATGTTATAGAATAATATAAATTATATATTAATAAAAATTTATATTAAAGCATCACAGAAGATCAGTTACAGTTGCTATTGTGCATAATGTTCATGAACTTCAAGTGTTACTCTTTCCGAATGTAGATTACATTTAATCAGTGGTTTGTTTATTGATAATATAGTGAGTGTGTCATCTGTAATCAAAATATTTGTCGCTTGCTACCTTAAAAGTAGCGACTTTTGGTACTTCATTTAACGTTCTTTTTACTGAAATGTCATCCGCGTGTCCTGAACGTCACCATTACCGATTTGGTGTGTTTCGACTGCTAAATACACTCTTTGTAATGAACAGTAAATATCAAAACAGACGTCCACATACAGAATTTTGTAAGGAATTTTTTACATTTTGGGTGTTTTGACTGTTAGAACAATCGACAAATTCAAGCTCTGGTGTTGGAGACAAATGAAAAGAACACCGTGGACAAATAGGCTAAAAATAAGGATGTCTTAAACTTCATTAATTCGTATTAATTTAATATAGTTTCAATGAAATAGTAAAATAAATGGTAAAGTAATAAATACTATCTGATAAGCTGACTATGGCTGAGCATGGAGATGATTTACAGACAACGATTTATAAATTTAAGATAGAGGCAGAAAAACGTAAAATAAAATCTGAGGAAACGAAATGTATAACAGCGCATCAAAAATGTAATACATTTAAATCAGAGCTGGATACTAAAATATTGTATATAATATTGTACGATTTGTAACAAAATGTTGTATATAACAGTATTTGTGTTTAAAATTGAATAATAGAATGAACCTAGTAAGAGAGATTACACCAGAAGTATTAAATGCAATTAAGATGAGAGAGTTTTTAAACAGCGTAATTTGAAATAACAGGATTGTAGGAAAAAAACAAAGGAAAAGTATATATAACAGTAGTAAGCTTTTATCCTATATTGTCATATGAGATAGAAACAACACTTGAAATAGCAAAACCAAGAAAAAGTGTTAAATACACAAAAAATGAAGGTGTTGAAGAAAACACACAATTTGCCAAAAGTGTTCAAACGTTCCTTATTTCCGCAATACTTTGCGATTATATACAGAAAAATATTTTAAAATAAAATCAAGGCCTACCTATAATATAATCGAATACATTTTTATGCTCCGCACAAGTGATACAAAGCTGCAGAAACAAAACTACAGGAATATATTTTATATCCGACATGTTGTACTGTACTCAATAATGATAGAAATAAAACAGTCTTCGCATGTATATATATATATTGGTTACATAACACCGCATATTCAATCCTGTGATACTTATTTAAAATGTTATTTATTAACGGCAAGGAACTGCAAATAGGGCAAAAAAAACGTGTATCTGTTTTATTAAAATATATAGATTGACAGATTGTCAATAGGAAAGACCTCAGTTAAGCAACTTGGGCCTTAGGCAAAGCCGCGTAACATTAAAAATTCAACAGTATGTACTCAAATATACTCATCAGGATACTAAACAGCTATCTTTGTGTAAATTAAACAATACGAAACTACGTTAAATTCAACAGAAGATTTATAGAAGATATTCCAGAATGTCGGAACAAACTTTTAAAAATAGTATTCAATAATTTATTTAAAGTTGCAATGAATTAAAGTGTATCAAGCATGTAACTTGTTACACTCGTTGAAAGAGCAATGGTAGAAAAACAACTACTGTCTATGATGCAAAAACTTGTATTATAAACAAATGTTAGTTTCCCAGCTCTTATATAAGTTTATAACAGAAGGAAAGTATTGGGTTAGGACAAAAAAGCGACCCCCAAGTTTTTACATTTTTGTACTCAGGACACTTTGTAACGTCGAGAAATGAAAAAGGGGTGTCTTTTTCTGTATATCTAGATGTTAATGTGTGTGGGGGCACGATTTTGTTTACGAGGTTTAATAACTCTAGTGTTTTTTGCAAGAAGGTTTGTCTATTATGGGAAATGATGCTATTAAATCTTGGTAGTTAAAGGTACAGAGGGTCGAGAGTTAGGAGTGTCGTATCTCGAGTGGGGTAGGAAGACTTTACTCGTTATTAGCATTTATAATATTTTTTAAAACTCTCCTCTTCCCTCAAAATTAAGCTATTTGCTATTTTATAGACAACGACACCTCTATATTAAATTTTTTTTCCGGGAAAGTTACGCAAATTCTATTTCGACATCGAAATATATTAATACAGGAAAAACTACAATCTGCTATATAATGTTTAATTAAACATTTCACTAGAAACTTTTAAAAAAATGTTGCAGTAATCTATAACATAACCGTATTATACAGGAAAAAATTTAAGATCACGAAAAGTAATAATTGATTTTGTGAGATCGTTGACATCGCCCAAATTTAGCAAATATTTTAAAATTTATGAATGAATCTCAAACACTGTGTTAAAGAGATAACAGACTTATCAAACTGCTATTGTTGACATCAAAATGACAGTTTTTAACAACAGAATGCGACTTCTGTTGTTATAGAACAGACAGACAGATGACAGTTACATTCCGTCCTTCCGCCGGCTTACCTGTCCTTCCATAATTAAAATACTGTAATTACTTTATATATACATACGTATACATATATTAAAAGACATGTGAATAATACTGTGTAAAACAATTTACACATAATTTCCTCTTCTAAGGTTTGTGTATGAGGGTTATTTAAATATTATTTTACTTATTGTTATATTTACCTGATGTCTAAGATTATATTTATCGTTAGTAAATAAACGAGACAAGGAAATATTTTTCTTGTGTAATTACGTCACTCGACATTTATCTTTTGTAGAAATGCCTGGAGCAATTATTATGAAGAATGTAAATCACCGTACAAAAAATGTAAATATCAAACGTGTTCTTATAACCACAGGTCATTAATCCAATTAACTGGAATTATTTTCAATATAAATAGTTAATTTTTCACTTAAGAAATGTTTTAAAATTACTAATCCCTATTAAATTTTTACTCTATTTTCTCCTTATTACTAACATTTAAATTCATCTTTAGATACGAGCGTGTCTGACTGAAACGTTGTTATATCGAGATAAACTCTTGATATAACGACGTTCTTCACTCATAAAAATTGATAACGATCGAGAGTACAATCGAGAATTTTAAACAGGTCGTCATTTTGTTTATTATATATATTTTATTAATATATACTAATGATAGAATTATTATTATTATTAAGGGCGTTTTCATTACTGATAACGATATAATTTATACGAATTTAAAGATTACTGAGCGTTAAACTCTTTTAACTTCAGGTGATGATGATGATGATAATCTTTCTAATTCGTGCTTCTTGCATGTATGATATACTTGACATTTCCATACGCGTACTAAATGTGTAATATAAATAATAAAGAAATATTGGAATATTTATTATATATAATTAAAACTTTAATCATAAAAAAGGCGCAACAAAATCAATACCCTAAAGACAATACTCTTCAACGTTACGACTACTCAGTTATAAACAAAGGTGAAGTATTCTTTTCAAAGTGTTTTTTTTTATTTGTGTTTATGTTTATGAAGTAAATCATAAAGAATCATATCGGCAGCCTTCTCCCCAATCATCATAGTTGGAATATTTGTGTGTCCACTTATCACAACAGGCATTATCGAAGCATCTGCAACTCTTAGCCCTTCTACACCTTTTACTCTGTAAGATAAAAAAAAAGATTATTAAGCATTAAATTGTACAGTAAACACACCTTTAGTTACTAAAATTCTTCAGAAGTATTGCAGTAACAAATATTATTTACAAGGTTTCAATAAATTATTACTTAAACATTTCAATCCCACATTAAAGAAAGAAACATGGATGTAAAGCACAATATATGTGACAGTCTTTTTCAGTTTATGAGTCATTGTCAATCTTTCATGAATACAGCATACATTCAAAAATTTCTTAAAGACTCACTTGAGTGTTGGATCAACCACAGTCGTTGGATCAGCATCACTTCCCATTTTACACGTTCCACAATAATGGTATATTGTAAATGGAAGTGTTGTTACTAGACAAGCGAAATATTCGTCACTGAATCTCTCGTAATGTTCGCAACCGGGAACACTTACTGGAAGGGGATAAACTCCAAATTTTCTCATCGCTTTCGTGGTTGCCATTCTTAGACAATATTTGAAACCTATAAATGGAATTGTTGAATTATTTGTTAAATTTAAACGATTTAACACATTAAACGTTGTCACAAAATTTATGATTATCATTATTCACCTTCAACTGCAACTTTTAAGTCGTAAGGATGTGAAAAAAAATTTAAATCAATAACAGGATCGTCATGAGGATCGCTCGATCTGATTGAAACGAATCCTCTACTTTTCGGACGTGTTGGATATGGTACACACGATATTGTGTCAATCGAAGTAAATGGTTCGAACATCGCCTTCCATGCCTGAATAATAATAACAAATTTATACGGTAATTATAATGTCATGATTAATAAAGCGACAAGTAATACATCTATGCAATTATTAAAGCCATGCGGCATTGCGCTTAGATGGAAATTCTATTTAAAAACAAAAAGGCTGATCCTGCGGGTAAGCTCAATCAATAGAATACAGTAAACAAACAATACATTTCCTGGATCTAACGGTAATGAAAAAGGTAGATAAATTTGAAATTATGCAGAAAAGTTGATTTTATGTCTCTATAATCTCGTCTTTGTCATCTACATATCCATTACATTACGTGAAAACCACATTATTGTAAGGAGCAATTACTGACGTCAAACAATTCAGGAATAACATAGAAAAACTTTAAATTCTTTGGATTTTAATGCAAAACGATACTTATTTAATATTTCAGGATGGGGTTAAGACTAACAAACGAAATTTGACATGGTGGCTTCTATATGCGGGGCATTGATGCTATTAAATTTTGGTATTGAAAGGTCGAGAGAATGAGGAGGTAGAGAAAATCACGTATGACCAGCGGAGTAGTCCTAATGAAAATTTCATTTGTTATTACATTTACAGTCTTTTGTAAAACTCACGTCTACTCTCAAAATTAAGCTTTTTGTCATTTTACAATAATTAAAAATATAAAAATTTTATAATAAAATCTGATAAAAGATGGCGCCACATACAATTCCAGTTTTTGCTTATTAATAGCGAGGTTGAGGTCGAAGTTTTAAACGCGAAAACGTGTACGTCGGACGTTCAGCGTCGCTTTCCTGTAAGCCTAGAAGTTTGACAATGGCGTTTGGAAAGTCTCGACATTCCAAACTCCATTGTCAAACTTCTAGGCTTGGAATGTCGAGACTTTCCAAACTCCATTGTCAAACTTCTAGGCTTACAGGAAAGCGACGCTGAACGTCCGACGTACACGTTTTCGCGTTTAAAACTTCGGCCTCAACTTCGCTAACAATATAAAAATTACTTTTTATAAAACACTTATAACAGCCGGTAAAGTTACGAAACTCTCGTTTCTCGAATTTTTTAAATTAAATAAATTTTATTCCTATTATACAGCCATAAAAATCTAGACATTTATGTATTATCAATGTGGAAATTGAACAACGCTGAAAGGACTTATTCTATCGTATAATTACTGGTTTGCCTCTCAATCATGCGGCTAATATACCCGTTACATTATCTAAGTTAAATTCCTTTTATGTTGTGATATGAATTATATTTATTGTGAAATAAATATAATTTAATAAAAATAAACAATATTTATTTTTTATAGGTATATATGTCAAATGATATGTAAAAAGAAAAAAAAAACAAAGTTAAAAGACCGAAAAATTAACTTAAAAATTCAGAAAATAAGCTTAAAACAGAACAGCACCATTATTAATGCTATTTTTTTTTTTTTTTAAATTCTTTCTACCCTGTGGGCACTAAGAGGGCCTCTTTTAGAAGGCCCATTATGGGTTCGGCCAGGCCCACAATGGGGCGACCGGGTGGTAAGGGACGGGGCCCGACGTATCCGAACGGACCATCCCCCGAAAAATTCCTGGAGATTATTCGACCCGTTCGGATTCGATCCCGGGTTCCCCAGAGCGGTAGGCTGCCACCTTGACCGCTCGGCCTATTGTTATGGTCTTGAATGGAAATCATTTTCATTTCAAACAACTCTAAACAGTGACGCATTATCTTATAGACAAAAAAAAGAAGAACAATTGCCTTTACCTCCCACCAACAGGAGGCCTAAACCAAATTTTTATAAGGAAACATTTCCTTTAAAAAATTTCCACACAGAAAAATGTCTGAAGTCAATACTGTACACAGGGACCCTAATTCAAATTATCCTGAGCCCCTTGAAGTTATAAAGCAATTATATAAATTTTACGTACGTATTTATAAAGCAATAAAAATCAACTTACTTCGTCATTAATGTTCATGGCGGATCTGAAAATTTCACCTTTATCGGATGCCGCCGATAGAGTAAACCATAAGAGTTCAATATCTGGCCAATCAGGTTCATCGTTATATTTAGAATTTACGAATCCAATTGTTTCGAGTGATCCTAGTGTTGAAAGTGGACCTGAAATAATACAAAAAAATCATAAAGTATTTGAAAATATTTGAAAGTAATGTATAAGGTATTTATCTCAAACTTACCTGTGCCATTTATTAAGAATTCATTATAATGATCTACTGTAATACGTTCTGAGAGGTAAGTAACTGTTTTAGCTCCAAAAAAGAAACCGAATGAAGATGGATGTTCGTGAAAATTACTCCCAACTGGCAAATCCGCTACGACAGGTATCTAAAATTTGTTTTATAAGTTATATTTGTGTAAAAATTAAAATTTTAGGCTAGAACAGTCATTACATTGAACTTCTCCAATGTACGCTTTGGCCCAATTCCTGACAGCATTAGGAGTTTTGGTGAATTGAATGTCCCAGCAGATACTACCACTTCTTGTTTGGCATAAGCTTCGTACAACTTTCCGTGGTGCTCGAATTTAACTCCGTAAGCACGTTTGTTGTGGATTAATATCTATAAGTATGAAAAGTGTGTTCATTTATTCATTTTTACAAACCATCAGTTGAAGATGATTAATATGACTTACCTTGTGGACAAATGCTGAAGTTAGAATGGAGAGATTTCTTCTACCGCGTACAGGATTAATATATGCTTTAAGAGTACCCCAACGTGCTCCCCTATTAATGGTTCCCTGAGGTGGTTGAAACACTGAAACGTTTTATACATTAAACAAATAGGAATTAAAATAGTGTTGAAAATATACAGTGTGGTATGCTAGAATTAGTGATTCTACAAAGAAATCTTATTACTTCAGAAATTTGAATAACGAGTATAACCTGTGATCGGTCAAAAATAACAGAGAAAGCTGTGATTATATATTTTAAACAGATTTTGGCAATTTTATACACATATAATTTTTAAACAATATAAATTTGGTAAATATAATTTTTACTTTTTGACTAAAAATTGTGTTTTATATTTCAAATATAGTAATATATAAATATAATAAAATATCATACCTGCCTGAGGCTCAGCATTGAAGTCTCCAATATCATATCCAATTTCCTTGGCTGCTTTCAAATAACCTTCTGTTATTGGTGCATGAAAAGGTACCGTGTTAACAACAACATTTCCGCCAACACCGTGATAACCTGTATTGTATATAATTCTTATTAAATTACTTTACGTTTTATACTAAATATACATAAAGTAAAAATAAAGATTTACCATTGTGTACATAACGATAATCTCGATTATCTTCGAGTTTTAAAAAATAGGGAAAGACACTATTCCAATCCCAACCTGTGGCGCCAAGTTTTGCCCAGTTGTCGTAATCTCTTTTGTTTCCTCTCACAAATAAGTTATAATTTAATGTTGTGGTTCCTCCTAGCGCTTTTCCTGCTACAATTTTATTTTGCTGGAAACGAATAAAGTCGATTATATTATATATTTACTTTATTCTCTAAAAATGTTTTATTACAAATCGCTTACTCTATTTTTAAGATTTTGACCAATAGTTTTACTAGGTACACTCGTAAAATTCCAATTGTATTTTGTTTGGGCTAAATTTAGAGGAGAGAATGGAACTTCAGATGCTAAAGGTGGCAGTTCTCCCGCTTCTAATAGAAGAACTTTAATCGATGGTGGTTTCGAAAGTCTATTGGCTATGACTGCTCCTGCTGATCCCGAACCAACTGCAGAAAGTAAACAGACGGTCGAATTTATATTATTCTAAATATATGTCTTTAGTACAAATTCTCTGTAAGTAACATTTGTAATAGTTGTAAAGAAAGTCTTGTGTCATTGATATTACGCTTCATTGTGTGAAATAATCAAATAAGAAATAATTGAATTAACGTAATTTCTTGTCTCTACCGGAAGTTCTTATGTAGTTAAACGGGGCCACTTGCCCCAAATTTTTCCAGATATGGTATCCGCTTTCATTTATCTAACTCCGTTCTCAAGATTAAGGGCATGCAGGTCTGTCTGCCCTTAATCTTGAAAAAGCAAGCGACAATGGGAATTTATATGTCTACAATTTTATCAAATATATATCTAACAATACCGCAATGTCTTACAATCGCTTAGTTTTAGAATAAGCAGACAATAACGAAAAATTATCATGATTTACGAGAATATAATAGCAATTTCAGTAGACTTGTGTAATATATAATCATTACTCATCAAATTTAAGTAATAATAAATTATGAATTTATCAAATATAAATATTAGTAAATTACATAGCAGCACACACAATTAACATATACAAGATATTAGCTAATATCTGTATTAAAACTACAAATATTTTTAAATTTAACACAGAAAACATTTAAAAATAAAATCAAAAAACGTACCTATTATATAATCGAATACATTATTATGTTCAGCATAAGAAATACAAAGCTGAATTAATAAAACTATAACAATATATTTTATATCCGACATATTGTGCTCTATGATGTTCCAAGTAAAGCAGCCTTTATATATCTTAACTGGTTACTTAACACTTTATATTCAATATTGTGGTATTTATATAAATTGTATCCTATTAATGGCAAGGAACTGAAAATGGGGCAAAATCGACATGTAGTCTATTTGTTTTATTATTAAAGTACAATAAGTAAAAGCATGGTTGAACACCGGCAGCCTAAGGCAACACAAGTGTATATTAAAACGTATATAATCAAGTAATTGTGCGTAAATTTGTCAATAAAAAAAAAAAAGAAAAAACTCCGTTAAACTCAAATAAAATTATATAGATTTAAATTTCACTCGTCATTATTATTTGAATAAGCAAATTAATGTATTAAAAACGGTCGGGTGTACTGTTTTAATATAATGTATTAAAGTTTAACCTGGCTTTGAAATGGCTACACACTTCAAGCTGTGTCACATAAGAGACTAGTTATCACTAGTTTATCTATAATGTAAAATAAACGTATTATTACTTTATTAATTTACATATAGCCTATGATTAAAAATCAATTGAAATTCAAGTCATTATTGAGGTCCGAACTCTTGTCCTACATACTGTCGCCGATTATAGGTAGGTCTACGTCACATTATATAACTATATTATATGTTAATAACTATTAAAATATCTTTAAACGAATTTTTTCTTTCACTTTATATTCAAATTAAAATATACAATTTATCAATAATAAAAGCAGAATTTAAAATGTAAGTTAAAAGTACGGGAATATATTTTAAATAAAAGAGCAAAATTATATTTAATTTGATAATTATATTTATATTTAGCAATAAACTTTTAATTGAAAATAATTAAATAATTTTTTTTTTAATCGAGTAAAATATGCAAAAATTGGAATGCAAATTAACTTCCTTTGGCATTCAAGCAGTTATTTCTTTAATTTACAAGTGTTTAGCGTGTGAATTAATTTATAATCGAGAACGAATCAATTAAGAAAATTATTTTTTAATTTAAATTTATAAAATAATAGTAATTTAGTAACGTGATGTAATATACAAATTGATTGTATTAGGATTTAAAAGTAAAAATAATAGTAAGTGTTGTTAAGTGTTGTCAAGTATTATTAAGAAGGCGCTTAAAAATAAAGGCACTTAGAACTTATTAGTAAAAAAAAAAAAAAACAAGGTCTCTCGAATCAACAGTGGAAAGTTAACATTATAATCACATCTAATTGTGTCATTTTACAGAAGAAATAATTAAATTAAATGTTATTTTTTAAACAAGTACAAGTAGATGTTTAGTCATTGGTACCTTTAGGCATTTATTCAAACAAATCACTTATTTTTATGATTGTAAGAGGAATATTAAAAGGAAATATACAAAATGAAGTTTATTATAATACTAAGAATAAATATAGAATGGAAATTGACATTTATTTTAATATAAAACTTTAATAAGAATTTCCATATGACTTACAACAGAATAGTCGAAACGACAATACACTTCTGTTAGGAGAATAGTAACTTCTATACGGGAATTTATTAATTTTCCTTGTTATATGAAGTATTTGTTAGGTCCAATTTATTTTCAGATACGTAAAAAAATGCCTTTATATAATATAATATTAAAATTCTAATTCGTAAGCGTAAAATATATGTCACAATAGAGATTTATTTGAAATAAGAGGAAATGTTTTTATCTGTAGTTCAAATATAAACTTTATAAGATATAAATGTAGGCATTTGTAGTTTTTTCTAGTATATTATCTACTCTGCAGTCAGAAATCACTTTCCCTACTTTGAAATTAATTATAGATTCTAAGTTTTGACCTCGACACACTCAACAACATTTTACCTTTTACCTTTATGTAATTGTTGTTTATATATAAAGATTTTTCTAGTCTACATCCTTAACACAGATACATTGTGTATACTTTAATAAAGGCCAAGTTCATCTATTATCGTAATTATTAAATATATAGTCCTATATTATATCTATAATTGATCATAGATGTATTTAATTACGTTTTTATGAATTTTGGGTATTAATTATTGTTAACAACGAAAATTTTGATGATTGCAGAGTTGATAAAATAGTTTATTTTTTATATTTTAAATTATTTTTCCTCTAATATAAAAATAATATGTATAGATAAAGAGATACAAGAGTAGTAACTGACCTAAATATATAATTTAAGTCGTACTGACTAAGTATCGATACAAAGTTACTATTTATAATAGACTATATAAAATTATTTCTATTAATTTTATTATTTTGGTAAATTAAAATAATAGGCTAACAAAAGGTTAAACAATTACTGTTCTAAATAATGATTAAGCTATGTTAGCGAATTTTAATATGCTTTTAGTGTTCTTCACAATAATTATGTTGATGTGCGGTGTGTATGTTTAGATTTAAAGAATATATATTTATTATATAGTAAATAGTGCTTATTTAGATAATATTCACAGCTCATGTAATTACTTTATTAATTGTTTCGTATATTTTTTAAATGAATACCTTCTGAAATTATAACAAAAGATGGTAAATAGATTAGAAATTAAAACTACAAACGAAACTTTTAATTGGGTCAGTTTCCACCTTCTTTTTTGTGGACCAATTATTGTGAAGAATGTAAATCATTGTACAAAAATGTATATAATGAAACGTTTCATATATCCACAGGTCATTAATCCCATTAACTACATTTATTTTCTATAAAACTAATTAATTTTTTACTTATGAAATGTTTTAAAATTACTAATCTCTATTAAATTTTTATATCATTTTAACCTTATTACTGTCATTTAAATTTACACTTGGATTCCTGTATGTTAGTAAATTGATATAACGATCTTTGAGTCAGATACACTCGACTGTTTCAATAATAAAAATTCATAATGATGGTTGATGTACAGTCGCGTAACACAGGGTCCTTTACCCATGTAAACAAGTAAACGAAGGAAAAAAATAATCAAATAAATGCTGAAAGTAGTTATGTATGTGACACATGTATTTATATATATGTAATGTATGTATATGTAATAAGTATGTGTTTTGTACTGTACATGTACTGTACATTCATATTGCTAGCACCTACATTTACACTGGTACAGGACTTAAGGACTTTAAAACACAAAGCAAAGCTCGAAGCCTTCTTTCTGTAATGATGATTATTTTTTCGATTTATTATCATGACGACATGCTTCATCCAATACTTGCTATAGTTGTAGTCTGGTAATGTGCACTTTATTCATATCTTGAGTCTTATTCTGCTTCCACTATTCTTATGCTACATGTTTCAAAAGTTTCCTTTATTTAGTTCCTTTGTTCTACTTTTTTAACCAGTTTTATCAGTTTTTTAAGGGATTTCAAGTATTTTCAGTCATCAATAACTTCATAAGAGGGAAGTTTTCATGATAACTTTTACATTCATCTGACATAGCCTAAAGATTCTTCTCAGTGTCCAGAGAATAAGTATGAAAAATTTGGTGCAAATCGGGCAAAATTTAAGGCCTGCTTAGTCTTCATCTCATACTCTGAATATTTTAAATTTCATCCAAATCGGTTCATTGGTCTTGAAGATATTAATTAAAACAGTTTCCAATTTAATGAATTATTAATTATGAAATTACTTTGTCAAATAATTTGACACTAAAGTTAACAGTTCCGATGACTCAGTACATCAGCCTGTGTTTTATTTATAAAGTTCCACTGTACATAACTTATTATGGAGCAAATTCTATGGTTATTGAACCGAGAAGGCTATTGGCAGTCTTACATGATATTTTTTATTATAGAAATATTTATCAATTATTATTATTATTTTTTTGTTCTTATGGCTATTTAGGCGTTTAGTTTAATGAACGAGTGAATGATTACTTGAAATTTAAATTACATTCTTGTCACGAATTTAAAGTTCGTTATATTGAAAATATTTTGGGTTTCTGAAGTGTTTCCATATAAACGAACTGACAGGAGAACTTGCAATACACCCAACGTGACTTTGAATGGATAAGGTGAAGGCCGGTAATTTAGTTTTGAGGATTTAATTCAGATGAGGAACAGGAAAGGTTTTGAATGTTAATCACCTGTTAAACTTCGCGGTAATTATTAATAATTATTCGATTTTTTATAAAATATTTGGATTTAGAATTATTTTGAAAATGAGAGGTGGAGAAGAAACACTAAGCCCACTGATATTTCCTCCTAGAAAACACTATATATTTAGATATTGCAAACACTGATTCAAACCTTCCTAATCATGAGTTAGAGATAATTAATATGAGAATAGTGTGTCTTTGTATTTGATCCAAGACGTATTGGGAGTATTATATATGTCAGATTCGTTCCACATGAATCGCTTATACCATCTTATAGCTAGTTGCAGATTACACCTTGTATGATTGACCAAATTTATCGATCACGAAAGCTTTATGTGCTGGTACTACTGATTAATGAATCAATCATTCTTAGTGTATTTCCTTCTCCATACTACTTTGATAGCGATCTACAAAATGTTCCATATAGTTACTTACAGATAACAGTTTTTACTTACATATGATATAATTATGAAAGAACTCTTATCTAACATGAAATGTGTTAGATAAGAGTTAAATTTACATTTAAATATTTAAACAATTCTTTTTCTTCATTATCAATACTCTTACACAACTTTTTCAATAAGTCTTACGAAATAAATGACTTCTTACTGATTTCTTTTAAAGCAATACCCAGTCTTATTAATATCATTATATCTTTTGACAATACAGTGGTGCCTCGTATAACGTACTTAATCCGTTCCAGGTGCACGTCCGTTAAGTGAAACGTCCGTTATACGAAACGCATTTTCCATAGAAATACATGTTAAACAGCGCCCGATCCAATAGGTGCGAGGCCCGATTGAATTTTTTTTTTTTTTTTTTTTTTTTTTTTTTTTTGCGGGGCCCCTCAAACTTTAAATAACAAAATTAATTAACTGTTAATTTACATATTGAAATATGTTGTTTTATTTTTAATAATAATATACCTAGATATTTATTTTTGTAACGTACTATTTTTAAATATATAAATTTTGACGTGATGCGGGCCCCTTCAAGCGCGGGGCCCGATTGGCACCAATCGCTCCAATCGCCTAAAATCCGGCCCTGATGTTAAAACATCTAATTCGTTCCGCCAGCATAAAATAACCGTACTGTATTATTAAAAAAATGAACATGGGGTGCGTTCTTTTATTCCTCCGCGTAACTCCGCGCGAGCGACATCCGTTTAAAAATTCCTGCGGAACGCGTTCCTAAATTCCGGTGGGAGTGCACGTCGTCGAACGGCAAAAACGGCCGCTTGTAGCAGTAGTTTACGGTGGAAAGCAACTAGGCGTCCTCCATGGCTAAGAGTAGTTTCGTTTCCGGGTCCATTATGTGGTTTTATGAATGAAAATTTAGAAATTGTGAAAAAGCGCGAGTTAGTGCACGCGGTGAAGTGTCTTTACGAATTTTTTTCGAATGGTAGCCGGCATTCTAATTTTTTTCGTGGCTATTTTGAATTCTCTTTTAATAAATAATCTATTTTATGGTTACAATTTTAACAATCGGGGACCCTTCTTTTTGCCCTTAAAAGCTCATATTTTAGAATTATAGATTCCTCCATCACCATACTATCGATAGTGCGGGCGCTGCCATCTTTCTTTCTTTCACCGTCGTTCCTAAATGCCTACAAACAGCAGCGCACTCCCGTAGTAGCGGATACGCAGAGCGACTGCTATTAAAGAACGCACCCGTGGAGCAGTCACCAATTATGCCGGAAAGTCCGTTGTTCGCAGTCAGTCCGTTGCTCGAGTCACGTAACGGACAAACAGAAAGTCCGTTGTTCGCAGCGTCCGTTATTCCAGGCGTACGTTATACGAGGCAGCACTGTATTCGCATTTTGATATTCTACAAGAATATAACGATGATTTGAATAGAATAGGTGAAAATTTCTTACTATATTTCACAAACAATGATAACATAATATAAATAAAATAAGATCTGGTACAATAAAAATATCATTTTCATGTAAATTTCATAAAAGTTTATTTTTGAAATAATGTACGAGTGCTTTTAAGCACACTTGTGCTTTATTTCGATCCATCCATATTATAAATACCGTCTTTCCTTATATTCAACCATATCAGCAGTCTTTCCTTTCACAAAAATTTCTCTTTTCGTAATGTTTTATTTTGCTTACCAGACGAAATTTTATGTTATATAAGCCACTGTCAGGTATTTGAAACTGTATGAAAACAAACTAATATTGAATTATTCAAATACTGTATAGAAATACAGTAATTCTGAAACAAAAAAGCAAAATTAATCATTCTTATAATTCACTTGGAAACGTAATAATTGTTCTGATACTATTATTACAAAAGCAATAAAAATGATTGTTATATTCTACGAAAATTTGTTTAAGAATTTTTATCTTAGAATGTTGTAGGGCCGTTAGATTCCCAGTGAAATAATTTCGTACAGTTGTTGAGTGCCCGGGAGCACGCTTACATCTGACGTGGAACCCGAAAATTCAAATACACGGATTGTTAATTTCGTTACGTAATTGATATGACACCTATTTTTACAGGGTTGCTAAGTATTTAGCAGCAGTTATACCACAAATCTGATCCAGTTTGGAATGCAATAACCTGTCTTCGGCCTCAGGTAAGTATAAATCCATCAATCGGAATTTTAGACTTAGAAAGAGGTAAATGAATAACTAAAAAATGGACTGACGATCTTTGAAGAGGAGTGGTACAAGGATAGAAAGACATTGAAGTTTTTAGTCCATGATTCAACCCAAGGTCTACTGTATTAAAGGGGAAGAAGAAGTAGTAGGAATTTCATTATTTAAGATTGGACGATTTCATCAGTTTCATTACAACAAATCCTTACAAACAGCTTTCACGATAACATTCACAATTGAACCATTATCTAGTTTATTCGTCTCATCCAATCATTTTTATACCACGCTTCGTTACCGTAAACGACATCGTCACATGATACCAACACTGCTTCCCAAAATCTAACCTTTATGTCCTCGTTCTGGAAAGTGGAAACGTCACTCGATGTTTTTGAGTGGTGGCTAAAGTGACTCTGGTATACAAATACTTTTTTCCACAAATATGAAATAGATTTTTGTCTGCATCAAAATCTTCCTAATGGTATGATTTTTGTCCTAATTCTTTGTATGTTACTATTGTTAATAAAATAATTACGTTGTTCAGATAATTATATTATAATTATACACGTAAACATATAAGTATGCAAATAAATATAAACTTTATCGTAATAAATGTGTTTCGAACATTTTCCAGTTCTTTAAAATTTTAGAGGAATTAATTTTTCTGGTCCATAGATAAATAAACAGTACAAAATGTATGGAATAGTGTTTTTGTAAAGATACACTAATTTTAAATTGCTACAATAACAGATCACGTTGATTACATGCAAAACTCGCAAGTGTTACGTCTACGCAATTTCTCTCCAAATTATTTTGTCTGAATTAGTGCGTATCTTCAACGAGAAATCCAGCGTTTTTTTGCTCGAATGGTATTTTTGTAATGCAAGAATTTTGTCGGCATGTCCTGTGGATTACAAAGTTAGGAATATCGAAAAATTTTCAAAAGTTTCACCAAAGATTAAATAAAAAATGTTGCAGAAAACTCCAGCAACGAGTTGCGTAACTTTCCTGGTAAAAATAGTTTAGGAAAGACTAATACACATTAGAAGAAAAAAAATTGCTTGTGGCTACATCTTTTATGAGGTGTTATTAAAAAATAACTCTTATATTATTAAAAATGGCGCCGAACAGACTTAATAATAATAATAACAAGGTGCATCGGTTAGACAGTCGCTCACTTTCGAAAAATATGCCACAGCGTTCTTTGGTTACCGGTGGCGAAAGTAGCGCCGGCCCAGGCATGGTTACTGCAAGACCCTCAACAGATGTGAGGAATCAAACATACATTATAGACATATCAGTGGCGTAGCGTAGTGGGGGGGCAGGGACGGCCCGCCCCGGGCGGCATTTTTTTACAGTAAATAATAATAATATCTTGTAAAAATTTGAACCATTTCATTTGATATTTTTGTCGCACCTACGATTCGGACCGATTGAAATGAGAACGGAATTTTTCATTACTTATTCTGTGACGAAACTGGGGAATCCCGTTTTGTTTAAATGAATGTATAATAATGACATCTTGCTCATTGCAGCGACTGATAACACCGTCTGTACTGACTTGTAGGGATTCCCGTATTTTATTTAAGGGGGCGAAATTTTCCTCCGTCCCGGGCGGCTGACACCCACGCTACGCCACTGAGACATATCCATTCAAAACACTCACGATATACAAAACACTGAAAAAATTAGCAAGTACACAGAACTCGCCCAGGAAATAAGGCATCTGCGGAGGATGGATAGGGTGCTTCTTGTACCTGTTGTTCTCTCCTCTACAGGTGTGATACCACACACACTACACAAAAGCCTGGGAACATTAAAATTGAATAGAAATTCATCACTCTACAAAAGGCCACTGTATTTAATACATGCCACATTGTTAGGAAATTTCTAAATACAGACACAGACACACTTATTTAATTTTAGTTTTGTTTTGATTGCTATGCCTTGACTAAGGTCCGGCATAGTACGCAGCCACCGGTGTCAACCGAGTATAACCCACTAAACCCAACATAATAATAATAATAATTTATATGTACTAAGGCGAGCGTTGTTACAGGGGGTTAGTATTAACACAGTTTAAAAAATATACATTTGTTGGCCAGCCGTTATTCCATTATACATTTTTGTGGATCAAAGACCAGTCCCCAGAGTTACACCAGTAGCAGTACTTCCTGTAAAATCCATCAGTGGCGTAGCGTGGGTGTCAGCCGCCCGGGGCGGAGGAAAATTTCGCCCCCTTAAATAAAATACGGGGAATCTCTCTACAACCAGTACAGACGGTGTTATCAGTCGCTGCAATGAGCAAGATGTCATTATTATACATTCATTTAAACAAAACGGGATTCCCCAGTTTCGTCACAGAATAAGTAATGAAAAATTCCGTTCTCATTTCAATCGGTCCGAATCGTAGGTGCGACAAAAATATCAAATGAAATGGTTCAAATTTTTACAAGATATTATTATTACTGTGCAAAAATGCCGCCCCTAAAAGTGCCGCCCGGGGCGGGCCGCCCCTGCCGCCCCCACTACGCTACGCCACTGCCTCAGCAGTTTGAAATTCGTGATTTTTAAAGATAAACACAAGTAAATGACGTCATCTATTAAACCGTTGTAACTGTTTTAAAATCCTTTATTTCATTATGAACTATATTTATTTCTTCACGAATTAGTAAAAACTGATTCTTCAGTTTATAGTAATTAGTTAGAGTATTTTTAACCATAGCCCGGTTGTTGAGATGTCTGTTGTTTCCGTAGATATTAATTCTAGTTAGGAGTTTAAATTAAATTTCTCACCTCTTTGAGATATAGGGTCTGCTTATCTAACTTCTGTATATTCAGTTATTAGATTCGTTTCCAATTATGATGATTTTTCGTTATGTAATAATTTTGTCAATTAGGAGGTAGTCTATTTCTTTTTACTGGCGTTTTCTGTGGAGGTCCTGGGTTTGGTTCTATTCCGGAGATTATCAGCAACAATATAATTAACATATAATTATTCATATTATATAAATATGATTTAGTACTTTTCATATGTTAGTAGATACACAAACTTTGTAAAGTGAGACGAAATTGAACCAGCAGGTGATCGGAGTGCCCCCAGAACATGTTTAATTATTGGGATAGAGATGAGTTTCTAAAAATATTGTAAATGCCAATAACGAGTAACATTTTTATTAAGTCCGACCCAATTCGAGATATCACATAACCCCGTTCTACCTTCGACATTTTACCATCAGAATTTAATAGAATCACTGCCCCTTTAAAATTATATTTTATTACGCCAAAGTTCTTTAGCTTATCTTCATTTTATCCAGAGATATTAAACAAAATAACGGAAGCATACATGCACACAAGCACGTTATATATATATATAAGCTGGTGAAGATTTCGCTTGTATTTCAGCAGCCCACTTCACTCAATGCTTCAAGAAGTCTGATGCACAGAAGACTGGAAAAAATGAATAATGTTCTATTTTCAAAATGGATGGAACAGAAAACAAAAAAAACTACACACCTATCAGCCTTTTCTCTAATATGTATAAGATCTTTACTAAAATACTTACAGACTAGAATCCAAATTGGACTCCGCTCAACCAAGACAAGTAGAATTTCGATGAAAATTTAGTACAATATATTACATCCAAGAAATCAGAGAACTTATTGAATGTCGTAAAAAATATGAATTACCACTTTGTTTTGCCTTTATAGATTTCAAAAAGTCTTTTGAACATATTTTTTCATCTGCAGAAGTGAAATCCTGAGAATCAAATGGTATAGTAAGCGTATATATTGTTATAATTCACAAGATCTGTAATGAAGCAATAGCAATAGCAACCATCTAATCGAATAAAGAAAAGGCAAGGATCATGCTTAGAAAAGGGGTTAGAGAAAGAGACACAATATTGCCAAAACTATTCAATGCTGTATTAGAAAAGGCTTTAAGAACTCTGAACTGGAGCATGAAAGGAATTAAAATAAATGAAGAATTTTTGACTCATCCTCTCTTTGAAGACGATATAGTTATCGATACCAACAACCCGTGTGAATTAGAAAAAATGTTGGAATAATTATCTGGAGCAAACATTCAATCTGTGAAATCGAAGATTTATGTTCAATCCTACAATATTTAACAATTTACCTGTGAAAAAGAAGATAATGACAAACAGAAACAAGATTGAGTAAGTAGAAAATTATGTCTACCTGAATGAAGAACCGTGGATAACAATATCACGAATGAAGTAAACTGAGAAATTAAAATCTGATAGAATACATTTAGCAAAAATACCATAATCGTAAAAAAGCAACCTGCTATTGTGCCTGAGAAGAAAAGTATTCAACCAATGTGTTCTACCGGCACTCTCCTACAGAGAAAAACATGGATCCTAACAAGAAATCAATACAGAGGCTACAGACAACACAAAGAAGTATAGAAGGATAAATACTAGCAATTACGAGAAGAGACAAAAAGCGAATCATCTGGATAAAAAATTAAACAAGTGTATATATTGAGAGGATGTTCTACCATTAGGTGTTCTGATAGCAGTCCGTGCCCCTTTATACATTAGAGGAAATGTGTAAAGGGGCACGGACTGCTATCAGAACACCTAATGGTAGATCAGAAGAATTTGAAGTTGGAGTGGGGTTACACCAAGGATCAGCTTTGAGTCCTCTGCTGTTTATAACGGTAATGGATGAGTTGAGCAAAACCATTGGCAGACAGGGGCTGTGGGAGTTACTTTATGCTGACGACATAATGCTGATAGCGAACAGTGAAGAAGAGTTGCAACAAAGGTTGGGGGATTGGCAGAGATGTCTGGAGAATGGAGGAATGAAATTAAACATTAACAAAACAGAGGTTTTGGCCAGTGTTAAAAATCAGAAGATAAATCTGAAGTTAACGGATAGAAACGGACTTGACATCACGCAAAAGGCTAAGGTTAAGTACCTGGGAGTGATGATAGATGAAAATGGAGGATGCACCGTGGAGGTGAAAAGTAGAATCAGTAAGGTGTGGTTAAAATGGCGAGAACTGACAGGGGTACTTTGTGATGCCAAGATGCCGAGGAAATTGAAAATCAAAATTTATGAGGCAATAATAAGACCGGTCCTTTTGTATGGATCGGAAACGTGGACCCTCCGAAAGACAGAGGAGTTGATGTTGGCGAGGACCGAGATGCGAATGCTGAGATGGTTGTCCGGTATTTCGCTCAGGGAGAGAAGGAGAAGTGAAGAGATCAGGAGAGAGCTTGGGGTTGAATGTATTTTGGACAGGATAACTAAATCTCGATTGAGGTGGGTCGGACATATGCTGAGAAGAGGAGAGGATGATATGGCAAGGAGGGCTTTTGACCTGAGAGTAGAGGGGAAGAGAAGTAGAGGAAGACAGCGAAAGCGATGGGTTGATATGGTGGAGGAGGATATGAAAATAGTAGGACTGGAGAAAGGAGACGCTTTGGATAGAGGAAAGTGGCAACGCAAGATCCAGGAGGCCTACCCCTGCAAAGGGACAAAGGCAGCAAAGTAGTAGTAGTAGTATATATTGAGAGGATCAAACGTAGAAAATGACAATGGACTGGACACATTGGTAGAAGATAAGAAACAGATGAACTAGAAATATCCTACAGGGATCCAACGTGAGATCAAACGCCTAAGACGATGGAGCGACGAAATAAGGAAAGTGGTTGACATAAATTGGAGAACAAAGGCATGAAATAAGAAAAAAAAATTGAAAAGATTAGAAGTAGCATCTAAACTGCAGTGCATTGACAATAGCTCATTATGATACACACATATATATCGTGTGTTTGACATAGGGGTTTCAAAATGTCGAGATTCCAAAAACGCGAAACGTAACATATTAAAATATTACATTATAACAGAGGAAAGTAACCTGTGTTATTCTTTAGCAGCCAGCTTACAATACGTTTCTGTGTTACAAGAGCCGAGAAAGTAAAATAAATTTAAATTTATTTTATAGTGTTAGGTTCATGTTCTAAGAATTACTCTACTATGATCAGTATCATTACAGCTGTAAACAAATAACAGTATTTCACAATTAGGTTCTTTATTTAGAAAAAATTTGATTGTTTTGTTTCTTATAACAAAATCGGCACAAAATTTTAGGAACTCGTTTTTATCCCTGAAAAGAAGTGCCAGAACGTCATTCGGGCCACAACACAAGCGTGAATTTTCGTCCATTTCAACTGGCCTCTTTAGGTTTTACATTAAATCATAAAGGGCAACATAAAAGAATTATTAGAATTCTCTAAATAAGTTATTTTTAGGATAAAAGTGTCAGTTTATTATTTTAAATTGTTACTTGCGCTAACATTTATTATATAGTTATACTACAGTATATTCTCTTAATTGAAGCAGAAATGGCAGAACTTGACTCATCCATACGCGAATTAAATTATTAATGTAAATAATAAAGCAATATTTGATTTTTAATTACACATGAATAAACTTTCAATTATAAAATATGCGCGAAGTCAATACTGCTGACAATATAAAGTAGTAGACTAAGGATACGTTGTTTAAAGTTACCATTATTTAATAATAAACAAACGTAAAGTATTCATTTGTGTTTAGGTTTGTGGAATAAATCGTAGAGAATCATATCGGCAGCCTTCTCCCCAATCATCATAGTTGGAATGTTCAGGTGTCCAGTTACCACAAATGGCATTATGGATGCATCTGCTACTCTTAGTCCATCTACACCTTTAACTCTGCAAGATATGTAAAGATTATTAAGCACTTAGTTGTTGCTTATTTCGAAAAATTCCTACATTGAATAAATAAATACAACTTTAAATATATTAGTATACACTTTTTAAACAGAAACAACAAATAAATGTATGTCAAAGAATGCATCAGATTGAAATAATACTTATATATTCTTTTATTGTATCCCTTAAAGTCAATTTACCATATATATTTACTAGTATAATCATTCTGTAAAATAGGTCAAAGTTCACGAGGCTTTCCCATATAACTATTTCAGTTTTATGGCTTTTAACGATAAAATTGCAAAGAAATAAATGAATGAATTCAAAATGCTTCGCCTGAAACACCAGGATAAAGAAGAAATCTACAAAGCCTTCGAGAGAGAATTGGCAGTTAACTTCTAGAAGATAGACTATGTTGTCATCCTGATTTTTCGTTCATTAAACAGCATATTGTTTCATGGTAATTGCCTTCCTTCTTACATTCTTTGACAATAATTGTAATTCTCTTGTCAACAACCATAAATTATAATTCTTATTACAGTGATATAGTGTTTTCTGGTATGTTGATACTCGTATTTTATTAACCATAGAAGCAACCTATTGTTTTGATATTTTAAATAATCGCAAGAGTGACTTGAAAAGGAAACGAAAAACTATTAAAATATGTAAACAACATTTGAAAAATATCGAAATTTAATATTTTAAGTCTGCTTTAACGGAACATTTTGAGTGAAGTAGCATTGTAGTAAAATTTCATGAATACCCAGCGTTAAATAGATAATACCTACTCTAGTTAGAATTCATCACTAATTTTTCAAATTATTGAACATTTTTTTATTTGTTGAACAAACCGTATTTTGTTTGACGTACATATTTCGACAAAGTTTGTTAAAAAATCGTACTACTCCATTGTGGACATGATCGAACTCATGATAGAGGATCTTTATTTTTAATCACGTCTATGTCCCACAGGGCAGAAAGAATAATAAATAAATAAATGCTGGATTACGACCTGAGGTAACACTAATCCATCGTCGATGATTTCACGAAAATGGAAAAAATACAACATAAAAAATACGAACTTGTGATACGTAACCTCTGCACTCCGGTGTCGAACAGAGAAATATCTTGTGCACGATCTACCTTTTGCTCCATGATTTAGTAAAATAAATGCACAAAGAAATACGTTAGAAATGCCAATCAATGCATTATTAGATTTCGGTTCCACATTGAAGTATGTACAAGAGCTAAACATAACTTTACAAGTTTGTGTTTGTTTTTGAGCGCTTAAACAAAGTTTTATATTAACATATTTTTATGCTTTCAGTGAATTATTATTTAAACTTACGAAAATGGATATATTACAAAATGTATTTTATACCCTTTCCATTTTTCAAATCTAGTTCTTTCAAATACTACATACAGCTAGAATTATGAATGCTTACTTGAGCGCTGGATCAACCACAGTTGTAGGATCAGCATAACTCCCCATTTTACACGATCCAGAATAATGGTAAATTGTAAATGGGATTGATGTTGCCACACAAGCGAGATATTCATCACTAAATCTCTCATAATGTTCGCAACCGGGCACACTTATTGGAAGGCGATAGACTCCATACTTTTTCATCGCTTTCGTGGATGCCATTGTTAGGCAGTACTTCAAACCTGAAAATTGAGTTATTATATACTTTATTGAGCTTAAATGTGTCAATACGTTATTGTGTTATACGCTGTAAACCTTCACCACTAGAAAATTATAAATATCTCACCTTCAACCATAACTTTTAAGTCATATTGATTCGAGTAAAATTTTAAATCGATCAGAGGATCGTCATGAGGATTGCTCGATCTGATAGAAACGAATCCTCTACTTTTAGGACGTGTTGGATATGGTAAACAAGTTATTGTGTCAATGGATGTAAATGGTTCGAAAGTTGTCTTCCATACCTCAATAATAAAAACAAATTTATAATTATAGTGTGTTGAATTATAATTAGACAATTAATACATTTATTAAGATAATGCGACATTAAATTTAGGTCTAAATTCTAATTAAATACGAAAAGTATAATTTTGTCTGATGTTAAATCAATACAGTAATCAAGGCGTACATTTCTTGTATCTAATAGTCAGTAATAAGGTAGACATATACGAATCTATGGTCTATAGATAAACTTTTCTACCTGTATCCAACCCTTCTAAATATCCAATATATTATAAGAAAGTACTCTTGTATTAGAATGGATTGCAATGAAAGTTGTTTCGGTGAACATGAAGTATATAAGAATATTAACTGTGCTGTAAAGATAATTTATTTTAACCAATTGATACATTAAACAATATAAGTATGCGTAATTTGAATGAAGATACTTGTCAAATTTGTTGATTTATAATACGTTCCCTCGACAGAGAAAACAAGAATAGAATTCAAGGTTACGTGATTTTGACACAGAAGTCAATTATTACTAGGTAAATAATGGCGATATGATTTAAACGCATGATAAAGCAATGGTATTCATTTTACATATGTATATAAAGCAATATAGATTCACTTACTTCGTCGTTAATGTTCATGGCGGGCCTTAAAATTTCACCTTTATCGGATGCCGCCGATAGAGTAAACCATAAGAGTTCAATATCTGGCCAATCAGGTTCATCGTTATATTTAGAATTTACGAATCCAATTGTTTCGAGTGATCCTAGTGTTGAAAGTGGACCTAAAATAATATAAAATATTAAAAAGTCGTTGAAAACATTTGAAAGTACGTATTGTATAGGGTATTTATCTCAATCTTACCTGTGCCGTTTATTAGAAATTCATTATAATGATCTACTGTAATACGTTCCGACAGGTAAGTAACGGTTTTAGCTCCAAAAAACAAACCATACGTAGATGGATGTTCTTGAACATTACTCCCAACTAGTAAATCTACTACGACAGGTATCTAAAATTCATTTATACAAGTTATATTTGTGTAAAAATTAAAATTTTAGGCTAGAACAGTCATTACATTGAACTTCTCCAATGTACGCTTTGGCCCAATTCCTGACAGCATTAGGAGTTTTGGTGAATTGAATGTCCCAGCAGATACTACCACTTCTTGTTTGGCATAAGCTTCGTACAACTTTCCGTGGTGCTCGAATTTAACTCCGTAAGCACGTTTGTTGTGGATTAATATCTATAAGTATGAAAAGTGTTGTTCATTTATTCATTTTTTAAAAACCATCAGTTGATGATGATTAATATGAGTTACCTTGTGGACAAATGCTGAAGTTAGAATGGAAAGATTTCTTCGACCTCGTACAGGATTAATATATGCTTTAAGAGTACCCCAACGTGCTCCCCTATTAATGGTTCCCTGAGGCGGTTGAAACACTGAAACGTTTTATATATTAAACAGATGTGAATTAAAATAATGTTTAGTGTATTTTATGTCATAATCTTTCACCAATTTAAAAAGAAATATATGTATAAACGTATTTTCCGATATGTAAATCAAATTTCTTTTAAACATTTCTAATTCGTGTTTTATTTTCTAATATTTCCTTGTGTTATCAAAAGGCAATAAGTATTCTCATTACATATTCCTTATTTTTTTGTAGCAAATTTGTACATACCTTTTCTAAAATAACATAAATTTGAAAAATATAATTTTGTTTTTAACGGATTTTTGGTTTTCTATTTTAAAACTAGTAATATTTAAATCTAACAAAATATTTCACCTGTCTGAGGCTCTGCATTAAAATCTCCGATATTATATCCAATTTCTTTGGCTGCTTGTAAATAACCTTCTGTTATTGGTAAATGAAAACGTGGTGTCTGTATAACAACATTTCCACCAACACCGTGATAACCTGTATTGTAACATAATTCTTATTAAATTACTCTACGTTTTATACTAAATATACATAAAGTAGAAAAAAAAATTTACCATTGCGTACATAACGATAATCTCGATTGTCTTCGAGTCTTAAAAAATAAGGAAAGACATTATTCCAATCCCAACCTATGGCACCATGTTCCGCCCAGTTGTCGTAATCTCTTTTGTTTCCTCTCACAAATAAGTTTAAATTTAAATTTGTGGTTCCTCCTAGCGTTTTTCCTGCTACAATTTTATTTTGCTGAAAAAAATACACTTGATTTAATTACAGAGATTAATTTATTTTCTATAACTGTTTTATTACAAATTACCTACCCTGTTTCTAAGTCCTTGAGCAATGGTTTTACTAGGTATAGTCGTAAAATTCCAATTGTATCTTGTTTTAGCTAAATTTAGAGGAGAAAATGGAATTTCAGATGATAAAGGCGGCATTTCTCCCGCTTCTAACAGAAGAACTTTAATGGATGGTATTTTCGAAATCCTATTTGCTATAACTGCTCCTGCTGATCCTGAACCAACTGCAGAAAGTTATTGGTAGAAAATTATTATTTTATGAGATTATTTATGTGTTTTTTAAAAATTTTCGCTTTGGCAAATTTCTACGAGTAAACGAGTAAAATTGTCATTAAGTCCGACCATACTGGACATACACACGATCCTCATTATCTCTCCATCCCCTCGACCTTTAATCACCAAAATTTAAACCTATGAATTTCCCTAATAAGTAAACCTTCCTACAAAATTTTAGAAATTTTCGACAAAAAGCACAGAAGCTATTAAGCTTTAAAGGTGAACAAAATGGTGCTCCACACACTAATATCCATACATATAGAAACTCCCCAATATTTTGCATTTCTCCACATTTCAAGGTTTTCTAAGTCCAACAATGGAAAACTCTTGGGATGTCAGTTTTTGATACTTCCTCTCTGATATATATTGTATAACAGCCGGAAGAACAAAAATCTCTAAGAGTGGTAGTGAAAGAATTAAAAATTAAATATCACCAGACATTAATGAAATTAATAAGAAATTTATAATATATATTACAGTGAAAAATTATTAAAATTCAGTATGAATAAATTATCACAGACTAAAAGTTAATAACCTAAACCAGAAAATTATAAAGGATTTTACATCTCTATTCTTAAATAGGAGTATAGTAGAAAAACAAATAAATTTAGATGATGAAAAGCAAGAATTCCGGAGAATTCCATCATGTGTGGATGCTAAGACAAATCATGCAAAAATCTCTAGAATGTAAAATGTCATTATTTCTATGCTTCTTCGATTTACATAAGCTATTTCCCAACATTTTGCTACATCACTGACCTGACACGACAAAAAGTAAACAACTGTTAAATTGCTCAACAAATGAACAAATTCATATACAAAAAGTTAAAGAAACACCACTAAAAATCATAAAAGACCTACCTATTATATAATCGAATACATTTTTATGTTTACCATAAACAATACAAAGCTTTAGAAACAAAACTACAGCAATATATTTTACATTCAACATGACGTGCTCAATAATAATCCAAGTAAACACGTTTTACATAATACTACTTGTTCAATATGATACTTATATAAAATACTTATCAATGGCAAGGAACTGAAAATGGGGCAGAGACAGGATATAGACCTATATGTTTTTTTAATAGTGAAAAGTTAAACATTATAATTATAGCTACTTATGTCATTTTACAGAGGAAATAACTAAATACAATATTATTTTTTAAACTGTATCAAGTAGTAGTTCGCACGTATTTAGTAAAATACACGAAACAAAAGGTTATAACAATATTATCAATAAAGACAAAGGCAACCATCATTTATTTTTCTATAACAGAGGATTGTTTCAATGTTAACAATACGAAGGGAAGGAGGATAAAACAAAGTAATTAAATAATTGTAACTTTATTAAATGTTTTAAATTATTAACTTTAACTCATTTTAATATATTTGTGTTTATAATAATAAACAATTCTAATTAATTTTATTTGTTAACGTAATTATTTTTTCAGTAAAGAAGTAATTCAAATATAATGCAATATCATTTCTTTTCGTACAAGGTATACATTTAAATACTTATTCATTGTTTTTCCTTGCTATCAAACACTACTCAGAAATCACTTTTTCAGTCTTTACAATTTAATATTAATTATATATATATATATATATAATTTTCGTATTATGTTTACAATTCATTATAGAGATATTTAATTACATTGGCCTGAATTTCAGGTATATTTTATATAATTAATTTTTTTCTAACAAAATGATTATTTTTCTAATTCTAGAGTTGACAAAAGAGTTTTATTTCTTTAAAATTGTTTTTTCTCTAATATAATTAGCAAAATATATACATAGATAGGTATAATAGTAGAAATGTATTTATATGACCTATATTTAAAATTCATATTGATAATTATACAAATATTATAATGTCACTGACTTTCTAAGAATCGATTGAAAGTCGTTCGGAAAAATATTAAATTATTTCTATTAATTTCATTCTTTTCTATATTAAAATACGACATTTTTCTATATCAAGCACTTAAGAAGTTTACAAAACAAACATTTTTAAAACACAAATGTATTTTTTATATTAGGGGTGTGTAGATTTACTGCTTAATTGCCTCGGAAAAGTGTTAGCTGATGTGTTTGAAAGTCTGTTTTCAATAAACTAAACACACATCTCCAGACACTTTTTAACAAATAAATTAGTGAAAGTCGAATAAAACTGACATTTCTGAAAGGTTTCAATAACCTTGGGGTGATTTTTAACGATATAACACAGGATGTCTGACGTAAAATCAGCTCGAGTGAGATGACAGATCATTATTGATGTAAATAATATAGGGGATATAAAAAGGAAAAGTGTATAAGACTGATCCCAGTCCTTTAAGCAAAGTAAAAAAAAAAAAAAAGCATAAGCAAAAGCATTAAAGCTATCGGTATCAGTGTGAACTAACGATTGTTTTTTCCCTAATCTCATTTGTACAGTTTCTAATAAGTGGGAATGATTTTAAATGTGACCAGCTGTATTTTAAGTTAGAGACTTTATTATTAAAATCTATCATGTGTATATTTTATGTTGACAATTTAAGCATTTTCGAAATGTATAAGGTAAGTTTCAAATGAGAATAATTGTGTTACGTCTTTTGCCCAATAACTTTGATAAGATTTTCGGCAATTTTTGGCTCTAAATTGATGATAAGAAATTTTCTAGCTAAAGAATTGCTGAAATTTTTAAAGCATTCAGATACAGATTGGAGTGATGATGGGTAAGACCACCCTGGATTTTCTATTGTAAAAAGAATCATAATTTTTGTAATATAAACAAGGTTATTTACTAAAAAATAAGTAAATAAAGTCACATTCCGCACTAAAAACTAAAGAGAATAAGAACACTAACATAATATAATCGTATGTTAAGTTAACGCAGAGTAATTTTATTAACATTTTTGTAGACATTTGCAATCTAATTGAATTAAATAGACATTAACTGTTACAAGTAGTTTAATTTAAGGCATTTAACGCAAAATGAGTATTAGTTGCAGTAAATAAAACAGAAGAATCTGAGACTTGCATGTATCTATAATTAGTGGTGCCTTATAGCTTCATGGGACGTTATCTATATATATTAAACATATTAAGTGGACACAACACACACATCCACGAAACTTTTTGTTTGTTATTACTGTTTTGGGGGGTTCAGGGGCCTCAAAACGTAAATATTTGCAAAAATCCCCGAGAATAAAATTTGACAGGATTCCATTACATTTTCTATTAAATTAATAATCAATTTATATATTAGGGGGCAGATACTTTCCTGTCCTGAAGTTGATGTATAAGTGTCTATTTAGATAATATTTACAGCTCAATGTTTTAATTAATTTGCTTACCTTCTGGGAATTAATAATTGTTAGAGAATAAGTTTAGACGAGAAAGTGAAACTGTAAAGGAAACATTCTACTTCTCTTGTAACTAGGTCACTCAACGTTATCTTTTGTAGACAGACCTGTAGCAATTATCATAATGAAAGTAAATCATTTAAAAAAAATGTAAATAATGAACTTGTTCTTATATACGTAAGCCATTATCCCAATTAACTATAGTCAATTTTTACTTAAGAAACATTAAAAATTACTAATCTCTATTGATGATTTATTTTATGTTAACTTTATTACTATCGTTTAAGCTCACACTTGGATTCGTCCATCTTAATAAATTGATATACTATACTAATTTACTTGTGAAAATCCTTAATGATTGTGGGTGCACAGTCGTGTAACCAGTAGAACCCTATGTGAACAAATATATGAAAACAAATCAAATAAATACATAAATAAACTTATGCATGTGACAAATTTATTTATATACAATATATAAGAGTTATGTACATGTGTAAAATATGTATAAGAACTTAATATTTATTCACAGTGCTCGCGGCTATATCTACATTGGTACAGGGGTGAATGTTTCTAATTTGAACCCCTCAAACATCGATTTTAGTTACATTAATGACCGTCCACAACGTCGTAAGGCCTAATCACAATACGATTGTATTTTGCGTAATACCATTAAGGAAATACAACGTGCTAGACACGTTATAGTAATTCATATTTAATTACGATTGAGCGCTAGAAAGAAAAAGAGTAGTAACAGAAGAATTAATTAACACGAACAATCTTTATTGTTCACCTGTTTCACCTGCGTTGTAATGCCACTGATTTTCTCAGAGACCAGGTGAAACAGGTGAACAATATTGTTTTTACTGAATAAGTTTCCTCAATTCGAAGAACCCGGACACCAGTGTAATAAGTCTTACTAGACATTTATAATAAATTGTATTATAAAGACAGAAAGGCATATGAATAATACGTACAGAAGACAATAACATCAAATAGTAATAGTGATAATGGTTGTACTGCTTATGTTTGATATAGGTATAGCTTCCGCTTATCGACTAAAATAATCCACGAAGACCTAAATATATTTGTTACCGGCTGTTGCAAAAAGCCCACAATGTCTATGGCCGTCCGTTCAAAAATATGCGTTAATGGGGGTAATAATTGTAATTCGGCTTCTTTTCTATAATAATTGTTGGGTTAGCTAGCTGTTGAAATTAGGGAGGAATATTCCAAAAGAAAACGAGAAGCAATAGATTGTTTTGCAAGATTCATTGCTCTTTCGCTTTCTTGAGGGCTGCTATATGCTCCTCGATCAACTAGTAGGGGTTCTTTCATGTCATAGGATACTAAGAACGATAACTACATACTAAAATATGGAATATTTGTTAGAAATGGACAATTATGAATTAAAAGGACTGAAGGGTGGATTATTGTCACGCTAATTAACGCGATGATACCTAACTTGACTTGACTTTCTTTAGTCATGTTTTGATTATGTACGCGAAGACTTTCTTACTGGGATTCCGCTTCACGACGGACGTAGCATCATGGAGGACACAGCCCAATTTTCTCAGACTCTGCAGCGGCGTTGAATTCTTCAATAATAGAGAGATTGCTGCCGACATTTTTATCGCGAAAACGTGTACGTTGGCGTTCAGCGCCGCCTTCCTGTAACCCTAGACGTTTGATAATGGCGTTTGGAACGTCAGTGGAATCATGCTCGACGTACACGTTTTTGCGATGAAAACGTCGGCCGCAACTTCTCTAATAAGACTACGGGACAGAAAGAAAAGAATAAAATTGTAAGCATTATGGCCAAGACGACTGCTATAATCTTATTCAAAATATGGACGACTGTTGATTGAACTGGACATTGAACTGTTTTTTGACATTGTCACCGATACCAAAACTGTATATAATGAAAATTCTTGGCACCACTATTATGGCTTTTAACGTCCTGTTATCACGTATATCCATAGCCTAATAATTATGAATGTAGAACGTAGTCAGTGAATAAAGGTTTCATACTTTACTGTATTTCGTGTAAATATAAGACTCTACATCTAAGATAAAGAAAAGACTCGAAGATATTGTATATTTTTGTAAATGGTCTTAACTTCAATATAGAAGATATCCTGAGTCGTCATGAAAATTTGTGAATTAAAGTGTAAACATTGCAACCAAAGTTTCGCGATTTCAAGAAATATTTGTTGATTAAACAGTTAAAGTTCGTGAAAATTTTTTATATATCACATTTTTCCTTAGACCTGATCTAGTCTTTTGTCATCTAGATAAAGAAAAAAGGCTAATCAAAGAGCAATGAGAGGAAATTGAGATCAATCGATATGATTTAACTCGGAGACCCACCTTTTGAAATCCCAGATGCCAAAGAGAAAACACGGATTTCTCTTCTCAATGTTGAGTAACGTGTTCCATTCTGTCCTTTCGTATTCCATTCTGTCCTTTCGTATTCGTGTGCTCCGCAGCTTTCTCGGCTTGTTGCCATATTTGACTGATCCATCGAACGATCACGAACAGGAGAGTTCGTGTTCCAAAAATCAGCGATAGGCTGACGAGTGGACGAAGAAGCAATCAGCAATGCAACATCTCTTTCTTCTTTTGAACTTTGTTGAAAAAATACTTATAAAGCTTATATAAATTTGTAAGATTTCAATTTTTTTCCTAAATAAACGGTAAAGGTGACACCCCTCAGTGTCTTTCCCCACCCATGTTTCTCTTCTCATCACTTTTCCATTTTGACTTCGACTTTCCTTCTTTTTCGGCAAGCTATCCCCTTTCTTCTTTAGTTATCAAGTCTTGCAGGTTCCGTAAAAAATTCCGAAATTTATGAGTTGTTATTATCCAATGAAACAACAATAAATTTTTTTAATATGATTGGTAGAAGACAGTGTTAGCCACACTGTCTTCTACTTAGTTGATTATGTAGTGTGTGACATACAAGACTGTCCAAAGTGTATTGGCCGTAAATCTTTACCGAAATATATCAGAATAGCGACTCCGAAAAAAAAACAAAAATATCAAAGCAACCAATCTGCAAGCAACACTCATGTAAAATAAGAATTACAGTAACTGTTATAACATTTAATTATGCTACGTTTTCATTACTTGTTTCAAAAACACACAGATTACATATGAATAATTACATTTAATAACTCAAGTTTCAAAAAACTCGTGAACAGAACATAGCAAATAACCACGGTCTTGACAAATCGTAAACAGAACAAATCGCAAAATGACAACCGCAGATGCAGGGGAGAGGTGTCAGAACCTCACCCAGAGCCCTCTTCTGTCCATGATTTCACTCAGGCGTTCAGGCATACTTGCCACAAGACTTTGGCTAAGTATTTCCTCGTGAAACTTCTTTCAACAAACTCTGTCCCCAAAGTTCGTCGGGAGTTGCTGCCTGAATGGGCTCGTGGCAGAGTTCTTGTCCAAAGGTGCTCGATTGGGTTGAGGTCGGCACCTCTCCCTGACCATTGAGTGTTTATCAGAGTTGTCTGGGCTCTCACCGATTGTTGGCTGATCCGGGCCATGTGAATTTGGGTGAGGTTGTGGATGAACCACATTGGCCTGTCTCTGTATATGGCTCGTATTGATGGAAGGAAAGCATGTTCTAATGTCTCACATTGACCATCATTTAAACGCCCAATTTTGCGTACCAGCTCCCCGGCTCCCGCTGCAAACAGAACCGGGTAGTCCAACCTCAAACACCTGCAAACACTAAAAAGTTCAATAAAGTTGTGATTTATAACAAAATGAAAATTCTGATTTAAATAAAAAAATGTGCACAAATGAATGACCTGCAAGGTTAAGTTTATCAAATTTCAGTCGTAAAAATAATTTTAAAAAGGCGAGTGGATCGATATTATTTATATTAAATTGTCAACCTGGATTTTCTGTAAAAAGAAATCGGGGAGGACGTGGAGGAGGATTGCTAATATCTACATCGCCCAATCTCTGGTAGTAGCGATTCTTCTATCCGAATCTTCGCTTGAATCCGAGCAACGCCACCTATAACACAAGGCCTGTCGACAGCAAGCTGGAAGGGGTGTTGTGCAATCACGAGTAGGCCATTTTGTACGTTGTGTTACACGTGGAAGACGACGGGTTTGTCTGTGTTACGAGTTTATCTTCAGTGTTGATTTGCTGTGTTTCAGTATCCACAATGCCATATAAGTGTTGTGCTCCTGGATGTAGAACAAATTATAAGGGTGGGCCTAAATTAAGTGTTTTTTCATTTCCAAAAAACCCAGAGTTACAGAGCCAGTGGATAAGAGCTATTTGCAGGGAAAACTTTGTTCCAACAAAGTACTCAAAGGTAAGCGTACTGTGTCAGCTTTTTAGTAATTGTAATTCGAAATAGTGCTGTTTACATGTATTGGTCGTTTCATGTAGATATTACTTCATTGCAGGTATGTGAATTACATTTTCATGATCATGAAATTGAGAGGACGGCTTGTGATTACGACAGTAAGACTGGTGAAAAACTTACAGTAACCCTTAATCATCCAAGACTTGTAGAAGGTTGGTTTTTTTCTTTTCCACATAGTAAATCTGTTGTGTCTAAGACATTAAATTTCCAAAATTTAATTTATTTTTCACTTCTCAGCATATTGACCTTATTTCTAACTTCATTATATTCCTTTCATGTTTCTAATGATTTATTCCCAAAGTATGTTAAATATTTCTTTTTTACATCTATTAAAATTTTGATTTTTTGTCAAATCTTGGTTTTTATCTCCTTTTATTCCACGTGGTTAGTTATCATTATTTCTTTATACTATGTAGTCAAATGATGATACATGTATTCCCTCTTATAATTGTAAAAAAGCCCTGATCAAGTATGTGGTATTAATACGTGTACTGTACTATTACACTACACGTATGTCATAAAAATGTTGATATTTAATTTCTCTTAAGTTTTTGTTGCACATTGTTGAATATGAATTAAAGCTCCACATGTTAGTAAAACAATATTGGTATTTCTTTGTAGGTGCAGTACCTTCAAAACTACCAAATTGTCCAAAGTATTTGTCAGATAAAAAGACTGCAGTGGCAAGGGAGGCACCAAGTAAAAGAAAGGAGCGTCTCGAAAATGAAGCTTTAAAAGCTACAATACAAGAAAGTGTCACATCCTTTAATCATTATGTCAATACTACAACTTTTGCAAATTTTCAGGAAATGAAGGATAAACTTTATAGTAATGCTGAGAGATTTCCAAAAGAATGGATCATGATTTCAAGAGAAAATTGCATCAGCATTGTGCTTCTCAGTGACACACAAAATGTGAAAGTACTTTGCAGTGTACAAATAAATCAAGAACTTATAGTAACAGTGTTTTATAAAAACCAAGAAGTGAAGCATCTGTCTAATATCAAAGTCTCTTTGCCACTGGTTGTAAGTAATGTTAATGAGATAGATGAAATTGTACAAGAATGTCATACCAAGTTCACAAATGATGCTTCCCAGTTTACTATGGATGAATGCATACAATGTATTTTAAGTTATCTCAATAAGTTGGAAGGCATAGTGCATGAAGATGATACTGGAATTGTTGCATTCCTGAAAGAGCAGGTCTTACTTCTTCCAGTATGCAAAACAAGATCACGATATTCCTGCAGTATCATGGTGTTTTTCAGCTTATTATATTCTATTTCTCCTCATGCATATAAGTTTCTCAGATCAGCTAACATTATAAAGATACCAAGCCCAAGTACTATACGTCGAGTATGTGCACAGTTTCAAAGTAGCCCACAATTAGAACAAGATACCTCTAGCATGCTCAGATATGTCTCATTCAAAAGTCATCTCCTGAAAGAAGAAGAAAAAACTGTCATTCTTCAAATAGATGAAATTCATTTAAGAGCAAATTCTGACTACAAAGGAGGCTCTGTGGTAGGAAATGCATTTGGCACAGAAGAGTTGGCTACAAGTGCTTATGTTTTTATGATTTCTAGCTTGTCATCATCTTACAAGGAAGTTGTGCATATTTTACCTGTTAAAACTATTAGAGGTGATATACTTCATACATTTCTTAAGAAAATTATTGTTAAGTTAGAAGAGATAGGTTTTACTGTAGTGGCTGTTGTCTCTGACAATAATTCAATCAACAGTAAAGCAATGTCCTTTTTTAGCAAACCACCATCAGTGAAAACTGAATACTGCCATCCAAGTGATTCCAACAGAAAACTATTTTTTGTTATTGATCCAGTTCACATCCTTAAATGCATACGAAATAATTGGTTAAACAAAGTCAATCAAGATATGATTTATCCTGATTTTAATGATACATCTACAGTTCCACAGATTGCTTCCTTTTCAGCTTTAAAACAGCTGCATTCAAATGAAAAGCTAAATCTGCTAAAATATGGAGTTAATTTGTCATTGAAATCTTTGTATCCTTCTGATATTGAACGCCAGAATGTAAAGTTGGTCTTGCACATTTTTACTCCAAGCACCTACATAGCTATGAGGGAATTGGGCTGTGTGAAACATTTTGATAACTGGGAAACTACTGCAAATTACATTGAGGTAATTTGCAGGTGGTGGGATATTGTAAATGTGAAAACCCCTTTAAAAGGTCTAAGGCTTCGAAATCCATTTCAAGAACCTATAACCAAAAATTCTGATCATATTATAAGTTTTCTACAAAAATTTTTAAACTGGTTACAGAGGTGGGAAAAGTTACATGATGCAGCAATGTTAACAAGAGAAACACATTTTGCTCTTAAACACACTACCCATGCATTGCTTCAGATAGCACAATTCTGGATTTATGATAAAGGGAACAGCTACTTCCTTTTTTTTTTTTTAAGGAAAATCATCATTTCCCCTTATGGGGATCAGAATACCCCTCTGTTCCGCATTAGCACTGCAGAGGGCTTCCCGTCCTTTATTAGCATTAATCTTTATGCCATACAACAAATAAAACAAGTAAACAAAACAAAGGTATATACAATGTCTACATTGGTGCGTTTCCAGTTGAACAAACACCGAGAGGTGGCCTCACACCACCAGAGCCACATGGGAGGCCTATCCCAGTGACTTAGGTCCGTTTAAAAATGGCGTTAATAAGCCTTGAGAATTCCGGGTAAGTAGATTTAGTCCGAGTAACGTTGTAGAGGTCAAAGGTATGACTTGGCTTTTCATGATAAAAGACACATTCCAGCTCCTGCCGCAGAGCGGCGAATTTGTGGCAATTAAAGATAAGGTGTAGAACGGTTTGCTGATCTTCCCCGCAATCGCACTCGTCAGTAGGGCTCCTATTAATCCTATGAAGGTAGGAGTTACAGATAGCGTGCCCAGAGAGCACTTGAGTAAGGGTGAAGCCTGTGGGCATCCACCATAGGTCTTCCAGCCTTTCCTTGATGTTCGGCAGGATGTTATGAGTATGCCTGCCTTTGGTGGACTCTGTCCACCTAAGCTGCCACCTATTCCTCATTCCCTCTGCTATTTGCCTTTTTATATAAGTGGCTGGTAACACTGTGTAGTCTGTGTTATTCTTGTTAATTGCTGCCTTAGCAAGCTCATCCGCCCTTTCGTTGCCTATCAGGCCAATGTGGGCTCTGACCCACCTGAATTTGATGGTTCCACGTCCTCCACAGCTTTTAATAATATTCTTGATTTCCATCGCAAGATGGTTGCTGTCTTTAAATTGCTTTAATGCATCTATAGCACTCCTGCTATCTGAACACATGGTTACATCCTCAGCTACTTCCTTTGTGGCAAGTTACAGACAGATAATTTAGAGGATAGATTTGGTAGGTATCGTCAACTTGCTGGATCTCATTACCATATTTCTATTTGCCAACTGTATGAATGTGAAACAAAGCTGCGTATTCAAACAACAGTGCCCCTAATTTTGAAATCACATACTTTTGGTGAGGTTTCTCTTCCATTAAGTGCTGTTCCTGAAATGAGACATTTTATAAAGCATGCGGCAGAAGATTATGACTGTGTTTTGCCACAAAGTTTAATAAACAACTGTCATGTTGATGATGATGACATAGATATTATTCAAGATTCAGTGTGGCCATTATTAACTTATATAGCTGGGTATACTAGCTATGCAATGATTAAAAAATTTAAATGTGATTATTGTCAAGTGTTTTTATGTTCACAAATTGACGATGACAGCAAAGAAAACAAAGCTGCCGAAAGATTGATTAGGGCAACTGATAGGGGAGGTCTATGTTATCCTCACATAGATGTTGTGACTTGTATGTCTTATGTTTATGTAATTGTAAATAAGTTGCTTTCAAAAGAAAATGAAGAAACTTTTCTGCAGCAAAGAAACCAAAGGGGTGTTATTGTAGCACTGAGTTTAATAAACAAGCCTGAAAATATATTTTTGGGTCATAACTGTCGTTCACATAGTACTAGCAATATGCAAAAGAATATTTTGCATATTGCTAGTAATATTTTCTTAAATAATTATACAAAGAGAAAAAATGATGATATCAGGAAGAAAACTATGCCACAATGTAAAAGGATGAAAGTGGGAAGGATACACTAATTTAATCCAGATAATTGGAGTTCTACTGTATTAGTCTTGTTTTTAAAGAAACCAAGAAATATTTTAAGAAAGACAAGTGTATGGAATCTATTGTTTACTATACAAAAAGTGATAATTTATGCTAATGTCAAATCTTAAGCTTTTCAGCTTAAGAAAACATTAAAAGCCAGCTTTGATTTGAAGCCAAACACTTGAGACACATATAACATCTTTGCTCTTATGAAACTAATTTTTATTTACCCAAAATTATTATCAATATACTTATAAATATGATTTAAAGTATATTGATATAATAAATAAGGTAGTATATGAACATCTGTTGTGCATCCGTATTTTGGAATTACAACAGCTATAATTATTAGTATCAACATATTTTGGAAGTTCTATGGATCATTACATAATAGGATCCAGTTTTCCTTTGTAGTTCAATACATCAGAAAGAGTAGACAATAACATCATTTATTGCAATTAACTTTGTATATGTAAACTATTTCTGTAATATTTTTGTATATTAAATATTTTATAATTTACTTGATTTTGACAATAAAAAGTCCTATCTGCAAGTGAATTTTATTTTGTACAATGTATGCTATAATATTTTGTAACAAAATTGGGAAATATAAAAATATAATTTGACAATGAATCATTTATTTTATTCGACATCTTTACGTCAGCAAAGCATGATTATCAAAGTATTTCTTCCTAATACAGTGACAACAGGTAAATTTACGATGTAATTTGTATTTATACAACATAAATCTTTAATTTATAGCGGAAAATTGCGATAATTAAACTACCCAATTCTGCGTGCACAAGATTGGAGAGAAGAGGATGGCCTACTTAGGATGAGTCATCCATCTCTGTCGACAGGCCTTGTGTTATAGGTGGCGTTGATCCGAGTCGCTACATTTACTCAAATTAAAATCCGATCCACTTTCGGAGATACTATCATATTGAAATTCTAAACCAGACATTCTGCCAACAAAAATTTTTTATCTAAAATCCGTTTTTTATAATACGCTTGAGAAAAATATACTCTAAATACAATATATTTATAAACCCGCTTGAAAATTACTAGAAAATTTTCTCGAAATATATAGAAAATGTCCAAGGAAAACGTACGAAGCATAACAGCAAAGAAGATCTTGTCTACTAGAAAGCAAGACAATAGTGAGAAATCCAAGAATCATTCGAAAAAAAAGAACAGAGTCATAAATTCTAAAAACAAACAACTCGCATCTGTTATTGTACGGTTATTGTAACATTTGAGAACCCTATATAGGAAACCTTTCGATTTTCAATACAATAAACACTTTCTAATCATCAAACACTAATGACTTTATCACAGTTGAATGGTCTAAGCCAGCTGGATAGTAAACCAGGTGTTCATATGTTCTATACAAATGCTTTTATATGTAGTACAGTACGATGATATGTTATTCCTAATTATATAATATTATCAGCGTTTATGATTGTTGACTGTAAAATATTATGTCCTGTACCTTTACAAAAATTTACACAATTCAGGATTTTAAAAAATAATAAACCTTTTTTTTAAACATCCGATTATTCTGTATATATGTTACGTAGATTGCAAGGGAAGAAAACCGTATTTTTTAAGGCAATGTGAACAAAACCCGAAAGTACTGTATAGGTGTAAAAAGAGTGTATGAAGAACTTAAGCACTGAAGAAGGGTCAGAGAAAATAATACTAACCCGAAATGCATTTGTAAAAAGGCAATAAAGGAGTTTGAACCTGTTAAGCTGTGAGGCAGTCTACCGTCAATTTTTCGAATTAAAGAGACTATTACTAGATCAACATAGAATACAGCTATCATAGAAAATTTAATACATACGTCTATATTCTCACAAGTAAAAAAAATGAAGCTTTCTACGTAGAGATAATAAAGCCTTTATAACGCCCATGGGCATGGAAGAGGGTGGTTGTTTTTCTAAATGTAGGTCAATACACTTTTTAGTATCGGTGATGTATATTCGATTCCATTTGTGATATTTACAATATAATAATAAGAGTAGATTATAATAACCGATTATTACCCTATTATGTGAACGATTATATAGATATTTTTTTACATATTTATGAAAGTACAGGTAACCTCCGTATAACACGGCACTTCTATAGCACGGATTCGCTCTAACACGGTTCGAGAATTGAAAACATCCTCGTATAACACGACACTTCTATAGCACGGGTTCACTCTGACATAATTCGGGAATTAGGTAAAACCCTCGTACAACATGAAATGTAAGAAAAACTGTTACAAGTTGATGATGCTCAAGCTGAGATCATCATATAGGATGAATAATCCTCTGGTAAAATATTTACTTAAATAATAAATAAGTATTTCACCCATAAAAAAATCTACTATATAAAGCTGAAAAACCGGATTCTATCAATGTATGCCAAAAATGGCCACTAGGGGCGCCCCAAGCAAATATTTAAATTAATTTAAATTAACAATATAAATATTTAATATTTATATTTGTGTTTAATTTTCGTCGGATGGATAAATATTTTTTTACAAACAAGAGACAAGTCGCTCCAAAATTTATTAGACGATCACCATTTACACTGATGTTCCAGAACAATTTTATAGACAGCCGGACCTTCCTTTTTAGGCTACTTAGTCTAGGCTACTTTATTGTTTTCTGTGTTTTTTAAAGGAACTTTTAAAAGAGTAGGCAGTTGAGTAGCCTAAAAAGGAAGGTCCGGCTGTCTATAAAATTGTTCTGGAACATCAGTGTAAATGGTGATCGTCTAATAAATTTTGGAGCGACTTGTCTCTTGTTTGTAAAAAAATATTTATCCATCCGACGAAAATTAAACAAAAATTTAACTTTAAATTCGTCACCAGAGGGATATATCGGCGTAATCTACATTAAACAGCGCTAATTCTCAGTGGATAAAAGGAGCCGAGATCTCGACGGGATAAGGATGGCCTAAAGATGTCGTAAGATTACCATACCAATTTTAAAGATTTTTAACTTTATTGGTTTTTCTGTGTTTTTTAAAGGAACTTTTAAAAGAGTAGGCAGTTGAGTAGCCTAAAAAGGAAGGTCCGGCTGTCTATAAAATTGTTCTGGAACATCAGTGTAAATGGTGATCGTCTAATAAATTTTGGAGCGACTTGTCTCTTGTTTATAAAAATAATATTTATATTGTTATAATATAATAGAAATATTTAATATAACGCTTATCGATATTATCTGTCATTACATAGCTCGACATCAACGAGATTGGAATAATGGATTCCCTATAAATTATTTGCCTATAATATAACCATTTATGCCTCAACGAGCGATACTACTTTCTTTTTGATGTAGGGCCTAGACCCGTCCTAACTTTTTAATGTCGTTACTACTTTTATTACGACAAAATATGATATCGGGGACAATTTTAAGTCTGAGATAAAAGACTGACTTTTTGTTGAAAAATTTTGAAATTTCGCTGGGAGGTCTCTTTATTAGGGAAATTGAAGCTGTTAAATTTTCGTAGTTAAAGATCGATGGAGCGGGAAGATAATGAGGGTCGTGTGTATATCCAGTGAGGTGAGACTTAATGACGATTTTACTCGTTATTAGCATTTACAATTTTTATAAAACTCATCCGTATCCTAAAAATTAAATTTTCTGCCATTTTAAAATAGTTAAAAATATTAAAAGCTTTTAAAATAAAATATGATAATAGATAGCACTACCTAAATTTTTAAAGTTGCCGAGAAAGCTTAGCAACTCGTTGCTGGATTATTTGAATTACACTTTTAAGTAAAGTTTTTGAAAATCTCAATAAAAAATGTGAATGAAGAAAAAGAGAGTCCGTAAGTACAGTACAATACATCTACCATTACATTTGCAATCGTAATTGTTGTAATTTTTTGTTACTAACCCTCAGGGTGCCTAGTGAAGGAATTTCCGCCGAACGCCTGGTGGGGTCCCACAAACCCCAAAATAAAACACTACATTATATGGCTTGTAAAGATAATTTCAATGTTATGTTAATATATATATACAATAGATTTATTAAGACATATTTATAATAAAACAATCATTGATTTACGTATAATATTTATTCACACGACTACATAATAAAAAACATCAACTTTTTTTGTTGTAACAAAAATATTAACTTTGATTCTCTAGAAATCATGATGTAATCTCATTATAATTTAAGTATCTTGAATTCATTTTAATGGCACTAAATATAATTATCTGTTAAAGCATAAACATTAAGATTCTTCAGTTAAAATTTGAAATTAAAAATTCAGGCATTTTTCCCATAGGAATTTCGCATGTCCCATGCAAATAAATCTCGATCATTTTTACAGACGCTCAGTAGCTGCTTAAACATTTATCTACTGACAACTAAAACGTGTTATAAATCAATCAAACACAAAAAATATCACTTACACTTTTGCAACGCGGAGCGCCTGGTGGGGTCTGTGAGGCCCAGCACTTATTCAAACACGTTTTGTTCGCAAAATATCGCGCGATGAACTAATAATTTTGTGGGGATCGCAAGCGCATGAAAAGAACTGAAGCTATTAATAACGTAAAGTCGCTAACGCAAATATAAAGATAGTTATGAACTTTTGAAAATAAGTCAATCTCTCAGACCCCACCAGGACCCCGAGGGTTTAACAAGTAAAAAACTGAGTTTGGATAATTTTTTCAAATTTATAAGTAATATAGTACCAGAACTAAAGAAATATACCAGTAGTCTCTCCAATGGTTAATTATATATTTTAGGCCACCGTATACGAGTTATATATATTTCAATAATTGCAAATCTAATGACAAATTTATAATTGAAATATGGCTGACGATACATTATTAATCAAAGACGTTGTTAATGCGAAACGGAATAGCTGGAATTAATATTTTTCTCAGTGTTCCTACTGTATATACAGTGCAGTGTTTTTAATTATTAATCTTATACAATACGAAAAATTAATAAAGAAAAACACAGCAAAGTTTCCACTTGTTTAAGCATATCATATCAAATATGAAAAATCCGACTTTTATACAGAAACAAAGTCAAATTAAAATAGAAGTAATACAATTTCAGTGTGTTGTGTGGTAAAATAATATTACAACAAAGATGCACAAAATATAGATTTAATTTTGATACATATTGCTACAGATAGTAGTGTATTTCTTAATATAATTTTCAGTTTACAAATACAAATACAAAATCTTTAAATCTATCCTATTGATTACGTTATAACAATAATATACTAAATACTAAAATATATTACGATATAGTTTGAATAATTGTGTTCTTTAATAAGCGATGTCACGGAAAAAGCGATATTACGATCGCATTGTGTGACAATAATATATTCAAAATACTTATTACATTATAAGTGATATTGTTATTATATTATTACTGATATGTTCAGAGTTTTCTCTATACATAAATAGATTGAAGGAGAGTTGCTAATGATTAAATTTAATCTTAAGTGACGATTCTAAATTGAAAAACAAACGTTGTCTTCTCTTACTATAACTAGTATAATGACATTTTATATTTGCAATATAACTGGATTAATATTTTCATACGAATTCTAAAATTTATGAGAGATTTAATATTTTGTAAAACAGTAACAGTAATTTTTAGCACAAACTTTGAAATTAAGTGTTCTGACAAACAATAGCTGTATAACAAACTGCTACACTAACAATGGTCAAAACTAGTGCTCGATTTATGTTAAAAACGTTGCAACCAGAAAACAAAAAAAAAAAATTGTTCTAAGCATTTCGACGAAAGTCTTAACGCATATACTTCGATATCTCTTTCGTCGCAAAATACAGATTTTCTATAAATCATTGAAAAAAAATTAACAGCAGCTTCCGTTACTCTCCATGCACTAATGCAAACATCAACAAATAACATAAATGAAAAACTGCAAATAGATCATAAGAAACTTGCTTGAAATCTATCTGTATTGACAAAAGGCACAAAATTGCAAAGACTTATAGTTAAGAAAATTCCTAAAATCGATGTTCAAAGAAACAAAATTTAGAAATAGCTTTGTTCGATTGCTTTTATGATTTCCCTTACTTTCACGAAGGAATTAGAAATCGAATATATTTCCTTTGCAAATTCTTCGCACGTATATATCTTGTGCGACAAGACCTTTGCTTCCAATACAAGCAGAAGATAAAAACAAATAAAAAATAAACTTGTTTTTTAAGTTTTAGATTTTAAACTTTTTTTTAATTTTCTATTTTATACAATTTTTTTGTAGTTTTTAACTTTTATAATTTTTTTGTCTTGTGTATTCACAAGAATAAATATGTAAGAAGTAAAGAAAAATAAAATTCAAAATGGACAAATACGAATAAAGAATGAAATAGAAACTAATTGTAAACAAAATAACTATGTACAAGAGACGAAAACTTCTAAACTTCGTCTGTAATCTGTAAAAATAAAATAAAAATAATTAAGATATTCATCTAAAATATTTAAATATCTCAATAATTTTTAAAATTAACATCTTTATATTCTTTTAAAATACAAATGTGTACGATTGAAACGGAATTATATTAACAGTGGCGTATCTACTATGAAATTAACGAAGCTTATGCTTAAAGTTACTAATCCCGGATGTCCACAAAGTACATTTTCGTTATTCCGCAGCTTGAACTGTTACCTTTCGTTGCTAGTTTAAGAAAGGCCCCATAACTGTTCAAGCTGAAGGATACCGAAAATGTAAAGCGACATTGACTATGAGCAATTAAGCAACACTGCTAAGTGTGATTTATAATCTATCCAATTATATTACTGTCAACTCATATTCATATCACATGAAGTTAGTAAATAACCTTTCTTTACATGCATTTATGCTGTTTGTTTCGCAGTGTCGCAAGACTAGTCTTACAGGATTCTGTATTAGAGAACACCAAAACACACACATAATTTAGATTAGTTAACCAACTTATTCACTAAATGTGTGCTCCTTAATTTCATAGGATTTCGTAGTGTATAAAATGTGATGATGTGAGTTTCTTTTTAAAACATATTTTACGAAGCTCTCTTTTATGCAAAACTCAAAACTTTCTGTTTAGAAACTTCTATGTATAGACGCACAGACGTGTAAATATATACAGAAACAGACAAGTCGGGCAATAGAAGAAACCGTCGTCTGAATTTTGGGCTAAAGCAGAACAAAAGTTAGCAGAGATCATAAATTAAAACACGGAATTTGTGTAAAATTGTACACAAATCAAACTTTTGTGGTGATTTTAGCAAATTCTTTACAAATTTCTTAGTATTTCTAAACCACTACTCTAAATTTTTCTTAACGCGCATTATATTATACTTTCGTCCAGAAAGTATTAAATTATTTATTATTATTAATTCAATTAAAAAAGAAAACGTAAAAGTCAGGCAAATAACTAAGAACAAACAAACGCAGAGTAAATACAGTAAACAAACTAAGATGACTAAGATGCGGCATCACCAAAAAACCAGTTATGGTTATAACATCAAGTGTTTATGTAATTAAAAGAGTAAAGCCAGTTAGAAGTGAAAACTAAAATATTCTATTTTCGCATTAACTGTTTTTATTATCTTGTCTGCACTTTAGGAGTAACAGCAGTGTGTTCTGTGTCACAGGAACTTCATACACAATGAAAGTAGAGTGATAGTAAGATAAAAAACATTCTTGTAGACGTAGCTGTTTTTCACAAGTTGATCCGAATCCAAAAACGACGGAATCAATTGTGATTCACAATGAAGCTGGATTGTAAGACCAATTAATACAAAATGATTAAATTGGTATCAAAGGCCTGTTTTTATTTTTTATTTTATTTTTCACGTTTATAACTGAGCTATTTTCTGTTCGTGTTAGTGATATGACGTCAAACATTATATTCTCAATAAATTGTTTAGTAGTAGAATGACGTGGTGTTAAAGTAGATTGAATTTTATGTGAATGTTTATTTTTGTTTTCGATAATTAACATAAGCATGCCAAATCGCACACCTATTTACTTTTATTTAATAAGAGTCATGTTATAATTACAGTTAACGTAATCTTTTACGTATCTTTTGGACCATTGGCCTTTTAAGTTCTTTTTTTGCAAAACGAAAATATGGACTGAAGTTTGCCGAATACATATGCAAAACAACCAGAACATTTCGTCGTTTTCTGCAAAAAGTATAAATATATTGGTATACCAGTAAATTACAACAACAAACATGAAGATCATTACATTATTTCGTACTTCTGACTCTTGTATTATATCATAGTATTTGATTTATAATTACAAAGGTTATATTATGTAAAAGTTTATCACACCGAATGACCTGTCTGACACATTTAAAAAATTCTTTAAATTGTGTACAGTAGGAAAATTAAGAATCTTTATAATATGTTAAATTGGTCACTCGGTGTGTTAAATCCTTACGTAATTATATAAATCAAATACTATGATATAATAGCCGTATAAAAAATAATTATTTTATTCTATCATTATTACGTTTATAGCGATACTCGGATGGTACGAAATGGCACAATTTCATTGGTGAAATAAACACCAATTGCAAATATATTTTAAGTTTCTAATGTCAGTTCTGACAAACTGTTCCATTCACAGCCGAATATCAAACAGTAATCTGCCGACCAATCAAATTTCGCGAAAAATACAACAAATATTTAAACTCGTACTCTAGAAAACCATTTAAAACATATTTTGTGCTGGCCGATAACTTGGAATTATGTGTTATTCCTCATCGAATGCCATCATTCCGCGGTAACAATAAATTTTCGAAGAATTAAATTTCTCGATTAGACTTTTCGTTAAATTGGCCATTTTCAAAGTGATATTTAAATATTTTCAAATTAATTTTTTCAAAATTTAAATATAAACCATCTAAGGCCAATCATTTAAAATACCAAAATACTATCGAAAGTTTAGCAATGAACGAGAATGGGTTTATAAGTGTAAAGTAAGGAAACTTAAAAAATATTATCTTACTCTATCATCGTCATCTTCTCTCATCGATTCAAGTTCGCTTGAAGATTCATTATCAACTTTTCTACTTTTATTAAATTCGATTATAATTCTCGAAATTTCCTTTGTGTCGATCATTTCTCCACTCACTGTCTTATTATTATCTAAAAATAATCATTTTATAATTTACCTTTTAATTTTTTGTAACTTAATATCATAATGCTGCATTAACTATAAATAAGTTTATGAAAAAAACAAATGTAACATTGTAAAATATCCGTGTTACTGTGAAATACGTATTCAAATATTCATTCATTATCACAAATTAAATCAGATTAAAACGTTTATATATGTAGGCCATACACATAATGTTTAATCTATAAAAGAAACGACAAAGCAGTACCATGTATAAACAGAGTAATGTTCAAAATAACACCTGTCGGATTGACAAAACACAACGTTTATATTGACGAGACAAACATACAAAATAAATGCAAAATAACGTTTACAACTAGGTATCCACAATACACTAATCTAAGTTACAACCGACTATATTCCGTACCAGTTCGTCGGAAGGACACCTTACGACCTTCGTTAACAGACTTAGTACTCGCAACACCTCTGAGTCAGGAAAAGTTCGTGATAGTCCAACGGGAGTCCATTTACACCAGGTTTCAGCAAGTCCCAAAGAGAGAGATAGCTAAAACTTCGATAGAACCGATCCAACCTTTTCCCGCCGAAAACTACTACTTATATAGAAGCCGGCGTTCGAATTCTCCGCCAATCAGCTTCGATAACTTCATAAAGTCCGGCCAACGGCCATTCTCCGACAGCCAATCGTCCGTCGATCGTCGATCGTCGATTCAAACCACAACGGCTTTCCCAACGGGTCTGTTTTAACGGTTCTTCCGTAACGACTAAGATTTTGAATCACGAAAGTTTCCGTTGGGTTACAAACAGAGCGGGAATCGCTCGCCTGGGCGATTCCATACACTACAAACAGTAAGTTTAAGAAATATAAACTTTTACTACTCAGACACCTTATACCTCTGAGAAATTATTAATTTAATAATGCAAACGTTTTCCACCTGTTCCACAGGTCATCTTCAAGCAATTTTTACTTTTGGAATGTTATCTCGTGCAGGATCGAATGTATATGCGCAAGATATTTCAAATTTTAAAAAAACCGTTGGAACATTCTATGTAAAATATAAAATAATAATAAAAACATTCATAAAATTAATTAAATAAACGTATTGATCCGCTAAATAATAAGTTAAGGGATGTATGCTGACATAATATGTGAGGCCCGGAAATAGCCCCAAAAGGGATATGTACAAGTTTGTTAAGTCAAACTACGAGATGATAACTTTTATAAGTGTCGAGTCGGCGACACCGGACTTTGATGTCGACGCTCATAACGAGTAACGGGAAAAACAAAATTTTAGGTAAAGAAAATTTAGAAAGAAAAATATTAAAAATTAAGACGCAGTTTAAAAAGCAAAACGAAACCTGAAAGAAAAAAAAATATATCAAAATGAGCGTTGGTGTCGTCGTCAACAATTAAACGCGATCATAGTCTAAAAGACGGTGTCGGATGAACCTTCTTTTGTCGACCTTTCCTGCGACCTAACGAAGCTCCATTTACACCTGGAGACAGGTGGGAAACCAATTGGGAAGCGAGGAGGAGAAGAGTTAGCCAATTAGCGATGATTCGATCCCGAGAAAATTATAAAGCCTCCGATATCAAGGACAGAAGAGCTTCCTCTAGACTACCTGTTGTGTTCGTTCACCTCCAATAGTGGTGTTTCCGTTCGTCTTTTGTGCACCGTCTCTTCAGAATTTCGAACTTTTTACTCGACGTTGCTACGGGGCCCCTCCAGCGTAGGACCAGACCGAAACCGAAAACAACCTAAAGCTCTGAACTCAAGGACCATTGCTAAATTTATGTAAGCATTTTCGACTAAAATAAACGGTTTCTATGTGAAACGCTTGTTTTTCTGCCTCCTCAAAACCGCCACCCACATGCGAATAGCCCTTAGCCATCCCGACGGTTGGGAATAAAACTCCCCCCCATTTCGGCGAACTTACAGTGGTGTCAGAAGTGGGATATTTTAAGTCCCACGAATTTAGTAAGTACGCCGACGAAGGCATTGTGGCCAAAATACGTGGGTGAGAAAAATGGAGGCAGAAGCAAGTGCGGCGCGGCCTCGTGACGGAAGCGGGACTCTTCCATCCATCTCCACCTTTGGAGGTATGATCCCAACGTTTTCGGGAGAAGTTGGACGTGTCATGGACTTTTTCGACACGCTGGAAGAGATCGCGAGCCTAGCGGGATGGACGCCGAGACAGTGCTTGAGTATTGCGAAGTGCAAACTCGCAGGTGTAGCTAGAGACTTCGCATGGCGAGATTTAAATATGAAGTGCGTGACAGACTTTGCGCAATTCAAACGCTTGATGATCACTCGATTTGATCAAGAGCCTTACTCGATTAGGGTTCAGAAATTTCACGCGTGTACCCAAAAGAGAGATGAAAAGGTGCAGGAGTTCGCGGTTCGCCTGCAGACTCTCGCCAGCGCAACGGCCATAGATCACACAGGTGCAACCGAACAGGAACAAGCAGTTATCAAACGCTGTCAACAGCGAGAATTGGACGAAAAACTGCGTGTCCAATTCTTACATGGCCTAACAGATAGATTAAAAAGACAGGTAATGGGGCATGATCCAGCGACCTTCGCGGAAGCATTAAAAGTAGCGATCCGCGAGGAGACAATAGATCAACTGACAGGAAAAACACGGAGTTTAGTCGCCAGCGTAGGCGATACCGAAGAGAATTGCGACGCTGAGTCGGAGGAGACCAATTCGCGGAGAGATTCGGCTCTCGACACAAAAATTGCGCAACTATCGAAGCAACTAGCAACATTTGGGAGAAAATTAGATCAACAGCCAGCGCCAAAGCAAACAAACGCCTTCCGACGAGATGAACCTTCGCAACCAAATCGAAACCGAGAAGCTGAAAGGGCGAACAATGAGAAGCGAAAGCCGCGTTATCCCCCAAGTCCGCAGCGTCGTCCACAGCAACAATTTTCCCCGCGATCACAGCCCGCCTTCCCGCAAAGACAATTCCGCGCGCGATACCCTTTTTATAATCAGTACCAGGAACAAGGCCCAAATCCCCCGTGGAGAGGGAACAGAGATCAATACCTACAAAATTTTTCGTCGAATCGGAATCCGTGGGAGTACGTCCCATCACCACCCGAATGGTACGGAGGAAAGGTCCCTCCACCGTATCAGGGAAGATGGGGAGCGAAGCGTGACGCTCCTGAATGGGTAGTCCCCGTGCGAAACGTGCCGAACCCCTTTCCAATCAATCAGTTAGGACAGATACCCTTTTTTCAGGCACGATTTGGGCAATTTGAACCCGGATGTAGCGGGAACTTTGCGCCCTTTTCCTTTTGTCCACCGCGTTACGGTCAGGGTGGTACAGGTGGTTTTGATACCGAACGAACGCCATCCAACGCGACCCCCTCTAGATATTTAGCATTACCCGCACCAGAACGCAACTCGTCAGAAAATAAACAATCGCGAGATTTAGATAGAGTCACCTCGGTACAATTTCGAGAACGCAATCGCGAAATAGAACGGCCACTAGAAGGCCTAATTCAAACTCCATTAGCGGGAATAACCGAATCGAAAGGTAGAAACTTGCCTCCCTGTACGATGATTTGTGAGATCGAGGATAGAGAGGTACAGTTGACGATCGATACAGGGGCAGCCGTTACCCTAATATCTCGAACTCTTTTCCCCAACATAGAACAACTATCGCGAGCCGAAACGAGAACGGTAGATTTAGTTAGCGTTACCGGTCACGTTATAGAAACGATCGGGAAGTTTAGATTAAAATTCAGAATCGGACGATTAGTCTTTTATCACGATTGTTATTTAGTAAAGCCCGAAATCACAGAACCAAATCACGGAATTTTAGGTAGGGACATCATCGAAAAATACGACGTCACAATTTCTGTTAAAAACGCGACGTTAAGCTTTCCCTCGGGAGACACCGTGACCTTTTGGGGGACAGCTGAATTACAAGAAAATTTTAGCAACCCTAAGCAGACAGGAAAGGTAGAAGAAACGCGAGAACAAATCAAAACAAATGAAGTTGCAGCGACAGAGGACGATTCTACCACTAGTAGAAATGGGAGAAATAGGGATAATAATTATAACAACAGAAACGTAGATAAGAGGAAAAAAACGAGACACACACAAAGAAAAAAACGAAAGGAGAAACGAAATTTAAGATACACGAAAGCTGATAGCTCAGACAAGAGAGAGAGCGATACGTCAGCTGATGTAGTATTGTTAAACAATTACGTAGTTCCTCCGCGATCAGAGGTTATTGTAGAGGGAAAAGTCCATTCACACACGACAAATCGGATAGGAGTAGTTGAACCTTCACCCTTTGAAAGAGAAGGAGTCTTTGTTGCGAGTACATTAGTAAATACCCGGAAGCAAGGTAGAATACCTGTTAGAATTTTAAATACAAAAACGCGGCCTGTAAAAATCAATAAGGGAAGTAAAGTAGGGACTTTTGTCTTAGCGGAACAAGAAACACAGCAAGAGGCCGAGCGAAATGGAATGATGCGATCAAATGAAAATGAATTAACTAGAGCTCAGTTTGCAAATCTGTTTAACCTTAGCGAAATAGGAAAAGACAAGTTAACCCCTTTATTGGACCTACTATATAAATATAAACACGTGTTTGCGAAAGATGATTTCGACTTAGGCTATTGTGATTTAATAGAACATAAAATAGATACAGGGAATAGCCCTCCTATTTGTCGAGCCCCATACAGAATCCCTTACGCGCAAAGAGAAATAATGGACGATTTAGTAGAAAATATGATTAAAAGTGGGGTGGTTGAACCGTCTACCTCCCCTTGGTCAGCACCGGCCTTATTGGTCGCTAAGAAGCCGCAAGGCTATAGATTGGTTGTAGATTACCGCCAATTGAATAAAATTACAAAAATAGATCCTTATCCTTTGCCCCTTGTTCAAGAGTCATTAAGTTTACTAGGAAAGGCAAGATATTTTTCCACGATGGACACCTTAAGTGGATATTGGCAGTTACCATTAGACCCAGACTCAAAAGAAAAGACAGGATTCAGTACCCCGTCAGGGCATTACCAGTTTAACCGCATGGCTATGGGACTTTGCAATGCAGCCGCAACCTTCCAACGTCTTGCAGATTTGATACTAACGGGCTTAAAACACAAAATCTGTCTGGTTTATATGGATGACATCTTAGTGTTTAGTTCTGACGTCAAATCGCACTTAGAGCGCTTAGAATTGGTCTTTCAACGTCTGGCAAGTGCAGGGATAAAACTTAAACCCAAAAAATGCAGTTTCTTGAAACGACAAATAAAATTCCTGGGACACGAAGTGTCGGAAGAAGGCATCCGACCTGACCCAGCGAAAATAGAGTGCGTTAAAAATTTTCCCCGACCACAAAGCGAGAAGGACGTTAGAGCATTTTTAGGTTTGACAGGTTACTATAGGCGACATATTTCTCAATACGCAAAGATTTCGAAACCCCTTTCCGATTTACTGAAGAAAGATGAGAAATTCCATTGGACCGAGAACCATGAAGCAGTATTCGAAAGGTTAAAAGAAATATTAATATCGGCTCCATTACTACGATCACCAGACTTTGATAGCCCCTTTATATTGGCAACCGATGCATCAAACACTGCGATAGGTGCGGTGTTGTCGCAGAAAGATGAGCGTGGAGAACTTCCGGTGGCTTACGCAAGTAGGTTGCTCAAGCCAGCCGAAAGGAATTATAGTACCACGGAGAAAGAATGTCTAGCTGTAATTTGGTCAATCAAACACTTTAGACCCTATTTGTATGGAAAAAAGTTTAAAATAATCACGGATCATAGACCCCTTAGATGGCTCATTAATGTTAGAGATGAAAGTTCGAGACTAAGTCGTTGGAACCTAGCGCTCCAGGAATATCAGTTTGAGATCATACACAAACCAGGCAAAGCGCATACAAATGCTGACGCGCTGAGCCGCTTGCCCGTAACGAAAATAGACGAGGTGCAGCCGATTTTTAGTAAAGAACAAGTTAGCGAACAACAGCAAAAGGATTCTTTTTGTAGTCGACTAAAAAAACAATTAATGGGAGACCCGTCCTCCCAAGAAACAAACCTAGATGCAGCAAACTTTTATCTAGACTGCAGATCAAACTCTTTACCATAGAAAGACAATAGCTGAAAGAAATGAGGTTTGGGACAGATTAGTAATTCCTCAAGTAATGATAGGATACATCTTAAAATTATTTCACGATATTCCTAGCTCAGGACATTTAGGTGCTAAAAAGATGCGGAAGAAATTACAAAAACTATTTTTCTGGCCAGAAATGAACAAACATATTACGAATTACTGCGACAGTTGTCAGGAATGTGCGATGAGGAGAAGACCCCTGCAAGGTCATCAAGCCCCTTTGCAGACGTTTCCGAAAGTATCGAGACTTTTTGAGCGTACTGCATTAGACATTCAGGGTCCACTCCCTGTTACCCATAACGGCAACAAATATTTATTGGTTTTCATAGACCATTTCTCTAGATGGGCAGAAGCGATCCCTTTGCCAGATATTACTGCTAAAACAGTGGCGAAAGCGTTCGTCACGCAAATTATTTTAAGACACTCTGTCCCGAAACAACTGCTTACTGATAGAGGATCCAATTTTGTTTCTAAGGTAATGAAGGAAGTATGCGATTTACTGCGTATAGAAAGACTCCTCACGACCGCATATCACCCTCAGTGTAATGGAATGGTAGAACGTCTGAATAAAACGCTCATAGACATTCTAACCCATTATGTTGACAAGGACCAACGTAATTGGGATGAAATGATCCCTTACGCACTTTTCGCGTATAACACAACCGTGCATTCGAGCACAAATGAAACCCCGTTTTATTTAATGTATGGACGTGACCCTACATATCCATTTGATATAGTTACGGAACCGAATAGACTCAGTTATGACGTAAGCGAAAATTTCGCGAGCGAACTCAGAATCCGATTGAATTCAGCACACAAAATAGCGCAGGAACATGCAGAAAAAGCCGCGATAGACAGAAACGAATATCACCAGCGCAAAAACAAACCGTACAAATTTTCGGTAGGAGATCGAATCTTTGTAAAGGAAGTAGTAGTCCCCTCTGGTTTGAAACGAAAATTAGCTCCCAGATGGCAGGGACCCTTTCGGATCGTTGCCGAGACAAGCCCGGTAGATTTCATCGTTCAGCACATACAAACCGGAAAGAAATTGCATACGCACGCCAATCGAATGAAACCTGCGATAGCTCGTTTAGAATTTAAGCAAACCCTAGAAGAGGATGATAACCCAGGAATAGGAAATTCCAACTCACATTTAGGTAGTGACGCGGAGTCACCTCAATCGGAATTAGTTGACCCCTGGGACGAGATCATATTACACTCGATCCAACCGGAAAGGACAGACTCAACACGAGCTACAGAATCCGAACAACCCGTGGGCCCTTTTCAAATTCCCCACAATTACGCTCTTCGAAGCAGAGGACCCGTAAGTGAGTACCCTTGGGTTCTTCCAAAATCATCAGGTTATATACCACCTCGCGTAGCGACGGTCGCGGACGCAGAAATCACGGAGGCTCCATCCCGAGGCCAACGTCACGAGCGCCCGTCACCGCCTACTCCCATTGGATTATTTAACGAAAATTGTAAATGGTGATCTCTTTCGCCCGCTCAGAAGAGGTCATCATCCCCAGTGAGGAGGAGGTTAGTTTGTAAAAATACGCGTGTGCTTTCAACGAATTGTCGGAAATCGGAACTAAGCTAGTAATGTGAAACTCTTTCTTTCATAGATGATGGAGATTGAAACCTGTAACTTTTATTCACTGGTAATGAT